>NW_011494662.1:429980-430826 GCF_000754665.1 Bison bison bison | reverse complement strand
TACCAAAGGGGTGGGCAAATCACTTGAGCCACCCCTCTGGCATGTCCCCTGGACACATCCCTACCCTCACCCCATAGAAAGAGCCAGCTCAAGCCCCTTTCAGTGAACAAGCTAGCAAGAGAATGTGTTCCTTTTTCTTGCTCCCCCACTGCTGCAGGAGGGGCCCCAATATAAAGCCTTGCTTGGGTTTCTTGTCTGGTTTCTGATCAATTTCTATTGATTAAGGAGGCCAAGAACCCTGGTCAGTAACAATATTTTCCTCCAGCACTCAACAAATGGGGAGGCCATTGACCAACTTCCCAATCTCTCTCTCTCTCTCTCTCTCTCTCTCTCTCTCTCTCTCTCACACACACACACACACAGAGTTTTTTTTCTGCAAAAAAAAAAAAAAAAAAAAATGATCATATTACTACAAATTTACAAACAATTACAGTTGTCATGATTAGCTTTGCTTCACCTATGGCATCCCTAACCTCTGATCTCAGTATATTCAGCAGTCTTCACTTTGCAGAGTAAGGATGGACTGGGGAAAAAACCATGTAGTCAGAAGAAACCGTTCAAATGAACTTAATAATCATTGAGAAAATTATGATCATTAAGCAACTTCTAAAAATTTCCATCCAAACATTAAAAGTTCTTTTGTTTCAGCTCAGATCAGTTGCTCAGTCGTATCCAACTCTTTGTGACTCCATGGATTGTAGCACGCCAGGCTTCCCTGTCTATCTCCAACTTCCAGAGCTTGTCCAAATTCATGTCCATTGAATCAGTAATGCCATCCAACCATCTCATCCTCTGTCGTCCCCTTCTCCTCCTGCCCTCAGTCTTTCCCAGAATCAGGATCTTTTC
>NW_011494662.1:403684-429880 GCF_000754665.1 Bison bison bison | reverse complement strand
TCAGGATCTTTTCCAATAAGTCAGTTCTTCATATCAGGTAGCCAAAGTATTGGAGTGTCAGCTTCAACATCAGTCCTTCCAATGAGTATTCAGGACTGATTTCCTTTAGGATTGACTGGTTTGATCTCCTTGCAGTCCAGGGGACTCTCAAGAGTTTTCTCCAACACCACAGTTCTTTTGTTCAGGGGTTATAAATATTTATGGAAATGAAAAACTAGTAAACCGATATTTACCCCATTAATTTAAAAACATTGACAGGGTGTTGCACTTCTTTTTAAAAAATTAGTAAGAGGCATTGAAACAGTGGTTATCTTGTATAACTTACTACACTGAGTGAGCAGCTTTTCTGTGCCTTGACAAAGTGTCATAGTTCTTTCTAAGTTTGGATTAGTTTCCAATTAGTTTTTAATCCTTTCAATGTCACAAGCTACCTCTCAGAGTTCCACTGAGTGAGTGAGTGAATGAAGTCGCTCAGTTGTGTCTGACTCTTTGTGACCCTGTGGACTGTAGCCCACCAGGCTCCTCCGTCCATGGGATTCTCCAGTCAAGAATACTGGAGTGGGTTGCCATTAAAGTTTTTTTGCTGGTATCACTCTCTTGTTCATAGTGAGGCAGGAGATAGATGGGTCCCAGGCTGTGCAGCTGGAAACTTTTCCCTGTGGACAGATACTCCAAGACAAAAATGATGGCAAGAGCAAGGAGGAGCTGAGTCCTGCTTTGGTAAGAGATAAGAGAACACATATTTCTCATTCTTGAGGTCAAAGAGCTCTTCCTGACTACACATGCACAGAAACACCCTTGAGGGTTAAAAGGGATAGGACGCCAACCAATAACGTATATTGTCAACCTTCCCATAGGTCTCTGGGCTGGAATCCATCTTGGCAAAATGATGCACACGCATGTCGGGGAGTGTCCTAGGATAGGTCAGGTGTGGAAAGAGAAGTGAGATAATTGGACAAAAGTGAACAAAAACCTGGAAGATCTACACTATATAGATTTAACTGCCTCTTTACTGCACTTCAACATCCGTTGCATCATCGAAAAAGCAAGAGAATTCCAGAAAAACATCTACTTCTGCTTTATTGACTATGCCAAAGCCTTTGACTGTGTGGGTCACAACAAACTGTGAAAAATTCTTCAAGAGATGGGAATACCAGACCACCTTGCCTTCCTTCTGAGAAATCTGTATGCAGGTCAAGAAGCAACAGTTAGAACTGGACATGAAACAACGGACTGGTTCCAAATTGGGAAAGGAGTACATCAAGGCTATATGTTGTCACCATGCTTATTTAACTTCTATGCAGAGTACATCATGTGAAATGCCAGGCTGGATGAAGCCCAAGCTGGAATCAAGATTGCCGGGAGAAATATCAATAACTTCATATATGCAAATGACACCACCCTAATGGCAGAAATTGAAGAGAAACTGAAGAGCCTCTTGATGCAAGTGAAAAAGGAGAGTGAAAAAGTTGGCTTAAAACTCCACATTGAGAAAATGAATCATGGCATCCAATCCCATCACTTCATGACAAATAGATGGGGAAACAATGGAAACAGTGACAGACTTTATCTTCTTCAGCTCCAAAATCACTGCAGATGGTGATTGCAGCCATGAAATTAAAAGACGCTTGCTCCTCGAAAGAAAGCTATGACCAACCTAGACAGCATATTAAAAAGCAGAGACATTACTTTGCCAACAAAGGTCCATCTAGTCAAGGCTATGGTTTTTCCAGTAGTCATGTATGGATGTGAGAGTTGGACTGTGAAGAAAGCTGAACACTGAAGAATTTAAGCTTTTGAACTGTGGTGTTGGAGAAGACTCTTGAGAGTCCCTTGAACTCCAAGGAGATCAAACAAGTCAATCCTAAAGGAAATCAGTCCTGAATATTCATTGGCTATTCATTCATTCATTCTGAACGCATGCCACATCCTGAATAGTCATTCATTCATTCATGCTGAAGCTAACACTCCAATACTTTGGCCACCTAATGTGAAGAACTGACTCACTGGAAAAGACCCTGATGCTGGGAAAGATTGAAGGCAGGAGGAGAAGGGGATGACAGAGGACAAGATGGTTGGATGGCATCACTGACTCAATGGACATGAGTTTGAGTAGGCTCCGGGAGTTGGTGAAGGACAGGGAAGCCTGGCGTGCTGCAGTCCATGGGGTCGCAGAGTCAGACATAATTGAGCAACTGAACTGAACTGAACATTGATGGGCTCTTTCCAGGAATCATTTCTATTTGCAAATAAGGACACAAAAGAGTGCCACTCATCACTCACTGGGAAGCAGATACAAAGAGAGGACCCCAGAGTGACACAGAGAGCCTGAGAGATCTGGAGGAATAGGCAACATACCACAGGGGATGGATAAGGCAAACACCAACCTGAATCCTCTCCAGGGGACAGGAGCAAGCAAGGAGGTGAGGACAGGCCACCCTGTGCTGTAAACTCATGGTGCAGTCACCCTGAACCCCGAGTCCTCTGGGTGGTTTCCTCCAACATCTGTTCCATAGAGAAAGGACTCCTGGTTTCACCCAAACAGGTGGTAGGAGCCTGGATTGTTCCATTTTTTTAGGGCAGGGGTGCTGCACTGTTATTTTTTATAAAATGAAAAAATTAGCCCCAGCTGAAACCCTCTCTCAGATAAGGGCCAGTTAGCAATCTTAAAGGCACTTGGGAGAAAACAAGTCATTTGATTTACAGAGCACAAGCTAAGTAGGTGAGGAGAGGCAGCCAAATGTGTCCCTCTGAAGCCCCATCAGTCTCATAAACTTCCGACATGCACTGAAGCAGAAAGACACAAGCAGAAGGTGTTTGTTTTGCTCTGATAATAGGCTTTCCTGGCAAACTGCTTGGTGCTTGCTTCAGGGAGCTGGTGGAGCAGAAGCAGAGCCTGAAGAACCTGGGAGGAATTCAAAGAGATCTAAAGAGAAAAACAAAAGTTCCTCACCCATGTAACCCCAACAGCAATATGATCTGGGCTCCTTGTAATTCTGCTTCCATTGCTTCCAACGATCTTCCTGACTGTCCAGAGTTGTGTACATAGAGTCATTCTAAATGCAGAGCCAACAGATAGAAGGTTTTATGCCACTTGCAACAGTTACAGCCCCCCAAAGCACTCTGCTTAATAACTACTCTCCTCTTTTCTTATAGGAGATTGTATAGATGGTTACTGCATGGATATGTAGGTGAGTGTGTGGAAATATATTTTCTCACTTGCTGAGGTCATGGTTCTCAAACTGTGGACCATCACCATTAGTGGTGAATCTTATTAAAAATTCAGAATCCTGAACCTTGCTCCTGGAAATCTTAACTCAGAGAATACAGAGAAATTGCACCCAGGAATCTTCAGTGTAACAAGTCCCCATCCTGTTATGCTCACTAAACTCTGCTCTAGGTGTTCTCTTTGAGGTCCACCACAGCGGCCAGTGCTAGGAACACTGTCATGGTTCCCTGGTGACTCAAACAGTAAAAAATTCACCTGCAGTGTAGGAGACCTGGATTTGACCCCTCAGTCAGGAAGATCCCCTGGAGAAGGGACTGGTGACCTACTGCAGTATTCTTGCTTGGAGAATTCTATGGACAGAGGAGCCTGGTGGGCTACAGTCCATGGGGTCACAAATGAGTCAGACACAACTGAGCGACTAAGCCCACATGCAGGAACACTGTCAGGAAACCCACTCCTCAGACCAGGACCGGATTCATGACTGGACTTCTTTGCTTTTAGCAGCATCTTCCTTGTGTACAAAGTTGTAATGACAGCCTTTGGACCTTGGGTCTGCTTTATAGATATTTGTCACTCAAATGTGCTTTGGTTAAAACAGTGAGCTCCACTCAAGTGCCTGGAAGCCTATGGCTTCTTCTGTGGAGGGAATGAACATATGCCAGTGATACTGGGCCATTGTCTCCAAGACCCAGACTCATGCCCAACCTGGATTGTCAGGAGGCTCTTGTCCTGGTGGTAGGGAGACCAGTAGTCCCAGTTTTCTCAGGGTTGAGGGAGGTTCCAAGGCAGAGGATTTTCAGTTTTAAAACCAGGAAAGTTCCAGGAAAACTGGAATTTGGTCACCTTACAGGATAGCATTATTATACTCTAGCAAATCATCAGACAGAGAAACTACCATCCAATTTATTTAATTGTCAAACATGTGTTGGTTATTCAACTCAATCAATCCACCATGAAAAGTCTATTTGGGAAACCAAACTGCTATCAAAAGTTTGGTGAGAGAGAATAGAATCAGAGCAAAGAAGAGGGATGATCTTAAGTGAGAGGCTGGATGACCTGTGCAATGCTGACAACAACCAGTCCTCAGCTCCAGCTGCGTGTCCTACAACAGGGGTACCCAGCCTCTGGGCTCTAGACCATTACTGGTCTGTGGCTGGTTAGGAGCTGGGCCTCATAGCAGGAGGTGAGCATCACACAAGTAGCGAAGCTTCATCTGCATTTACAGCCCTCCCCATCACTTGTGTTACTACCTGCGCTCCACCTCCCATCAGGTCAGTGGTGGCGCAATAAATGTAAAGTGCTGGAATCATCCCGAAGCCATCCCTCACTCACCCCAGTCGTTGGAAACATTTTCTTCCATGAAACTGATCCCTGGTGCCAAAAAAGCTTGGGGACTACTGTTCTACAAGTCAATTCAGTTCTGACACCATCCACTTGGGATCAGCACTGACTCCACAGTCAAAGGCCCAATCTCACAAGACTGCTTCCATATGAGTTGCAAATCTTGGGGGCCATCCACCCATCTGACCAATGGGCTATAAATTTAGAGAATTCCCACAACCTCCCTGCAATTTTAATAATTCACTAGAATGACTCCTATAACTCAGGAAAATGCTACCATCATGGTTTTATTTAAAGGGTACATTTCAGGAACAGCCACATGGAAGAGATATAATACATGGATGAATATAGGGGGATGGGCACAGGCATAGAGTTTCCACGCCCTCTCCCTTGGGATTGGGCATGCCACCTTCCCAGAACATCATGGTCTTAACCAACCAGGAAGTTCTCTTACCCTCATTGTTTTGGTGTTTTTATTAAAGTTTTATTATGTGGGCATTATTGATAATTGGGCTTCCCTTGTAGCTCCCTGGTGCTTCCTTGTCTTCCCTGGTGGCTCAGACGGTAAAGCATCTGTCTACAATGCAGGAGACCCGGGTTCGAGCCCTGGGTTGGGAAGATCCCCTGGAGAAGGAAACGGCTACCCACTCCAGTATTCTGGCCTGGAGAATTCCATGGACTGCATAGTCCCTGGGGTCGCAAAGAGTTGGACATGACTGAGTGACTTACTTTCTTTACTTTCTATTGATTAAATTATTGGCCAAGTAAATGAGCTCAACCTCCAGCCCCTCTCCCAGGACTCAAGGGGTCTGAGCTCTAAACTGCTAATCAAAGAGTTGGTTCTCCTAGTGGTCAACCCCCACCCAGAGGCTCTCTAATGTCTCCCTCCACACCTAGGGCCAAGATTCATTCCATTCGTGTAAGCTCAGGTGTGATCTGAAGAAGCTCATTGGAAATTACCAAAGATACTCCTATCAGGAAACTCCAAGGGTTTGGGGAGCTCTGTGCCATGAACTATGGACAAAAAACAAATAGCCTTTTTATTATGCTGCATACCTGTAACACTGTTATACCTGTAACATTACAAGGGCACAGGAGCACTCCTGTCTACCAATGAGGGCATCCTTGCCAGCAGGGCATCAGGACAGGACCTAACTGCACTCTGACTCAGTCACCAGAGTGCACATACTCATGTTGGGATGTAGCAAATCTCCATCATGGCAGCTGGGAAACAAGGCCTTTGTCACACACCTCCTGGGAGCCCAGCTGCACCCAGAAAACTGGAACCCTGCCCCCTGTGCCCCACTGAGGCCCCCATAGGAGAAGCTCAATCTCACAGCAGCACCCCGAGGACATCGCCGAGGGTGGGTAATCATTGGAAGTCCAATCTCACTCATTTCCCTTAGGTCCTGACTGCTACAGGCACATCCCATTTAAAGCTACTATCTCTCTGACCTCAGACAGACCTTTCTTAACACAGAAGCTTTCCAAATTGTAGTCTGATTTATAGTTGAGACAAACTGGGAAACAAGGACAAGGTTAAAGAAGCTGTGATGAAATACCAAATAGATTATTTTGCAGCCACTGAAGTGATGTTTAACTTTTACTGACACGGGAAATTGTTCAAAACACAGTGTGAAGTCATATGTGTACACAAAAGGCTACAAAGGATCATCTGCTATCAGTGGGGTGATGAAACAAATGTGGAGTCTTATTTTCTTCTGTCTTTTACTTCTTTTCCCCTACAATGATCTTCCATAATTTTATAGCCAAAATATGAACATCTGTATCTCTATCTATATAGATATGTGCTGTGCTTAGTGGCTCCCATCATGTCCTACTCTTTGAGACCCCATGGACTGTAGCCCGCCAGGCTCCTCTGTCTGTGGGAATTCTCCAGACAAGAATCCTGGAGTGGGCTGCCATGCTCTCCTCCAGGGGATCTTCCCAACTGGGGAACTGAACTTGGGTCTATGGCATCGCAGGTGGATTCTTTACTGTCTGAGCCACCAAGGAAACCCATATATATAAACAGATATAAAATTTCCTTATAAAGAGGGAATATAATTAGAAACATTCCTGGTTTGTCCCTTGCCTGGGCCAGCTCACTTGACTTTCCCTCTGGCCTCTGGTTGCTTCTCAAGTCTCTTCCAGAACCATCTCCTGTGAGTGCCCATCACCAAGGCCCCCTCTGCCCTCCTAGCCTCAGAGAAAGCCTAACAGTGACTGTGCTCCCTCCCATCCCTGTTCCCATCCCTATGACCAAGCTGGAAAACTTTCCTCAGAATCTGTTTCTACTAACTTCTACCACAGCAAGGAGCGCCATCATGATGAGGTCAGACATTGAAGGAGATAAATAAGTTAGTCAACAATAAGTCCAGTGCATTTCATTATAGATCCATAAGTGTGTATATGACTGGAGTATCACATGTCACCTGCTGATAATTGATACCTTAGCAGCTCTGAGATCCACAGCAGACCCATTTCCAAGATGACCTTATTTTCACAGGCAATTGTCCCCCTTAATCAATTCAAGATCAAGTTCAACAAGCACTGTGAGCATGTATTGTGTGTTGCGCCCTGAGCATGGAAAGAAGTGCCAAGGCATGTAAATCGTTTCAGTCGTGTCCGACCCTTTGCAACCGTAGGGATTGTAGTCTTGCTCTTCCAGGCAAGAATATTGGAGTGTGTTGCTGCGCTGTCCTCCAGGAGATCTTCCAACCCAGGGATTGAACCCATGTTGCCTGCAGCTCCCACATTGTAGGCAGATTCTTTACCCCTGAGCCACTGGGGAATCCCGTGGAAAGAAATAATTCCATTCAATTTAATGACAGACACAGTGCGCACTAAGTAAGTGTGTGTTGAATAAAAAAGTAAGGAAACCTGAGTCTGTCCAAATAGCCAAAGGAAAGACTACAACTTGAATATTCTCTTTATCTGATAACCCAAACGTCACACAGAATGTTCAACATGTGACTCAGAGGTACCAACCTTCCCCTCTTCCTTCCAGGGAATTCTTCCTCCCAGCTTCTCTCCTTCTAGTTAACTACACATATCACAGTTCAGAAGATCCAGCTCTTCTGAGCCCAAGTGACTGCTCAGGGTTCTTATCAAGATCACATATCCTGAAACTTTTTAAAGTATTTAATGGTAGTGTGTCCTTCTGAAACTTCATTTCTCTAAGTCAGTGGTTCTCACACAGGGGTGACAGTGAGGGGTTATCTCCCAGGGCACACTTGGCAACATCTAGAGATATTGTTTATCATCACAGCTGAGGGAGAACAAGCGGTGACACCTGGTGGGTGGAGGAAAGGAGTACCAGTAATCACCCCACAGTGCGCAGGACAGTCCCCAACAAACAGCAATCAGGCCCCAGGTGTCAAAGCACTGCTGCTGAGAAACCTGGTCTAGTCAGAAGACCCCAAGATGCCTGTGTGCTCATGCAGTGAACTTAGTTTGTGTATTCCCTCCCCAAAACCTATTCAGTTCAGTTCAGTTCAGTTCAGTTGCTCAGTCGTGTCCGACTCTTTGCGACCCCATGAATCGCAGCACGCCAGGCCTCCCTGTCCATCACCAACTCCCAGAGTTCACAGGACTGGAAAAGGTCAGTTTTCATTCCAATCCCAAAGAAAGGCAATGCCAAAGAATGCTCAAACTACCACACAATTGCACTCATCTCACACGCTAGTAAAGTAATGCTCAAAATTCTCTAAGCCAGGCTTCAGTAATATGTGAACCGTGAACTTCCAGCTGTTCAAGCTGGCTTTAGAAAAGACAGGAACCAGAGATCAAACTGCCAACATCCTCTGGATCATTGAAAAGGGAACAGAGTTCCAGAAAAACATCTATTTCTGCTTTATTGACTATGCCAAAGCCTTTGACTGTGTGAATCACAATAAACTGTGGAAAATTCTGAAAGAGATAGGAATACCGGACCACCTGACCTGCCTCTTGAGAAACTTGTATTTCTCAAGCAACAGTTAGAACTGGACATGGAACAACAGACTGGTTCCAAATAGGAAAAGGAGTAAGTCAAGGCTGTATATTGTCACCCTGCTTATTGAACTTTTATGCAGAGTACAGCATGAGAAACGCTGGGCTGGAAGAAGCACAAGCTTGGAATCAAGATATGCATATCTGACAACCTCAGATATGCAGATGACACCACCCTTTTGGCAGAATGTGAAGAGGAACTAAAAAGCCTCTTGATGAAAGTGAAAGAGGAGAGTGAAAAAGTTGGCTTAAAGCTCAACATTCAGAAAACGAAGATCATGGCATCCGGTCCCACCACTTCATGGGAAATAGATGAGGGAACAGTGGAAACAGTGTCAGACTTTATTTTTCTAGGCTCCAAAATCACTGCAGATGGTGACTGCAGCCATGAAATTAAAAGACGCTTACTCCTTGGAAGGAAAGTTATGACCAACCTAGATAGCATACTAAAATGTAGAGACATTACTTTGCCAACAAAGGTTCATCTAGTCAAGGCTATGGTTTTTCCAGTGGTCATGTATGGATGTGAGAGTTGGACTGTGAAGAAAGCTGAGTGCTGAAGAATTGATGCTTTTGAACTGTGGTGTTGGAGAAGACTCTTGAGAGTCCCTTGGACTGCAAGGAGATCCAACCAGTCCATTCTGAAGGAGATCAGCCCTGGATTTCTTTGGAAGGAATGGTGCTAAAGCTGAAACTCCAGTACTTTGGCCACCTCATGCGAAGAGTTGACTCATTGGAAAGGACTCTGATGCTGGGAGGGATTGGGGGCAGGAGGAGAAGGGGACGACAGAGGATGAGATGGCTGGATGGCATCACTGACTCAATGGACGTGAGTCTGGGTGAACTCCGGGAGTTGGTGATGGACAGGGAGGCCTGGTGTGCTGCGATTCATGGGGTCGCAAAGAGTCGGACATGACTGAGCGACTGAACTGACTGACTGATTGATCCCTCCAATTAACAGCTGTATCAAGGAAAACATCCCATGACTGCTTCTCAGGGACAAGTGCTCCCAGTTTTTCTGATTTTTGGAGGGATCCATTGGACTATAGTTAAAGCCAAGTGAGAACCAGAACAGTTGGTATCAAAGGCAGCCTGAACCACAAGCTTTCTATGTTAGAAAACTGAGACAGCAGGCTGACTTCAAACATGAATTGGAGACTTAGCATGGGATGGGAGTAGGTCTGCCTTGCATAGCTGCCATGACTGTGTTGGGACAGGAGAGCATGCAGAGCCAAGCTCAGGAAAGCCTGAGCTATGTTCACTTCAGTTCAGTCACTCAGTTGTGTCCAACTCTTTGCAACCGCATGAACTGCAGCACACCAGGCCTCCCTATCCATCACCAACTTCTGGAGCCTACCCAAACCCATGTCCATTGAGTCGGTGATGCCATCCAATCATCTCATCCTCTCTGTTGTCCCCTTCTCCTCCTGCCCTCAATCTTTCCCAGCATCAGGGTCTTTTCAAATGAGTCAGCTCTTCGCATCAGGTGGCCAAAGTATTGGAGTTTCAGTTTCAACATCAGTCCTTCCTATGAATATCCAGGACTGATTTCCTATAGGATGGACTGGTTGGATCTCCTTGTAGTCCAGGGGACTCTCAAGAGTCTTCTTTGAACATCACAGTTCAAAAGCATCAATTCTTCTGTGCTCAGCTTTCCTTATAGTCCAATTCTCACATCCATACATGACCACTGGAAAAACCATAGCCTTGTCTAGATGGAACTTTGTTGGCAAAGCAATGTCTCTGCTTTTTAATATGCTATCTAGGTTGGTCATAACTTTCCTTCCAAGGAGTAAGCGTCTTTTAATTTCATGGCTGCAGTCATCATCTGCAGTGATTTTGGAGCCCCCAAAAATAAAGTCTGACACTGTTTCCACTGTTTCCCCATCTATTTGCCATTAAATGATGAGACTGGATGCCATGATCTTAGATTTTTGAATGTTGAGCTTTAAGCCAACTTTTCCCACTCTCCTCTTTCACTTTCATCAAGAAGCTCTTTAGTTCCTGTTCACTTTCTGCCATAAGGGTGGTGTCATCTGCATATCTGAGGTTATTGATATTTCTCCCGGCAATCTTGACTCCAGCTTGTGCTTCTTCCAGCCCAGCGTTTCTCATGATGTACTCCGCACAGAAGTTAAATAAGCAGGGTGACAATATACAGCCTTGATGTACTCCTTTTCCGATTTGGAACCAGTCTGTTGTTCCATGCCCAGTTCTAACTGTTGCTTCCTGACCTGCATACAGATTTTTCAAGAGGCAGGTCAGGTGATCTGGTATTCCCATGTCCTTCAGAATTTTCCACAGTTTATTGTGGTCCACACAGTCAAAGGCTTTGGCATAGTCAATAAAGCAGAAATAGATGTTTTTCTGGAAAAATTTCTCTTGCTTTTTCGATGACCCAGCAGATATTGGCAATTTGATCTCTGGTTCCTTTGCCTTTTCTAAAACCAGTTTGAACATCTGGAAGTTAGCGGTTCACATATTGCTGAAGCCTGGCTTAGAGAATTTTGAGCATTACTTTAGTAGCGTGTGAGATGAGTGCAATTGTGTTGTAGTTTGAGCATTCTTTGGCATGCCTTTCTTTGGGATTGGAATGAAAACTGACCTTTTCCAGTCCTGTGGCCACTGCTGAGTTTTCCAAATTTGCTGACATATTGAGTGCAGCACTTTCACAGCATCACCTTTTAGGATTTGAAATAGCTCAACTGGAATTCCATCACCTCCACTAGCTTTGTTCATTTTAGTTTACTGATTCCTAAAATGTCAATATTCACTCTCGCCATTTCCTGTTTGACCACTTCCAATTTACCTTGATTCATGGACCTAACATTCCAGGTTCCTATGCAATATTTTTCTTTACAGCATCAGACCTTGCTTCCATCACCAGTCACGTCAACTGGGCATTGTTTTCACTTTGGCTCCATCTCTTCATTTTTTCTGGAGTTATTCTCCACCAATCTCCAGTAGCATATTGGGCACCTACCAACCTGGGAAGTTCATCTTTCAGTGTCATATGTTTTTGCTTTTTCATACTGTTCATGGGGCAAAAAAATACTTCTCCAAAGATCCTTCTCCAAAGGACCACGTTTTGTCAGAACTCTCCACCATGTCTTGGCTGGCCCTACATGGCATGTCTTATACTTTCACTGAGTTAGACAAGGTTGTGGTCCATGTGATCAGTTTGATTAGTTTTCTGTGATTGTGGTTTTCATTCTGTCTGCCCTCTAATAAGGATAAGAGGCTTATGGAAGCTTCCTGATGGGAGAGACTGACTGGGGAAAACTGTGTCTTTTCCTTATGGGCAGGACCATGCTCAGTAAATATTTAATCCAATTTTCTCTTGATGGGTGGGGCTGTGTTCCCTCTTTATTGTTTGACCTGAGACCAAATTATGGTGGAGGTAATGAAGATAATGGCAATCTCCTTCAAAAGGTCCCATGCTAACACTGCCAAACTCAGTGCCCCCGACCCTGCAGCAGGCTACCACTGACCCAGGCCTCTGCCAGAGACTCCTGGACCCTCACAGGCAAATCTGGGTCAGTCTCTTGTGGGGTCAGCTCCTTTCTCTTGGGTCCTGGTGCACACAGGGTTTTTTTTGTGCCCTCTAAGTGTCTAGTTCCCCAGTCCTGTGGAAGTTTGTAATCAAACCCCAATGGCCTCCAAAGTCAAGTTCCCTGGAAGTTCTCAGTCCTTTTGCCAGATCCTCAGGTTGAGAAATCTGTTGTGGGTTATAGAACTTTCTTAACAGTGTGAGAATTTCTTTGGTATAATTTTTCTGCAGTTTCGGGTCATCTGCTCAGCGGCTCCGTGGTGGGGTTAATGGTGGCCTCCTCCAAGAGGGCTTATGCCACACACTGCATGACCCAGGCTACTTCAGCCAGAGCCTCTGCCCTGCAGCAGGCCATTGCTGACCCGTACCTCCACAGGAGACTCAAACACAGTCTCTGTGGGGTCTCTGGATCCTGGTGCACGCCAGGTTTTCTTTGAGCCCTCCAGGCATCTCTGGTGGGTATGGGGTTTGATTGTAAACATGGTTTCACCCCTCCTACCATCTTTCTGGGGCTTCTCCTTTGCCCTTGGACATGGGGTATCTTTTTTTGGTGGGATCCAACATTCTCCTGTCGATGTTTGTTCAGCAGCAAGTTGATGCTGAACTCCTTCTACTCCACCATCTTGCCAGGGAACAGCAGAGGCAAAGGGAATAAGTCTGAAGGAGGGAGGGAAAGGAGGGAAGAGCCAACAGAGCCCATGGATGGGGGCAGGGACGCCTGTAAGAAAGAGAAGACACTTCCTCCAATTCCCCCATTTGTAGGCTGCCTAGGCGGGGGGCTGAGGAAGGTCAGGGAGAGTGGAGAGGGTTTGTTCAAACCACCATCACCACCTCTTTCTCACACTAAACTGCTGGTCCATCACAGGACTCAGTTGGAGGAGAAAGGAAATAGCTGACGATTTTGATTGAAGTTGTAACTTTTTATTAGTACATATATTCTAGACTGGTATTATATTCTGGCTTCTCTGGTAGCTCAGCTACTAAAGAATCTGTCTGCAATGCGGAAGACCTGGGTTCGATTCCTGGGTTGGGAAGATCCCATGGAGGATGGCATGGCAACTCACTCCAGTATTCTTGCCTGGAGAATCCCCATGGACAAAGGATACTGCCGGGCTGCAGCCCATGGGGTCACAAAGAATCAGACATGACTGAGCATGCATATTCTAGACTAGATATTCTAATTTCTGAATTAAGACTGTGTTTGTGGCTTAAAGTGACAACAAGTGTTATTATTCAAATGTTAGCAGAAAATTCACGCACCATCCCAAGTTTTCACCCAGAAGAACTTCCACTGATGATACATTTTAAAAGAAAAGTAGAATACAATATAAAGATGCTTTTCAGTTTTATTGCAGAAGAGCTTCTTACTCAGTTGTATTATTATGCCATTAGAGGAGAGTTTCTTTTCCTATTATTTGGGTTCATACCAAATAACAGGGGAGAATGGGGCTGGCTGGAAGGTAGGGGCTCTAGGAGGTAATACAGAGGTTTCATTTTTCACTGAATCCTGCAGGAACGCCTAGCTGTGCCTCATTAAAAAAAAAAAAAATACAACACTTTTTGAGAAAACAACCTCTTAGGTGTAATCTGGGCTTTCTCAGATTCTAACAGGTAGGGTTATTCCCATTCAATAGAGAGATGCCTGACCCCACAGGTGACCATCTCAAGAAGTCAGTCCTACCTTAAGGAAGCCACTATGGAGAAAGGAAGTAAAAACCATCCAGGCCCGCCCCCCTCAGGTGTCAGTCCCCTATCACAGGCACTAACAGGGTGGCAGAGAGGTGGACAGGCAGCCTGCACAAAGCAACTCCTGGAGAAATGGCAGTTCTGGAGAGCCCCAGGTCAGCTCAGGCCTGCTGAGCCAGCTTCCCCAGAGCCCAGCAAACTGGATGTTTCGTGGGCTGCTAAGACCTTCTCTAGTCCGTGCTGCTGGCCTGCACTGCCTGTTGGCAGTCAGAGCAGTCTCAGTGTGAGGTCAGCCCAAGTGCACAGGGTCCTGGCCTCCAGTTCTTCAGTTCAGCAGGGCTACTTCCTGCAATAACTCTCTCTGTGTTGAGGCTCCAGAAACACAAAGGCTTTCCGAGAGACAGTTGTTTCAGACCTCCTCTCCACAGGGCTCTTCGCCAAATGCAGCCGAAGAGGAGCTGGCAATCCATCCTGATCTGTCAGCCAGGCGCCTTCTCCTCAATAAAGCACAACCCAGTGGGCTTGACGCTGTAGACGAGTTTGCCACAGGAACCATGGAGCTTGGAACAGGACTCCCCACAGAGATGTGCAGGATGCAGAACAGAGAATTTTAGAGTCACAGGGGGCTCACAGCAGGGGTGGCCAGTGGAGGGGAGAGTACAGTTCTTTACAAACCCTGATATAGAAAGTTTACAAAGTTGTATCTGAAAGAGGGAGCCAAGTTCAGTATTGTGCTATCACAGACATGAGACCCAAAGTCAATTATCACTCTCTCTGTCTCCCTCCGTCTCTCTCCTCTCTCTCAATAAATGTACATGGTTTTAAAAGTCAAATGTTACTGAAGGCTAATAATAAAAATAATCAGTACCCTGCCTGCCTTCATCCTCTCACAGGCTTCTCCTCAGAAGCAAGCCCTCTCAAGTAGCCTAGCTTTGCCCCTTGCTTTAACTTCTACATTTCTAAATAAGTTGTGTCTGAATCTTTGCAACCCCATGGACTACAGCCTACCAGGCTCCTCTGTCCATGGAATTTTCCAGGCAAGGATACTGCAATGGGTTGCCATTTCCAACTCCAGGGGATCTTCCCAACCGAAGGATTGAACACATGTCTCTTGTGTCTCCTGCATTGACAGGCAGATTCTTTTCCACTGCACCACCTGGGAAGCAGTGCCTAATCCTAAATTCATAGACACTGTCCACCAACAGTCTACAGTGTGAGCTGAGGACTTAGCTCTCCTGCTGTGTCTCACTCCACCTTCCACTCCTCTCCCAAAATGGTTATGGCACCATCTTTGAGTAAGTAAATACACAGGGTTTATGTGACTACAACTGTAAAATATAATTCCCTTGTCAACTAAAAAAGATGTACAACTTGAGAGTTGTGAGTTAAGTTTTATTTGGGGCAAAATGAAGACTGCAGCCCGAGAGGCAACATCTCAGATAGCTCTGAGAGACTGCTCCAAAACGGCAGTGGGAGTAGGTCAATATATAAGGTTTTGGTGAAAGGGGAGTTCAGAACCATGAAGCACTCATTTTACAAACGGTTTTTGTCAGTCATGAGGCTCTGATGTCACCATGAAGGGATTTAGTGCTTCTCTAGATATGAAGAGATGCAAGGATTGAGATCATAAAATCTGTTCCTAAAAACATCCAACTATCTAAAGACCTGTCCTACCAGACTCCCTGCAGCACAGAGAGCCTCACTCCATCCTGAACTCCCTCAGGGGTTGTTGAAGGTCCACAGCTATAGCAGCATGGGGTTCAATCTCTGTAGAGGCAGATGGCAAACACCTTTGTTGTCCAGCAGTTGGCAGTTCTCTTGGCAAGTGCCAATTTGTAGTTGACACGGCCCCCTTGTGGTCATAAATCCGACCATACTTTGGGGGATATTTCATGACTATTTTGTCCCGTGTTGCTGGGAAGGCTCGTTCCCAGTTCTGAAGAAGGTTTTTGTTGATAAGACACTCAATGTGCTATTACTGGACTAGGTCTTAATAGTCAAAGATCTCTGGACACCTGTCTTCTAGTTATGGTCCAGGAAAGTATTCCCTCTCATTGCATCTTTCCATACCTAGTGTTACACTATTACAATCCCTGATGCCATATCAAGCTGTATGTTTAACCAACTGCTTCAAGTCTAGTCATCATCTCCGTTGGAGGCTCAGTCATATACTTGGTAACACAACAAATAATAATCTTGTGAAATAAGCAAAATACAAGTGATATAGTTAATAACATTAGTGGAATTAAAAGTAAATATTTTAGCCATAAGCCTCCACACCATTTTTTTTTAAGATTGTCAAGACTAGGGAATGAATCTCTTAAAGCAGGGATCTGATTTTTCATGTGATTCAAATGTGTCACATTAAAGGATTTATCAGGTATGAAAACGCAGCATTCAGTTTGAATTGTAGCACAGATATCTCTCTGAGATGCTGTAAGGTGTCAAGGGCCTTGCAGTTGCATAGCACTGCCTTTCTTATCGCAGAGACAGAATTCAATAGGCTAATAGCCCAGTTACTATCATTTAAAGCTTATGAAAGTTGTTAAGGCTTAGATACGGTCAGTTACATCCTCCAACCCCTTTGAAGGCGCACACACACACACACACACACAAGCTGCTACTGACCACTCATCTAAAATAAATTTCCTAAGAGTTATCCAATCAGAGCCCTAGAGAACAGAAATCTACCTAGAGAACAGGTAACCCAGAAGTACTAGACACAGGTAATTGGCCACAACCCAACAAGTGGATTGAGTTTAAACTAGCATAGAATCATGTCCATAATAGAAAACATGTGACTGATAAGTATAGGTCCAAGGAATCAAGAAAACATTATAAATGATCATAAAATTCAGATCAGCATCTTGGGCAAGCTGTCTACTTCTGATGTCATCTTCTTCTCATCCTAGTATAGTGTAGTTTCCTCAGTTTGAGCACTGTTTTAAGGTGAGTTTGAGGTCAGCAGACCTCTCTATAGACCAGTCCTGTTTAGGAGCCTTTGGAAGTGGAAATTAACCCGAGTCAATTTCCCTTCGATTTCACTAGGCATGAGCTAGTTTAGAGTACCCGATAGGAAGGTCCTTCCACCCAGATTGGAAACAGTTCCTTAAATTATATCTTATTCCAGTCTTGATTGCAGGTCATGTGTGAGGCATCTGATCTTCATCCAAAGACAGATTATTAAGATAAGCTTCAGAAACAACCCTAGAGTGTCATTTAATAATGCAATTAAATTTTCCCTTAACAACAAAGAACTATCCAGGAAATGAGTCTTAGTAGATATAGACCTCCATTAGCAAACTGGGATTTAATATTCATTGAAACATCTTTTTCTCCCTAAAATCACCACCATTTTCACCAAACATAACCAAATTAAGACTTGTTTGTAATATAGGTCTGGTCTCAATAAACTTGGCCTGATGATTTATATAACCATAGTTGATCATAAACTTTTTTGCTTTGCTGAGACTATAAAAGTCTCAGACTGAACTTTTAAAATAAAACATTTTAGGGCTAGGGAAGTCATGCCAAAGGTTTATCACAGATTTTGCCTAACAGATCTAAGTGAATTTTTCCCTTCTCAAGGTCTCAGATTCCTTCAAGTTGCTTCAGATTTCTGTACCTGCTAGTGAGATAACCTTCCTAACTTATCTGATAAAGTTACTGGAAACTAAGAGTTTCTCTGGAGGATTCAAATAGAGAGAAAAGATAAATGTTTCAATTTTTTTAAATAAAATATAGTGTTACCAAATTACTGTCATAATTAGTTTGAGGGGAAGTTTTTCTTACACCTGGAAAACACAGATTCAAATCAGTAATTTTTCAGATAGAAACCATAAAAGTTATAAGCATATTCACCAATTCATTCAGTCCTTTTGTTAACCTTTGTGAAGTCATCATGTTTTTCATTAGAATCGTTACCCAATTCAGAAACTGATATTTATTCAAAAGTGCTTTTTATAAATCTTGAAGAGGGAGCATTTTTTCAGAACTTGGTTAGTGTTATGACAATATTTTGAGATAGTAACTAGAATTATGCCTGATAACATTTTACCCAAACATATCAAAATTTTAGGAATTCCATACACTTTTAGGATATCTATATTAGTAACATATTATGATACAATATAACCTGAGACTTATTACTCACTTCACAATACTTCCCATGTAATTTTGTATACAAAATGAACCTAATTAGTGTAATATCTCTCTTTGGGATGTTTCAGGGGCCCTCTGAAACATCCCATAGTTAGCTAGAAATCTTCTTCATTGGAATGATTTAGAAGCTTTGTCAACAAATATCAAAAAGTTTAGGACAGTCAGTCACATAGGACTATAGGTCATTGTGAAACAATACTGTTCACTTTTTGTACCAAAAACACACTTCCTACTTCCCTTAAGCAACCAAGAACTGACTTTTGTATTAACATTCTATAAATAAATAAATAAATACCAATGATAATTTCTAAGACCTTTGTTTTCTTAGAGAACATTTTAGAATGGCACCAAACATCATTTGTTTTTAATCCCAAATCTCTTTAGCTTCTCTGTAAGAGGTAGTGTTTAGTAATAAATGTTTCAAATTCTTATTTTATTTGGAAATGATTTAGCTATTCAATAGACTTCCAACACTTAGTTTAGCACAATCTTAGAAGTTCAAGTTACCCCAGTCTGGATAGATTATTTTAGACAGACATTCCTAAAGCATAATAATTCTTAATAGAGATTATCTAAAGGCTCATATCTCATTTACATTTTTTAGAAGTTTCTTCACTTCTAATTTCCTTGCTGACAAACTTGTAACAGATATAATAATATTTAACTTATGTAAAATGTAGGTACAATGAAAATATTCTGCTTAATATTAATTACTCTTAGATATGACTACATTATTTAGATCAACAAACAAACATTAATATCAGGTATTTAATACTGAATATTTTCCAGTTCACGTGAACCTGAAGTTCATTTAGGTTACTTTCTCTTGTATTTAGAATTATTTTATTTGTAAGTGCTTACTTTTTTTTTTAAGGTCAATTAGATTAGAGCTCATTTACAAACTGATCTCAGCAATCAGCAATATTATTTAAAAAAAAAAAAAAGAAAAGACACACACTGAGACATACATACATCCAAATAGTCACAAGAGATCCTATAGCTTTGTTTTCCAAACTTAGTTATGAATTTTTAAAAAAAATGGTTGGAGTAAGATTTTAAAAGGCTTTGTTCCACTTTTTGTTACTTTTAGTTTCAGGACTTAGATATGGTCTAGATAAATGATCCAGAGAGCTCTGGTCTAAAGATATAGGAGGAGTTATTTCCTCAGGGCAAGAATTCTTAAAGAGATAATTTTTCCTTCCTTGGGAGTCTAAAGAATATTGTGACCATGTTGTCAAAAATTATATTTGTGTGTGTGTGTGACCTTAGTTTTATAGCCAAAATTTAGTCCAATTAGACCCAAATTTAGTACTCAACTTGGCCCTGATAGCAAGGGCATATTGGTCCCAGCAGGGATTGCCCCTCTGAGGAAGTAGGGGTCTTAGTTTGATCAGCCCCAGGCTGTTGATTATAGCAGGAAGTCCTGGACATAAGGGCGCTTCGATTCATTTTCCTATCCTATGTCAATAAAGATCTAATATTTTTAGGCCACTTTTCTTGTCATTGGATCATAGGTATAGATTGACCAGTCATTTAAAAAATTTTCCCAAGGGGTTCCCAGATCGGGTGTGGAACCTTAGAGTGAGCAATTCACATATTAGCTCAAACAGTTTGTACCAGATGTCTGTGCACTTAAACCAAACCAACAAACCAAACCAAACCAGAACTTCACCAGCCAGGAGTCACACTCCAAATGAAACAAAAAGCAAAGAGATGCCCAGAAGTCAAAAGTCAAGTGACAAGAGTGCCCCCAAAAGATGGTAAAGTGATGCCCCAAATCAGAAGCCAAATGGTATACACGCCGAATGTGACTTCCCAGTTGCACTAGACCTGCGACCTGGCAAAGTCAGTGCCAGCAGCCTTTTTAGTTCCGACAGTTTCAAGCAATTTCTTGTTGATTTTCTGCGAAGACGTTACTCTATCATTTCCTGTCTTAGAAGCTTCTAGATACCAATCAAAGCACGGCCAGCCTTTTCTAATTGTGCACGCAAAAATATCAATTTTAGAATATTAAAAGAACCCCAGTTTGGCCATTTTAGGTTGAGATCTCTTTTAGTATAATTTCTCCAATTAACTAGGTACTTGCAAGTATGAGCTCCCTGTGTATTATACATGAATCTGCCTACAGTGTTAGTCAGAGGCTGGCTTCCTGACACCCCTTTGTTTCTGTTTTTGAGAGATTCTGTTTCCCATTTTAAGCTGAATTTGTCAGGGATAAAAATCACTAGTGAACTTGTGTAGTGGGCCCATGTGCTGCTTGTGAGCTCAACTCTTCCAGGAGTCACCCCAGAGTCATTTCAGCTCACCTTACCTGTCTTGGATTCTGCCTCCGGCAATCTAAGACCATCATGGCTGCTCAGGTCACTAAATGGCCAGTCCTTATGTGCGACCCCCGGATGAGCAAGTGTGTTAATTAATGAGTGGGTTTCCCTATGGGACCACTGTGCGGTATGAGGACTAGGCCCCCACCACTCCTGTAAATTTCTCAGTCACCTGAGAAAACCGAAACTGGCCAGGAGGAGTCTTGTCCCTTTTCTTCAGAGCAAAGCTCTTATATATTTTCCTCACTTTAAATTTAGTGTCAGATCAGCCTCTTACTTAACCACTCAGCCAAGACCTTTCAGTCCCCTACAACGGAGTGACCTCAGCATCTTTCAGCTGAGCCCGGGTAGTCCTTGATTTTTTTTTCCAACTGAGCCCCCTTACCCAGTACCTTTCCACTGGGTTGGCAATTCTCCTGGCATCTTTTGACCAGCCCCCCCATCCAGTGTCTTTTAACTGGGTGGGAATTCCTCAGTATCTCTCAACTGAGCCCCACTCAGTGTCCAGACCATGCATGGGTATGCCCTGGGTGTTTCACCTGGGCCCACAGTATCTTTCCTACTAGGAGGGGGCAGGTAACCTGCTCCACCACCAAATAAAACTCAGAATCTCAACCAGTACGGGAGATTCAAGAACCAGGAGAGACTTACCCAAATTTGTCTGCACTCCCCGAGGAGGTGGATGGGTGCAAGGGGCTGCTGCTGGTACCAAAGCTCTGGTTCCTCGTGGAGTCCAGTCGAAGAAAGGAAGTCCTCTCTGGATCCCTTTGTGGTCGCCACATAACTGTCGACTGAAAAAAGATGCACAACTTGAGAGTTGTGAGTTAAGTTTTATTTGGGGCAAAATGAGGACTGTGGCCGGAGAGGCAACGTCTCAGATAGCTCTGAATGGCTGCTCCAAAGCAGCAGTGGAGGAAAGTCAATATATAAGGTTTTGGTGAAGGGAGAGTTCAATACCATGAAGCACTCATTTTACAAAAGGTTTTTGTTGGTCATGAGGATCTGATGTCACCATGAAGGGATTTAGTGCTTCTCTAGATATGAGGAGATGCAAGGATTGAGATCATAAAATCTGTTCCTAAAAACATCCAACTATATAAAGATCCATCCCATCAGTTTCCCTGGAGCACAGAGCACCTCACTCCAGCCTGAACTCCCTCAGGGGGTGTTGAAGGTCCACAGCTATAGCAGCTTGGGGTTCAGTCTCTGTAGAGGCAGATGGCAAATGCCTTTGTTGTTCAGTAGTTGGCAATGCTCTTGGTAAGTGCCAATTTGTAGTTGACACTCTCTTCAGCCAAAATGTTCATTATGATCATGTTTCCTTCCTCCTCCGATTCTTTCTTTCCTCCCAAAGTTAATCACGACTCTGTTTTCATTTGTTAAATCTTCTATGTTCCAATGGTTTCTTCCCCCTCCCCCACCCAAATAATCCAAAATCAGTAACAGTATTTATATCTACTCAAGTACAGAGGTTCTGGGCTTCCCAGGTGGTGTTAGTGGTAAAGAACCTGCCTACCAATGCAAGAGATGTAAGAGACACAGATTTGATCCCTGGGTCCAAAAGGTTTCCTGGAGGAAGGCATGGCAATCCACTCCATTATTCTTGCCTGGAGAATCCCATGGACAGAGAAGATGGCAGGCTACAGTCCATAGGGTCACACAAAATCAGACACGACTTAAGCAACTTAGCACACACATGTGCACAGAAGTTCTATTCTTCACTTCTTCTGGCAAATTCCTCTAATAAAGCTCTGATCCGTGAGCCTGTCTGGAGGCTGCTACCCATTCTTGTGTAGAATCATCTGTTATGTAGGTGATGTGCCATCTTTCTTTTTCTTGATTAATTTCCTTCTTCTGCTGAAGCACATCTTCTGAAGGAAAGTATATAGAAGGTAAAATATTTAAGTCTTTGGTTTTCTGAAAATGTCTTTCTCTTACAGTTTATTTGATTAATAGTTTGCCTGAGGGTAGAATTGTGGCTGAAAGTCATTTTCCCTAAGAATATTGAAGGCATGTGTCATTATCTTCTTTCAGTTTTGCTATTACGAAGTTCCATGCTATTCTGGTTTCAAATCTTTTATCCATCACACATACACTCATACACACACACACACACACACACACAACCACACCTGGAACTTCTAGAATTTTTCTCTTTATTCTGGGTAATCCTACATGATGATATGAAACTTTTCCAGAAATTCACTATTGTAGGCACTCTGTGTTCCCTTTCAGTGTTAAGTCTTTGGCCCCTCCATTCTGGAAGGTTTTTAATCAAGGCTTTGATAATTTCCTCTCTGCCAGTATCTCTGTGTGCTCATTCTACTGTTTCTCTTTATCAGATATAGAATCTCCCTGATTGTATCTAAGTTCTCTTTTCCCACTTGCCATGGGTTTGTTTCTGTTGTCCAATTTCAATCCTTTGAAACAGTTCCTGAAGTTTATCTTCCAATCCTGTTCATGAAGTTTCTATATTTATATTCTATTTTTCAAATCCTAGTTTTAATTTCCATGAGGCCTCTCATAGTCCTTGAAGATATTAAGAAGTTTTTTGTTTTGTTTTGTTTTGTTTGTTTTCTGTCTCCTATATTATCAGTGTTTTCTCTGGATTCCTTTTTTCTGTTTATCTTTCTATTTTGTTCTTTTTTATATTGATGGCTATTGAATATTGGTTCATATTAAAAATTCAGATATCAAAAAGCTGACAATAAGATGTGTGTAGGGGGAGTGGGTGTAGGTCTATCCACAAGGGCTACTCACAACAATCCACATTTTCCAATGGGGGAATCCCAAGTGTCAGCCACCATCTGTCTGGAGAGAGGTCTTTTCCTCTTTTCTGCTATCCAGAGACAGCAGGAGTGCAGGTATGACTTCCAGGCCTTGACAAGAAGCTGAGTGAGAATGCAGTGTTTAATCTGCTTCCCTCATACCCAACCCTTTGTCACCCCCTCTCTCTCTGGGATCTCTGATCAGCCTTTCTAGATATAAACTCCTCATATGTCCTAGGTGGAGGGAGACGGGAGAGGAGGTATGGGATTTAACATGATGTGTGCACATCTCCTTGAACCCCTACTCCATGTTTCACCCCTGTTTTCTGTGGGACTTTGCACTTTCCAAGTCCTGAGGCTTATTCAGGACTTCTGCAAATTACTGCTCTGCCTTCAACACTCAAGCTAAGACTTCTTCTAACCCACTAAGTCAGTAATATCTGTTTTCCATCCTGAAAAAAAAATGTGTTGAAACTTATCAACTATTTCCTATTTTCCCAACCTCTTTTTCTTGTAGGTTAAACTTTTTCCTTTAGAGTTTTTGGATGGCGAGAAAATTGACTCTGTGGCTAGCCTGCTCTGTTTTCAGACTCTGTCCTGAAAATCATTCAAGTCTCTTCCATTTATTAATGGTGGGGTCTTGAGCAAGTTAGCTACCACTCAAAGCCTGAGTTCCCTCACCTATAAACCTATGACTAACACCTGCTATAAACAGGTTCTCTTCTGGTGAAGAACTGATGTATATAAATGACTTAACTGGTCTTTGTTTATCTTTAGCTAATTATCTCGGAGAAGGCGATGGCACCCCCACTCCAGTACTCTTGCCTAGAAAAATCCCATGGATGGAGGAGCCTGGTAGGTCCATGGGGTCGCTAACAGTCGGACACTACTGAGCGACTTCACTTTCACTTTTCACTTTCATGCATTGGAGAAGGAAATGGCAACCCACTCCAGTGTTCTTGCCTGGAGAATCCCAGGGACAGGGGAGCCTGTTGGGCTGCCGTCTATGGGGTCGCACAGAGTCGGACACTACTGAAGGGACTTAGCAGCAGTAGCAGCAGCTAATTATCTGGTTTCTTTTCCCACATCTGACCTACCCTAGGACCTTCTCCTTGGGTGCGTATGTACCCCTCAACCAAGATGGATCCCGAAGTGAAGGCTTCTGGGAGAAGCAAGACTCATTATGGCTTGGCATTAGCCCTGAACTTTTGACCCACAAGGAGCCATCTGTGCATGTGTAGAATCTTCCTTGTCCCCAAAAGGGGGAAAATGGAGATCCCTTAATCCTTTACTTGAACAAGGTTTTGTCCCTCTTTGTCCTTGCCATGACTATTACCTTAAGGCGTTTACAAGAGGCAAAGACTGGCTATTTACTCTGTTTCTGTTGTAACTTCCTCTTCGGAGGGCAAACAGGAGTCTGATTATAAATGCTGTAACTGGATTTCAACCCATCTCTTGTTTCAGGAAATGCAAACAGGAGGCTACTTGTAGGTATCTAGCCTGAAGCCTACTTCTTCCTGTTCCATGAAATGCAAACTGGAGGCCAGTTGTAAATGTCTAACCTGGAGCTCATCTATCTCCTTCCTCAGATTCAACATAATTCCTATCAAAATCCCAATTGATAATTTTTGTCAAAATTCACAAGTTGATTCTAAAATTTGTATGGCAATGCAAAGGGATTCAGAATGGCCAAAAGCAATAGTGCAAAAGAACAAATTAGGAAGACTTACACTTTCTGAATTCAAATTTTACTACAAAGCTACAATAACCAAGACTGCGATACTGACATAATGATAGACATACACCTCTATGGAATAGAATTGACAGTCTAGAAATAAATCTTTATGTTTATAGTCAATTGATTTTGACAAGGGTTCCAAGATCACTCAATGGAAAAAGAATAAACTTTTCACCAAATAGTACAGGGACAGTCATATATCAAAAGATGCTAAAGAATGAAGTTGTACCTTTTTCACACACAATTCATATAAACTAACTCAAAATGGATCATAAAACTAAATGAAGAGATAAAAATCATTAAATTCTTAGATGAAAATATAGTTAAGCAATCGTTTCTTAGATAAGATACCAAAAGCACAAGCAAAACAAGGACGCAATAGAAAAAAAAAATAGATGAATTGGGGTTCGTAAAGATTAAAGACTCTATTCTAAAAAGGATAGCATCAAGAAAATGAACAGACAATCCATAGAAGGGGGGGAAATATTGTCAAGTCTATAAAGGACATGCATCTAGAATATATAAAGAATTCTTACCATCAACAGTAAAAAGATAACTAACCCAATAAAAAATGGACAAAGGATCCCTTTTTTTGTTTGTTTGTTTCCGTTCAGTTCAGTTCATTTCAGTCGCTCAGTTGTGTCTGACTCTTTGCGACCCCATGAATCGCAGCACACCAGGCCTCCGTGTCCATCACCAACTCCCGGAGTTCACCCAGACTCATGTCCATCGAGTCCGTGATGCCATCCAGCCATCTCATCCTCTGTCATCCCCTTCTCCTCCTGCCCCCAATCCCTCCCAGCATCAGAGTCTTTTCTGATGAGTCAACTCTTCCAATGAGGTGGCCAAAGTACTGGAGTTTCAGCTTTAGCATCATTCCTTCCAAAGAAACCCCAGGGCTGATCTCCTTTAGAATGGACTAGTTGGATCTCCTTGCAGTCTAAGGGACTCTCAAGAGTCCTCTCCAACACCACAGTTCAAAAGCATCAATTCTTCAGTGCTCAGTCTTCTTCACAGTCCAACTCTCACATCCATACATGACTACTGGAAAAACCATAGCCTTGACTAGATGGACCTTTGTTGGCAAAGTAATGTCTCTGCTTTTTAATATGCTGTCTAGGTTGGTCATAACTTTCCTTCCAAGGAGTAAGCGTCTTTTAATTTCATGGCTGCAGTCACCATCTGCAGTGATTTTGGAGCCCAAAAAAATAAAGTCTGACACTGCTTCCACTGTTTCCCCATCTATTTGCCATGAAGTGATAGGACCAGATACCATGATCTTCGTTTTTTGAATGTTGAGCTTTAAGCCAACTTTTTCACTCTCCTCTTTCACTTTCATCAAGAGGCTTTTTAGTTCCTCTTCACTTTCTGCCATAAGGGTGGTGTCATCTGCATATCTGAGGTGATTG
>NW_011494662.1:398583-402460 GCF_000754665.1 Bison bison bison | reverse complement strand
ACAGGATTCATGTTGATGTATGGCAAAACCAATACAATATTGTAAAGTAATTAGCCTCCAATTAAAATAAATAAATTTAAATTAAAAAAAAAGAAAGTCAGAAATAACTTTCTAACCCTGGTCCTCTAGGGAAAGGAGATAGAGACTGAGTTCAAACACCAAAGGCCATTGATGTAGTCAGTTGTGCCTAGTCAATGAACTTTGATAAAAATACCGGAACAAAGAGGCTAAAAGAGCTCCGGACTCTGACCATGCTGACATGCTGGGAATGCGGCAAACCTAGAGAGGGCAGGGAAGCACTGCACCCCACTACCCCTGCCCTGTGCATCTCTTCCACTTGGCTGTTCCTAAGTTGATCCTTTAAAATAAAACTGTCATCATAAGTATAATGGTTTCCTGAGTTCTGGGTTATTTCAGCCAATTATTGTACCTGAGGTGAGGTCATGGGAAACCCCAAATTTGTAGTCACCACAGCAGAAATGTGAGTAGTCTGGTGACCCCATGTGCAGCTGGAGTGTGAAGTGGAAGCAATCTTGTGAGACTGAGCGCTTAAACCTGTGGTATCTGTGCCAACTCCAGGTACTTAGTGTCAGAAGGTAATCGAATGGCAATGAAAGCAAGCGGGACTCTGTGGGGCTCTGCGTATGGAAGCCTTTCTTTGTCCTCAGTTTCTTGTTTGTAGATAGTATGTTTCATACAGACTCCATGACCTTCCCTGAGTTCCAAAGGGCAGGTTCAAACACTTGCTAATCAGGAAAGGGAGGGGATGTGGAGAGAAGAGAGGAGCAGTCAGGAAACAGTGGTACAGCTTGGGGTAGGGTCCTGGCTCCCCTGGCTTTAACAAAATATTGTTAAACACACATAACAATATTTTTAGCTGTTTTGCAGATACTGAACCCCCCACCAAATGGAAGATAATAACTATTTGATGAAGCATTCTTTGTTCTATAGAGAGGGTCACACAGTTCAAAAACCTTGAAAACCACAGAAGCCCATCACAAAACCACATGATGCCAAATGATTTCTGAATTGAAGGGATGCAGTCTCTGCATGCACCCTGACCTTTATCAGCAATCCCACTCCTTGATTCTAAGACTCCTCACAAACCCCCTGGATTGGGACAGTTTTGAGAGTATCACCCCGCTGTGGCCCCACTCGCCTAGCAAAGCAGTAAAGTCATGTCAACTACAAATTAGCACTTGCCTGTCAATTACTAACAGGCACTTGCCAAGAGCATTTTCCAGTGACTGAACAACAATAAGGACATTTCCATCTGCCTGTGCTACTGCAGCTGCTGACCTTCAACATTCCCTGAAGGGAATTCAGTGGGAGAGTGAGTCACTCTGTGCTCCAGGGAAACTGGTGGAATTGGTTTTTTCAGGAACTGATTTTGTGATCACAATCCTTGAATCTCCTCATATCTAGAAAAGCATTAAATCCCTTCATGGTAACATCAGCTCCTCATGACTAGCAGAAAACCTTTTGTAAAGTAAGTGTTTGATTGCATTGAACTCCCTCTTCACCAAAATCTTATAAATTGACTTTCCCCAAATGCCTCTTTGGGTCAGTCTCTCAAGCTATCAGAGGTGCTGTCTCCCAGTCTGCAGTCCTCATTTTGCCCCCAATAAAACTTAACTCCCAACTCTCACATAGCACATCTTTTAGTTGACAGCTATTTTTCCTACTTCACCCAAACTCTTTCTCTGAGATTCAGTTCAGTGCCAGTGTACAGAGGCTGACTTTCAGTATCACGAGGACACCCAGTTGAAGTCAGAAAATTGATGATCTGGTTGTTGTTGCCGGGGGGCGGGTGGGGGGTGTTTTGTAATGAAAAAGACAATAGAAGTGTTGGTGAGGACATGGAGACGTTGGAGCATTTTACATCACTGGTGGGGATGTAAACAGCGGAGCCACTTGGCAAAGCAATCTGGCAGTTCCTCAAGATGTCCAAAATGTTTACATATAACCCAGCAGTTCCACTCCTGGGCGTATTTCTGAGAGAAATGAAAACACAAATCTACCAAAAACATTGTACATGTATGTTTGAGGCAGCATTATTCATAATAGCCAAAAAGTAGGAACAATCCAAGCATTCAACTGATAAAAGTAGCCTATTCATTCAATGGACTATTATTTGGCAATAAAAAGGAATGAATAACTGACACGTGTAACAACATGGATGAACCTCATAAACATCATGCACTTAAGTGAAAGAAGTCAGTTACAGAAGACCATATATTATATGATTCCATTTATATGCAGTGTCTATAGAGATAGGAAGTAGGTTAGTGGGCACCTAAGTCAGGGGATGTGGGGTGGGGGTGGGTGATGTTTGCAGACTATAAAATTAAATACAAAAGTCAATTTTTAATTTAACATTATTATTGGTAGTAAAACAATATAAATTTGGGGGATCATTTCAGCCACCGCTCTTAATTATAATTTGACGTTTATTTCTCAGCTGCCCTGATGCTGATCAGAATTGCAGATGAAACCAACTGCTCCTTAGGAAGCTGTTTCAACCACTATGGACCTGTCTGGATGCAAGAAGGCTGTGATAAAGACAACTGATGTTCAGGATCACCTGTGTATGTCGTCCCCTCCTGTTTGAACCATATGTGATGACTTAACAGTCTCAGAAAACTCTTTCCTGAGTAGAACAATGTTGCTTCACATCTCAGAAGTCAAAGCAGTGAGTTCCAGTAAAAACACTCTTCTCAAAGCCACTTGACATTAAATTTTCAGCTCAATTTCCTGAAGAATTATCAGAGCCATAGAATGGAGATAGTAATCATTCTCCTAGTCACCATGTAAGAGGTGAGAAGGCCCACTGTTTCTAAATACACAAGCACGAGCCTGAAACCATCTCACAATAGCTCAGCTGCTTGATGATAAAAATCTGAAGTGGGGTTAGACAGAGGAAAGGAGTGGGACAAGGTGAGCCTGGGGCACTGCTATGCTGCAATCATGTGGGAAACACAGACAAGAAACAAGAATATGGCCCATTTCATCACATTTGGCAGACATGCTTCCCATGAGTAGAAGTATATCATTTTATAAAAATGAAATGCTATGGAAAATACAGTTCTGTAGCCTGTGTCTTTTACTTAGCAGTATGTTATGAAAATCTATTGATAGCATTTAAAAGGAGTCTGATCGTTGCAATGTATCCCTCCACATAATGATACCTTCATTTTACCAATCTTTCCTGGTTAGCTATTTAAGACTTCAGTTGGGTTTGGTCATTTTCTATGATAAACAAGTCTTCAGTGGAGCCCCAATATTCATGCTCCCAATGGTCCTTGCTGTCTTCTGGGGGCTGTTTTTACACCATAGGAAGAAGGGTACAATTCTTCTTCTAATGCTTAGCTGAAATAAAATTTTGTTCCAGAATTTTGGGGAACTAGTCAGGAATTCAGGCAAGATGTCTAAGAAATAGACACAGGAGCAAGTTTACCGAGAGCCAAACATGTTTCAGACACTTTATAAAAGGTCACATTCCAACTCCTTACTTTATAGAGGGGGATACTGAGATCCAGAGTAAACCACAGAGCTTCTTGCTTTATCTGACACTGAAACTCAAGGAAGCATGAAGGTGTGAGAGCCATGCGCAGGGGGGAGATCGCTGGAGGCCCGAGGGCTTAAGGCAGCTGTGGCCGAGTCATAGCCCTGTGACTCTCCTGGAGATGCTGGGACCCCTGGAGGGCTCTGCCGCAGTCCCAGATGGACTCTGCAACGTGTTTGTATGCTTGTGTATGTGAGGAAATGTTTCTAAATGAAGATAATTTTTGCTCCTTTTCTTAAGACGAGTCCTCCTCATTGTTTCTGCACCAACCTCCATAAACTTCACAGAGGTGCTAGAGTCAATACTGTTTAC
>NW_011494662.1:357586-398406 GCF_000754665.1 Bison bison bison | reverse complement strand
CGGGGTGGGGGTGGGGGAGGCTGTGGTCCGAGACTGGGGCTGCAGGAAAAGTGGAAGTGAAAGTGAAGGTCACTCAGTCGTGTCCAACTCTTTGTGACCCAACCAAGGGATTGAACCCAGATCTCCTGCATTGCAGGCAGATTTTTTACCAGCTGAGCCACAAGGGAAGCCCAAGAATACTGGAGTGGTATCCCTTCTCCAGGGGATCTTCTCGACACAGGAATCAAAGCAGGGTCTCATGCATTACAGGTGGATTCTTTGCCAGCTGAGGTACGAGGGAAGCCTGGGGGTACCCCTCAAAGAGGCACTGTGTTCACCCTTCTGGTCTAGATCACAATCTTTTCTGTCCCGGCCTCCTCAGCAAAGGGCCTGCAAACATTCAAGTTCTGTCTTGTTACAGACTCTCCCAGCGGTTCACAGCCAGCTGTGAGGACAGACACCACACACTTTTGGAAAGAACCCAGGCTGCCACCAGAACCCTTTTTCTAAGGGAGCTGGGCTACTATGCCTGAATCCCACAGTAAATGAAGGGTTGAGAAGAAAAGAATTCTTAATGTCACATTACCAAAACTCCTGGCTCCCAGATGGCTGATGCTAACAGGTAAGGTCAATCCAGGTAATAGTCCTGGAGGTCTGTTCTCTTAAGAAACACAGACATCTCTATGATGCTCCTTAACCGGCCATGAAAAAGTTACCCTTTTAGCCTCTTATAGTTAGAGATTGTCATCAATTGTTTGAGAAGACGTTAGGTTGTGGTTTGGAAAGATTTCTGAAGTCAAATGAAAATAATTACAATTGACTGTACAATTGAAATAAACAGAGATTTCCTGTTTAACCATGTCGACTAAAAAAAGATGTACAACTTGAGAGTTGTGAGTTAAGTTTTATTTGGGGCAAAATGAGGACCACAGCCCAGGAGGCAGCATCTCAGATAGCTCTGAGAGACTGCTCCAAAGAGGCAGTGGGGGAAAGACAATATATAAGGTTTTGGTAAAAGGGGAATTCAATACCATGAAACATTCATTTTACAAATGGTTTTTGTTAATCATGAGGATCTGATGTCACCATGAAGGGATTTAGTGCTTCTCTAGATATGAGGAGATGCAAGGATTGAGATCATAAAATCTGTTCCTAAAAACATCCAACTATATAAAGACCCATCCCACCAGATTCCCTGGAGCACAGAGCACCTCACTCCAGCCTGAACTCCCTCAGGGGGTGTTGAAGGTCCACAGCTGTAGCAGCTTGGGGTTCAGTCTCCATAGAGGCAGATGGCAAATGCCCTTGTTGTCCAGTCGTTGGTAATGCTCTTGGTAAGTGCCAATTTGTAATTGACAACTGACATGCTTTCCCTACATTTTACGCCTGATGTAATTCCACCAACCTTCACTGTTTCAGTCCACACTCCAGTGTGACAGAGCCTTGTACCGGGTGCTCACCAATCCTCTGGAGGCAGTGCTTCTCTCCTTGTATCTATAGGGTATGAACAGGGCTGTCTTCCAAGGGAGCTGGTTTTGGGGTGCAGGTAGACGGAGGAAGCCAGGGCTTCCCGGGGCCACAGCACAGCCTGGAGAGTCAGGTCTGATCCCTGCTTTCACAGATGGGCCATGAGTGGGCACTCAGCAAGGGGATTTCCCTGAGGTTACCTAGCTCTCAGGACCAGAGCTAAACAATTAAGTTTTAATGAGCCTGACTACAAAGCCCGCATATGTCCACTCTCTTACAGCTAATAAGAGACTTCCCTGGCAGCTCAGATGGTAAAGCATCTGTCTACAATGCAGGAGACCTGGGTTCCATCCCTGGGTTGGGAAGATTGGCTGGAGAAGGAAATGGCAATCCACTCTAGTACTATTGCCTGGAAAATCCCACTGACAGAGGAGCCTGGTAGGCTACAGTCCATGGGGTTGCAAAAAGTCGGACACGACTGAATGACTTCACTTTCACTTAAGGACAGAATCAAATCTGACTTCTGGAACTTTCTCCCTCTCCTCCCCAAACACGGAGCCCCACCCCTCCAAGCCACTGGCCACACTCACCATCCGTGCTAGACAGTGTGACCTGCCACCCACGTCCCAGCTTTACTCAGGAGTCACCCCATCTGATGCTTTCCACATTTTCCATGGTCCCCTCCTCCCACAGCAGTTTATTCAAACATCTTTGATGGAATTGATCCAATTATAAAGAAATCCTTGTCACTGGACTGTTGGTTTTGTGGGGACTGGTGAGGTTTTCTGTCATCAGAGTGTAGCCTGCTCCTGACATGGAGCTCAGAGAGGTTATGGAGTGAGTGTTATATAGAAAGTTCAGAGTCTCTGTACACAGGAGTGAGTGAGATATAGAAAGTTCAGAGTCTCTGTACACAGGTGCCAAATCAAGTTCAATCTTTAGGTGAAGTAGAAAAGGATAGCTTTACCGCTTTGACAGGCAAAGGGGAATACACCAGGTTTCTGCCTTGAAAAACTATGTGTCACAACTCCAGGGAACTTGATGAGGGCTTTTATACCAGTGGGTCCAAGGTGGGCGACTCTGACAAGATTAAGGTGTGAGCAAGGCCTGTAGACCCTTAACCTCGAGTGGTTGATCTTCTAATCTTGATGAGCTTCTCTGGTCAATTTAATCTTGCATCAGGTGATTTCTTGGCCGCTGCTTCTTTGATTAGCAACTGTTCAAATTCACTCTTTGGAACTCAGGGAAGATCATAATGATCGTCATGGCTGGAGTCTTGCCTACAAAAAATGGGGAGCAGAAAGGCCTCTGTGCCTGGGAACCCCACAGAGCCTCACTTGGTTCCATGCTTGGGGATTGGAGAGCCCCTGCCTGGTTTGACCCCAGCCTTCCTGTTATTGGCCTCCTACTCAGCCTTCCTGAAGAGCTCAGCCAGCCTCTCAGGGGCCACTTCTGGCCCCAGCCCAGACAAGCCTTCAACTTTCTTTTCCACACATGTCCAGGTTTTGAGGTCCCACCTTCCCAAGCTGATGCTGTTCCTGCTGCCTTGGCCCATGCCCTCCACCTCTATGTCCTGGGCTCCCTAAAGCACCAGGAAGAACTCTGATTTCAGGTTTATAGACATCACGGTTTGAGGTCTCTGAGGGAAAGCTCCTTTCACAAACTAAATTCAAATAACAGCTACCCTCTTAGGGAAACAATGAGACCTTTCCAAGTGGGTTTCCCCATCTGTGCGCTGTCCAACACAATGCCACCAAGAAACAGAGCTGCAGAAGAATTCCATGGAAAGAATTTACGATGTAATGTCATTACAGAAGAGCAGGTTACACACAATACACCAGATGAAGTATGGTCACATCTCTGTACACACACGCATGTGAGCATACATACACTCAATTATGCTTGGAAAGTAACTATTCCAAAGCTTAGTCACGGTTACTTCTTAATGGTGGGATTTCAGTTCATATTTCCCTTCTTAAAAACCACAGTTGTTCAAAAGGACAGATTTATCGAGTCCTTCTCTCAATAACATTTTTTTAAAATGTTTGGAAAACATGTATTATTTTGTAATAAGACAGAAATTGTAATGAGACATAATATAAAGTTACTTTACAAATGTCAAATGTATACATTCAAATTCCAAAAGTATACATTTTATGGATATTAAAACTGACAGTGTTAAACAGGACTTGTTATCACATTAGGATCTAAACAAGATACCCAAATATACACCTAGGACTCGACTCTACTCCCTGAAGCAGAAGGTAAGAGATCAGGTTATGTGAGTCACGTGGTTGCAGAGTGGAGGAGGAAGGAAAGAGGAATGTCTCCTGGACAAGTCGCTGCCACAGCCCCGTCTGGGGCAGCCCCCACCTGGGGGCTTACACCGTGCTGCGCGGGAGGCTCTGTGTGGCAGCAACGGCTACTGCGGGCTCCTTGAAGAGCACCCCATAGTGGCAGGGATCACTCTGGCCCTCCATCTTCCAATTTCTTGGGATGGGCCCCCTGACCTGGCACACAGGGCGGCAGGAGAGCTCAGGCCCTACCATGCTCTGTGGTTTCTGCTCCACCCAGAGGTCACATCCAGCCTGCACCAGACTGAACTAGCCTGCACCAGACTGAACTAGCCTGCAGTCCATGGCCCTTCCCTGCCCTCAGCCATCTGCTCCTGCATAAGCTCCCCCATCCCCACCCAGGGCACTTGGGACACTGCAGAATGCTGCTCCTTCAGCTGTACTCCCTCATCTCTGTCAGGGTGCCCCCAGCCCGAATGGCCCTGGGCTTACAAGGACCACCCTGTTGCTGTCCTGCACAGCAGGGGGCTCCAGCCTTGAGAGGTAACTCCTTTAGAAGCACCCTCCTTTGGCTCAGTGGGAGGAAGGGGATCCCCTCTTAACTGACACACTAGGTTTGCACAGGGCCGCCACTACAGGCTTTTCCCTGCCTGCTCCCTTCTCTGCCCCTGGCCTGGAGGGAGTGGGTCAGGGGGAGGGAGGCCACTCGTGCTGCAGGCCCAATTAGTGGTTGTCCTCGGTGGCTCCCCCAGGGTCCTGTGCACTGTTTGTCTTCAGCTGTAGGCATTTGGCTCCAGTCTCAGGAGAAGGGAAAAGGGCCCAGCCAACTGTCCCTGGGGATGGGGAAGCCCAGTGAGAGATTCTGGGAAAACACTGGGGACCTGAGGTCCTGAGTGTCCCAGACAGAGGAGGGGGAGGAGTGGCCTCAAGGAGAAGGTCAGTGCCAGAGGAGGGCAAAACACAGTCCCCCATGTTGTCTAGGGTATCCATAAGCATCCCCACCTTCTTTCTGTGCCTCTTATCCAGGAGGTGGCCTGTCTCACAGAGGGCACACAGGTGACCCAAGAGCTGTGCTTCACAGGTGAAGACAGTGCTGCCAAGGATGCTGATTTCTGAGCCCACGGCCTACCCTCAGCAGGAATAGCAAATTGATGCCCCAAAGTCAGAGACTCAAGCCGCCTGACTCCTTGGCCATCCCCATCCCCATCTCATCCCCCCAGCCCCTTGGAAAAGAGTTATGTCCAGAAAGAGTGTAAATTGCTTTGAAAGCCCAAGAAGTGTATTAATAACCCTATAGTGCTCCCTGGAGCTATATAAATGCTAAGTAGAACAGAAATTACTCTGCAGGATCCTCTCACCCGAAAGATCGGATATAGCTTCTTTTAATAAGTCATCAACATGACTTTTAAAATAAAGCAGCCTCAGCCCTTTCAGTTCTGACCACAAGACAAAGCGTATTGAACCAAAGGTTAAAAACTCCAACTGATGCAGGGCTTTCTCGGGTTTGTCGCTCTTCTAGATCCTTTGTATTGCAACGGATGAAGATGAGCCCTGGGCTGCCGTTGTGGAGACGGTCATCACTGTGACTGTTTTTGCGCTGGTTGTTGCTAGATCCTCTGTATTGCAATGGATGAAGATGAGCCCTGGGCGGCCCTTGTGGAGACGGTCATCACTGTGACTGTTTTTGCGCTGGTTGTTGTGGTTGTTGGCACCTGTATTCATCCCCTCACCGGTTCCTGGATGAACAGCCCAGAAGTGGATTTGGATTTTTGATTTGAAACGCCAAATGGGCGAATAAAATATAACTCTCACCCACTCACGTTGTCTCTCAGAATAAATTGTAACATGCAAGTTTCAATTAAGTTTCTTGTGACCTCATGTTGACTAAATATAAGGGTTTTCTTTTCCCAACGTTAGTGGGTCATATGTAGTCAGTCTTTGTCCTTCAGATGGTTGTGTGCACTTTATTGGAGGGATTTCTATTTTGTTGACTGTGTTGCAATGCCCCTCCCACCCCCACCTACTCCAGCAGCCTGTAGAGCAGACAGGAGTCTGCACGGAGTCCTTTTAGCCCTGGATTTCTTGTGCTCTTGATCTGGTGTTCCTCTTAATACCTCATCTCCTTCCTTTTCAACTTAATTAATCCTCCATCTCTTGCCTCATAGTCCCTGTGTCCTTCCTCTTATTCCCGTGGGGTCACATGGTGAAAGCCTAGCTGTTACCATGGCTCCAAGCTGTGCTTTCTCTCTGGTGCCCTTTTGGTGCCTCATTCTAAGTCTGGACTCTACAATGATATCAGACTCTCCATAGTCAAAATGGAATTTCCTTCTTATCTCTTTTTTTCCATTCATCTCTCTCTCCTGAATTCTATCTTGAATGGTAATAGTAATATCTTTAAACTTCATAAACTTAAATGAAAGGAAATTTGAAACCCATAAGCTTCTTGATTAAAAACTTCCCAGTAATAAAATTCAACAACTTGAGAGATGAACCAAAGTTAAGAATTTAAAATGGAAAAGTTGTGGTCACCAGGCAAACCCTGATTCTGACTGCTGAATTCATTCAATTAAGCTGCTTAATTAAGCACCAAGATTAAGCAACTGGAGCGGGGGTGGGAGAGTAGGTCAGAATTGCACATCAGAACATGTGTCTGCAAGTAATGATAATGCAGAAAACAAATCTTGGGAGGGTGGGGCAAGGGGTGTTGCAGAGAAGCTTAAGAATACTGGATGTCTTATTTCTCATACCACGTAATCAATATTCTCTGAAACTGAAACATGTAGTTTAAAAAAATGACTCTAACTTTTTAAACAATTTTTGTAGTCATTTTTCTTTAGTATGATGAGATATTTAAGGAACTAACATCTTGGGAACAGCATCTTCAAACCATCTATCCACCTGTTTATCTATCCATCAAACTGCTTTTTTATATAAGCAAAAAGAGGTGTATGTGGTGATGTCACCAAATGTTAACACTGATTATTACTGGGCATTACGATTTTGAGTAATTCATTATTTTCTTCTGTTTTTCTTTATGCCTGAATTTTTAATAATGAATCAATGTTTACTTTATGAAATCAATAACAGCACTATTTTAGTTAAAAGTTAGATGGTCACATCCTTTTAAGATTCTTGCTATTTCCATTTCATTGACCCAATTTTTCTTGTTTGTCAGATTTAAGCCTCAGGTAACATTTTTTTTTTTTTGATCACATCTTCAATTTCTGGAGCCATTAGCAAGACTAGCTAAGGGGTTTCAAATTTCCTTTCGTTTAAGTTTATGAAGTTTAAAGATATTACTATTACCATTCAAGATAGAATTCAGGAGAGAGAGATGAATGGAAAAAAAGAGATAAGAAGGAAATTCCATTTTGACTATGGAGAGTCTGATATCATTGTAGAGTCCAGACTTAGAATGAGGCACCAAAAGGGGCAGGTTGATAGGGAGTCTAGGGGTCCCTATCAAAAAAAGGACAAACTTTTTTTCTTTCTCCACATTCCTTAGGATTATATACCAATAATGTATCCTGCCTAAGGACAGTCTTTGGATTCAACCTTCTGTTATTTTAAAAAGTTAATTATGGGAGTATACCTGGTCTTTACAAGGATGTATCTTGCCTGAGGACAGTGTTATCTTAAAATGTAAATTATGGGAGTAGGTCGGAGGAGGTCTTTACAACCTCCAGACATTCTTTGGATTATATAACCTCATTATTAACACTAGCAAGCGGGTACTCTTTCTGCCCCCTTCTGATGCCTATGTCAGAAGCTTTCTCTATCTCCTTTATACTTTAATAAAACTTTACTACACAAAAGCAAAAAAAAAAAAAAAGAAGAAGCTTATGAGGGTCTCATACTCTCAGTGTTTTACATTTGTGAATGTCCATCTGCTGTCTCTATATTTAAATGACGACTGCTGGAACAGTATTCTCAAATAGCTCTTTCCTTTAGAAGTCTATGAATGTTGTTCCATTTCCTGTCTATGCTCTCCTTTTAAAATGTTTATATTCTTAAGTTCACATGTAGTTTGAAACACTCGTGAGGAAGAAGATGTTTCTGGTTTAAGGATTATGTTTTCCTCCAGGCTGGATTCTTCTTCTGTATTTTGAATGCAGTATAAACACCTTTCTTTTTAACTCTGTGTATTTGGTGGGGGGGTGTGTGCAGAGTTGCCAGACCATTTCTTTTCATCTTGCTCATGCTGAACAAGAAGAGTTCTGTCTAGACCTTATATTTTTTGGTACATTAAACGTGAATTTTCCTTAGTACATGCTTCACCTTATCTGGAACCAGTTTGTTCCTTCTTCCCCGCAGAGTCACAATTTCTGGATTGAGTATTGTTTTCTACCCACTTTTCTGAAGCCTGAGGGAACAGGAGTGTGGGAGGGGGGAGGCTGCTACTGAGGGACAGAGACTCTACTCTTTCAACATCTCATGAAATGCCCTGTGTTAAATGCCCACTTCATTAAGTTAGAGATGTGTCCCATATCTATGAGCTCTGCTCATCCATCCTACTCCACCCAGATCACTGGGAAGTTTTTGAGCTCTGGCTGTCTGCTCATATCATTTTCATGTGTTAAATGATGAAAATGTTAGGCATTTCAGACTAGTTGTATCTTCATACATTCAACGAACATTATTAGGTATGCTGCTGCTAAGTCACTTTAGTCGTGTCTGACTCTCTGTGACCCCATAGACAGCAGCCCACCAGGCTCCCCCATCCCTGGGATTCTCCAGGCAAGAACACTGGAGTGGGTTGCCATTTCCTTCTCCAATGCATGAAAGTGAAAAGTGAAAGTGAAGTCGCTCAGTCGTGTCCGACCCTCAGCGACCCCATGGACTGCAGCCTTCCAGGCCCCTCGTCCATGGGATTTTCCAGGCAAGAGTACTGGAGTGGGGTGCCACTGCAAAAAGACTCCAACGTGCATGACGGAGGCTCCGTAGCTTCTCCATTGCCTTCAATCCTAACCCCCTCTCCCTTTCCCCCCTATATCCCCCACCCTGTGGACCTTGACTGACCAACAAACTGCAAGACTTGCAAAAACAGTTCTTAAAAGTACTGTTCTAACAGGTACCAGAATGGGACCGCCCAATCCTGAGCAAGATGCAGGAAAACCAGGGCAGCTGCCAAAGGCAAGTTTCACAGCAGTGAAAGACAGAAACTTTTACCTGACCCAACAGCCAGGTGTGGCCGCCTGTCCTCCCTTCACTACACAGAGCTCCAGCCCTGCTGGGACTGGAGAATTACGTCAGTGACCTAACATGTACCCACTGAATAAAGCCTTTGACCTCCGCTACAGTCCCTTGTGGCAGAAAGTGAAGAGGAACTAAAAAGCCTCTTGATGAAAGTGAAAGTGGAGAGGGAAAAAGTTGGCTTGAAGCTCAACATTCAGAAAACAAAGATCATGGCATCTGGTCCCATCACTTCATGGGAAACAGTGGAAACAGTGTCAGACTTTATTTTTGGGGGCTCCAAAATCACTGCAGATGGTGACTGCAGTCATGAAATTAAAAGACGCTTACTCCTTGGAAGGAAAGTTATGACCAACCTAGATAGCATATTCAAAAGCAGAGACATTACTTTGCCAACAAAGGTTCGTCTAGTCAAGGCTATGGTTTTTCCAGTGGTCATGTATGGATGTGAGAGTTGAACTGTGAAGAAAGCTGAGCACCGATGAATTGATGCTTTTGAACTGTGGTGTTGGAGAAGACTCTTGAGAGTTCCTTGGACTCCAAGGAGATCCAACCAGTCCATTCTGAAGGAGATCAGCCCTGGGATTTCTCTGGAAGGAATGATGCTAAAGCTGAAACTCCAGTACTTTGGCCATCTTATGCGAAGAGTTGACTCATTGGAAAGGACTCTGATGCTGGGAGGGATTGGGGGCAGGAGGAGAAGGGGATGACAGAGGATGAGATGGCTGGATGGCATCACTGACTCGATGGACGTGAGTCTGAGTGAACTCCGGGAGTTGGTGATGGACAGGGAGGCCTGGCGTGCTGGGATTCATGGGGTCACAAAGAGTCGGACACGACTGAGCGACTGAGCTGAACTGAACAGTCCCTTGAATTGTTTTCTTTGGACAACTCGTGGGAGTCCCAGTGTCAGGCACTGGACATGCAAGTGTGTACAAGACATACTCTAGGTGAAGAATACAAACATCAGTGAATAAATACAATACAGAAATAAGGATATAAGCCTTTCCCTTTCTTTGAGAGTTGCTATATGAATAAGCCAAATAATAAGGAAAATGTGACATCTTCACAAAATAATTTCCAAAACTCACAAACCACACAGGGAAAGACCTCAGAGACAAGGCCTGGGGTGCAGCTGGAATCTGGGCCATCTGTGGGCTAAGTCTAAGGCATCCATATGTTCAGGCAAGGTCCCTGGAAATGCTCCCAAATCCTGTAAGATGGTGTTTCCTCATCATTAGAAGAGAAAACACGATCCCTGTTTCTGTCATACATGGAGCACACCGTGAGAGAGTTTCTCTATTGAAACAGCATTTCTTCCCAAGGTATCTTACTGAAGTGTCCTCAGAAAGGCAGTAGTGTGTTCCTTGGCAAGTCGACGTCACGCGTACATGCCACAGTGCTCCTTAGAGGAATTACGTACTAAGCAAGAGAATGAGACAAGGTTGATCCTTCTGAAGCCCCATGAGAATCCCCCCAGCTTATTTATAGGTTGACTGGTTTGTTTTGATGGATGGTTGCGCCAGCTGTTGCTCACTTGATGCTGACTTGATCTCAGCTCACAAATCTGCTGAGATTTGCCAATGGGAGTGATTGGCTCATAAGAGGAACAGAGTCTGATTGTGTTTCTGTTGCCATTGATCTCAGTAGACAGAAGCCCTGAACAGGTTTAGAGGCGCAGTGGCTTTGGGAAAAGAAGCAGAATTTTATTTTCTTGTGTAATAAGAAAATGAGCAAAATTTTACCCAAACCAACTCTCAACAAGCTCAAAGGAGAAGGAGCTGTAACTGCTGAAAGAGAGGCTTAGAATTCAGTGACACAATTATTGAGTGCTCCAGTGGAGAGGAGGCAGGGAGAGTCTGCTTTTCTCTGGCAGGGTAACGACTTTGGCCCAATTCCTTTCTATGCGAGAAAGAATGGCAGTTATCTTGGAAACTTTCAGAATAGCTGTGCTAACTAATCTGCTGATACTGGTTTCAGATTGAAAGAAAGAGAACTTAAACACAGGAGTGGAATTAAGACCAGCTGGTGTTTAGAGCTCAGCCAACTTCCATTCAAAACTAAATAATAGCTTGTCCTCCTGCCTCTCAAATGCCATATAATCCACATATGTGAGGTCCCCTGATCACAAAATGAGCCCTATCCAGGGAGCCCACTCATAGGAGTTTCCTACAAATGGCTGCCTGCTGTCATTTCTCCAATAAGTCCTTGCAAAATATTATTTATGGTGACAAGCAGCGAAAAGGAGGACTTCAGATAGGCATGTGTTGTGGGCGTACTCACACCATGGTGGGGCTCTTACATAGTTTCAACAACCAAGAGAGACCCTGTGCTGTGCTTAGTCAACCATCATGTCTGACTCTTTGCGACCCCATGGACTGTAGCCCGCCAGGCTCCTCTGTCCATGGGGATTCTTCAGGCAAGAATACTGGAGTGGGTTGCCATGTCCTCCTTCAGGGGATCTTCCCAACCCAGGGATTGAACCAAGGTCTCCTGCATTGCAGGTGAATTCTTTACCATCTGAGCCATAAGAGAAGCCCAATAATACTGGAGTGGGTAACCTATCCCTTCTCCAGGGAATCTTCCTGATCCAGGAATCAAAGCAAGGTCTCCTGCACTGCAGGCAGATTCTTTACCAGCTGAGCTACCAGGGAAGCCCAAGAGAGACCCTGCAGTTCCTCAATTCATTCCAGACATTGAGAGGAAATTCACCAACCAGTTGAAGCAAAGGAGGCAGGGGTGTCCTTGTGAAAACAAAGAAGGGGTTTGCTGGGGGCCTGTTAATATCAAGACCATAGGGGTGTCCACATCCCCATCAGCCCTATGAATATAAATGACATTATATGGGGCATTCACAGCACTTTGGAGTGTGGGGGAGTTCTGCATGCTGTCTATGACTCGATATCCAACATCTGTAGTGGGAAGGAGGAGAGAGATGTGAAGAAGTCCTGTGTTTGGTGTAGAAGTATGAGCATTGCATTTCTGAATGGAGAAGATGGCTGCTCTCTTTATGAGATCTAGGTAGCATAGTAAGTAGCAGTGGAATCAGCTTGGAAATCTATCTGTAAACTCAGAGATGCTCTAGTGTTCACTCTTCTCCTGGTGAAACATCCCTTTTATAGGCAACATTCATTCAAAAGTGCATTCTCTTATGTTGATATTTGGCAGAAAACAAAAATTCTGTAAAGCAACTAAAAAAAAATGAATTTTTTGAAAAAAGTACATTCTCCTAGACCTCTCTTTTTTCCCCTCTTTTTTTCTCTTAGAACTCTTGCTTTCTTATCTTCTTTACTTCTGTTTCTCACTGTTGAAAATTAGTATTTAGTTTTGAAGGAGACACCAGAAAATATAATGTCATTCCTGTTCTTAATCTTCCTACAACTTGGTTTGGGAATCGAGAGGATTATCCAAGTGAATACATGATTGAGTAATCAGTTTGGGGATTCAGATGGAAGTGCTACCAAATATTATAGAAGGAAGAGGTCACCAGAAATTTGGCTGGAGAAATCAGATCACTTTAACATCACACCCATTTAGCAAGCAATTTACATATGACAGGGACTCTGCAATGTAATTTTTTTAAAATGTAAATCTTCCCAATAACATCTGGAGGTAACTATTATGATCCTCCTAGAAGAATATTGAGGCACACAGAGTAGAACTTATCTTGGGCAAGACAGATTTTGCTTAGATAAGAGAGAAAGTGGTCACTCCTAGTGGGGAAATTTCTGAGCACTGCACTTACAGGCACATGTGCCCACATAGGCACTCAAACCCCCAGGAATCCAGGGCACTAGACTAGCAGGCCAGCTTGGTCCTGGGTTAGGACATGGGGCCCTGGTAGAGGGAATCAGAACAAAGGAGCCAGATAGTTAATCTCTAGCCAAATATCTCCAGGGACTGCTAAGGGATGAACTGGAACACAAAGTTCAGTTAATAAAACCAATGTGTAAAACAAAACAAAACAAACCAGGAGAAGAGACAGAAACTGGATGTAAGACAAAATGGATCAGAAAAAACTGGAATGATGCAGGGGTAAGGTATGAGCAAGAGATTCTACAGTGAAGCTTTTCAAACAGCATGGAGGGGTGGATGCTCACAGGATAGGTCACTGGAGAGCAGTCTGCTTGTCCTGAATGTGAAGATGGTCAGAGGGACCCAACAGAGACCAAGACACAAGACCAAGCTGGACCTGGTTACAAACAGAATAGCCTACATGAGGCAACGTGTGTGATCACCAGGTGTGAGGTCATAAAGACAAAGGCAAGGCCACTTTGAACACTAAGAGTTTGGACCCAAAGCACACAGCTATCAGAAGCCAATGGAGAGAAATAAGGTTTTAATTTCTCAACTTAAAAAAAAAAAAAAATCCACACATACATTTTTGATAAAGTAACCCCCAAATGTGAAAAAATTGCTAATACTTTCAGAATTGTTTGTTTTGCAGTTTGATCAGTGACCATGAGACAGACCATTTATAAGCATCAAAACCCAGTTTCAATGTGACTTACTTCTCCAAGGATTAGAGACAGTCAAGGCTTGATATTCAGATGAGACTTCCACAGCTAATCACTGTCACTCTAAAAGTAATTGACTCTTGAGTGGATAAAACTCCATATGTTTTCCAGTAGGAATTTAAATTGTCAGATTCTCTACTTGTATAGTCACTCAAAAACTACTCATTTCTAATTCCATAATGCCATCTCTACTATTATGAACCAACATCCTATCCCTTCATCCACACAGATACACTCAATGTAAAATATAGAAAATATTAAATATATTATATCCAGGTTCTGGATGACAAATTCCAGAAAGAAAAACTGTGTCTGTCAACCACATAACTGGTGCTGCTGAGAGCTTGTAGCTACATATTTTACAGAGTCACATATCTCTTCTGGGTCTCCTTGCAGAGCATTCAAGGGTGTTAAGATTCATGCCTTTGCCCAGAAGAGTTTGTATTGTGAGAGATGTCCATGTTGGCTTACTGGAGGAAGAAATACTGCTTTGCTTCCTTTCTCCCCAAAAAGAGAAACATGGAAATGTGGGCTTCATGATTGGCTAAGGCTCAGATGGCCAGTAAACACTCCACTAACGAGTCTTCGTCGCGCTGTACTTTATGGCAGCCTCTTCCCTATACACGGTTCTCTTTGTTTCTCCCTTCAAAGCATTTCTTAAAATGTAGACTTTCTGCAAATCTATTTTCTCACCACTTCCTTTTGTCTTAATCTGTTCAGTCAGACTTTGGGCCATGATTCAATTGTGCCATGAAACTAACTAGCAACCTGTGGTCACCGTGTCCCTGTGCCCTCCCCCTCCTTCTACTTCCCCCTCCCCCCCCCTTCCCACTTCTCCTCCCCTTCTCCTCCTCCCCACCCTCCTCCCGCTCCCTCTCCTCTCTGCTCTCTCTGCACCATTTGTCACTGCTCACTGCTTCTCCTTTGAGAAGCTCTCTCCTCTCCCAGTTTCCTGTACCCCCACCCCATTCCCTTTGGTGCTCCTTGCTATTCTCCATCCCACCATCCAAGGCTACTTTATGACCTCCTTCCTTCTCCTGTCCTCATAATCACCCTGAAGTGATCTCCTTGTCCTTCTCTGCTCACCCCTTTCATTCTCTGAATGATTTAATTCCTGCCCATGCCTACAGTTACTTCCTCCCACGAGGATCTCTCCTGAATCAACACTACTCACCGTCCCCACTTGCAGCAGCTTCCTACTTCCTGACTGACTGCCACATGCCTTGGTGTGATCACCTGTGGGGCCTCACACTGATGACTCCCAGCATGGACCCGATTACAACCCCTTAGAGCCTCACTCTGCTGACACCCAGCTTGGACCCAATTACAACCCATGTGGAGCCTCACACCGGTGACACCCAGCTTGGACCTGATTGCAACGCCTGTGGAGCCTCACACTGGTGACACCCAGTTTGGACCTGATTGCAACGCCTGTGGAGCCTCACACTGGTGACACCCAGCTTGGACCTGATTACAACCCCTGTGGAGCCTCACACTGGTGACACCCAGTTTGGACCTGATTGCAACCCCTGTGGAGCGTCACACTGGTGACACCCAGCTTGGACCTGTTTACAACCCCTGTGGAGCCTCACACTGCTGACACCCAGCTTGGACCTGATTGCAACGCCTGTGGAGCCTCACACTGGTAACTCCCAGCTTAGACTTGATTACAACGCCTGTGGAGCCTCACACTGGTGACTCCCAGCTTGGACCTGATTGCAACCCCTGTGGAGCGTCACACTGGTGACACCCAGCTTGGACCTGATTACAACCCCTGTGGAGCCTCACACTGCTGACACCCAGCTTGGACCTGATTGCAATGCCTGTGGAGCCTCACACTGGTAACTCCCAGCTTAGACTTGATTACAACGCCTGTGGAGCCTCACACTGGTGACTCCCAGCTTGGACCTGATTGCAACCCCTGTGGAGCGTCACACTGGTGACACCCAGCTTGGACCTGATTACAACCCCTGTGGAGCCTCACACTGCTGACACCCAGCTTGGACCTGATTGCAATGCCTGTGGAGCCTCACACTGGTAACTCCCAGCTTAGACTTGATTACAACGCCTGTGGAGCCTCACACTGGTGACTCCCAGCTTGGACCTGACTACAACCCCTGTGGAGCCTCACACTGGTGACTCCTAGCTTGGACCTGATTACAACACACTCAGTAAGCTCATCTTTGGAGGCAAAAGGGCCCTTCCACAGCAAGCATGGTGTGAGGGCTTGGAAGATGGGTCAGCTTGGACAGGGGTCTTCCTCAAGGAGAATGGGCACTCTTAAATGAGATCAAAGCCAGCACGGAAGACTCAGGTATGATCCAGACCTGGATTCCTAACCAGGAAGCTCTGTGATGTTACGGATCAACATTCAGTCCATTCAGATCCTAAACAAGGGAGAATTATCTGGGATGAAGTGACAGACTCCAGAAGTAAAGCCCAGTTCAGGGGAAATGGGGTTGACAGGAACTCCTCCAGAGGACCAGGGCTCCATAAAGATCCAGGGCAGAAGAGTCCTAGGTACTACATAGCGATGAAGGTTTGTATTCACATTAGGACCTGGCACCCAGGACCATAGTGTGTGGGGGCAGATCAGTTCTTGGCACAACTCACTGCAGAGGAGTTGCTTCTAGTGGACACCAACCCACTGTTGATTCTCATTGTTCCAGAGCCCAGAGGCAGGCATTATTTGGGCAGCTGGGATTGGCAGGATCTGGCAGAGTTCACTCTCTCTTAATGTAGAACTCATTTTCAGAGTCATTTCCAGACGGGCCAGAGACCAGGTTTTCCATTCTCTAGTGAAGGCTTGGAATCATTCTGGACCCCAGAGTGGGTCCCATCCATTTTCCAGTCCAATTGATTCTTAATCTATGCCTAATCTATCTGTGCTCCATGTAATTCCAAAGAGGATATGCAGTAACTTGCAGAAGTTGTTGTTCGGTCTCTCAATCATGGCTGACTCTTTGTAACCTCATGGACTGCAGCATGCCAGCCTTCATCAAAATAAAATTTAAGGAAGTAAGATAAGGAGGGAAAGAAAACGAGGACAAGACAAATAAAATAAAACCAAAATATAACACAAAATGTGTGCTGTGATACCCTGCAATAAACTCTATTTCCAAGTATGGTTTCAAGATTCTCAACAACTAAAAGAGGAAGCACTACTCAGTGTCACTAATCACGATGACCCGAGACTTGTTCAGGAGAAGCATGGCCATACCTGGTACCAAGACAAGAAACTACACGCGCATGAAGTTTCAGACTGAGAGCTTGTGATGCTGTGGGAAGACATGGAAGAACCTCAAGGCTGCTTCTGATGTCGCTCAGGGTAGGAGAACTGCATAACGCCAGAGCGCTGTTTGGTAAAAGCTAGCGCACTTGAAGTCTTCCTTCAAGTTGTCTCTTGCCACCACCTCCACTTTTCATGGCTTTCTTCCTCAAACCCCCCCCACAGCCTCCCTAGTCCATCCTGCACCAGTGCCAATCATCCTCTCCTGTCACCCCGCCTCCTAAGCCTTGCCTCGGAAGGCACACTCTCCTCCCTTGCAGGCCTGGTCTCCTCACACCATGCATAGACCACTCTCTCTCCCCAAACATGTCCACACTGCCCTGCCTTACAAATCTGCTTTCTGTGGTTGGTTGAGTTTACATGCCCATGTGACTGGGCCACAGTGCCCAGTTGTTTGGTCAAACATTATTCTGGATATTTCTGTGAAAGAATTTTTTTGGATAAGGTTTACATTTCAATTGGTGGACTTTGATAAAGCTGACTGCCCTCTGTAGTGTGGGTAGGCCCTCTCTAATCAGTTGAAAATCTTAAGAAAATGATGAGTCTCCCACTGAAGAGAGAATTCTGCCAGCAGATGGACTTTGGACTTGAACTTCAACTCTTCCTGGGTCTCCAGCCTGTCGGCCTGCCCTGCTGACTGTGGACTTGTCAGATCCCACCATCATGTGAGCCAGCTCCTTAAAGTTAGTCTCTGTCTTCACATATTTACACGCATCCTATTGATTCTCTTTCTCTGGAAAACCCTAATACACTCTCCACTTCCTTCTTTACCCAAGGCTCTCTTCCACCACTCCTATTGGTCAAAATCTGACCCATACTTCAAGGGTTTTTCTGTGGAGCACCTCAATTCCACACTTGTGTGGTCAGTCCCCTCCTCTCTCCAAGCAGCAGCCACACCCTGTGGGTCTTATGCTGCTAAGTCACTTCAGTCGTGTCCGACTCTGTGTGACCCCATAGACGGCAGCCCACCAGGCTCCCCCGTCCCTGGGATTCTCCAGGCAAGAACACTGGAGAGGGTCTTATAGTTTTAAGTATTTTTGGATCTCCACCTCTTTGGATCATCAGTCCCAAGAAGGCAGAGATTCTTGGCCTGGACTTAGGCACCCAATGAATATATAAAGACACTTGGAGGATTTTCCCAGCAAGAGTCACTCCGAAATGTACCTTCCCAGAGTACACATCACTGTATCAGCCATTCCATTTTATAAGGAAATTTAGAGCAAGACAGGGCCATGTACCTATAGTGAATCAGCTACAAAAATGCATACAGGAGCAGAGTTTCTGATGCTTTTTCTTTAATTCTGGGTCACTATGCATGTGTGCATGCTCAGCCACTCATTTCATGTCCAGCTGTTTGTGATCCTGTACTGTAGCCCACCAGGCTCCTCTGTCCATGGGATTTCCCAGGCAGGAATTGTGGAATGGGTTCCCATTTCCTCCTCCAGGGGATCTTCCTGAGCCAGGGATCAAACCTGCATCTCCTGCAGCTCCAACATTGGTAGGAGGATTCCTTACCACTGAGCCACCTGGGAAGCCCTGGGTCACTATATACATGGGGGTATTTCTTTTCTCATCAATTTGTAAAAACCTATGTAGCAAGAAAAAGCTGGGACAATCCACAGCTGACCACTCCCACTGGCAGCCCAGTCAAGGTCCTGGGTGGGGTAATTAAACCTCTTGCAGGTGCAGCCATCTAGTAGCCTGTGACCATTCAGGTGTGGCCCCAGGAGCGCTTGCTGGGCTGTGCCCTCCACATGCCAATCCTCCCCTGAAGGAGGGGCTGAAAGCAACACTCAGGCACACAAGCCCTTGCAGGCAGCAGGGCTACAGTGGGGCCATGGTTGGAGCCCTGAGGATTCCAGCCCTGCTCTGAGCTCCTTTGGAAACAATGACTCGGGCACCTCGTGGAGTGCACAACCTGCCAGCGAGGGAGTAAAATTAACCATGCGCACGTAGCATTAGGTACCACTGTCTGGCAGGCTTCATCAGTAGTCCTCGCATTTCCTATTTCTTCCAGGAATTGCTTCTCAGAGAAATGATTGTTACCTTGCTAGTGGCATGGGTCACACTCCTGTCTGGCCTCGAGACCAAAACCCAGCCAGAGATCAGCCCCAGAGACACACAGGCCTGCCAAGGATGCAGTTCTTGTCCTGCCACCTCTGGTTCAGCAGCCTTAGCCACTCACGTGGCCTAAGCAGGCCTAAGCTGCTTGCCTGCAGGTGAAGCGAGTGGGCCATAGCATCTCTAGGTCCCCTCCAGCCTAAACATCCTATGCCAGAGGCAGTCTCTTTGGCTGAGAGGCAGGCCCAGGTGAGGCTGCCAACCTAGAGAACTGTTTTCCATTCCTGATCATCTTCAACAATGGGGTTGCCATGTCCTTCAAGGCTCTGTGTGTCCACTTCCTGGGGGATACAGAATTCTAGTACAGACTGCACCCTTTAATTTGCTGTCAGCTTGGTAAAAGACAAAGTGAACCAACAGTTTTAGATGTTTGTCTAGAGAATGGATTCTGTTGATTCTTCATTCAGGTCACTGTGCATGTCTCAGCCCCTGATGCTGAGCATGGACATTTAGCTGCTGGAGACTAGTGGCATTTAGGTCCTTTACAGAGTGAACCGTCTGTGATGCCCCACCTGCCATTCAGGGTAAGTTCACACCTCACAGTCTGCACTTGCAGCTTCCACTGACTCTCACTTTCCAGATGGAAACAGGTAAGCCTGACAAGTAAGGCTCGGCAATGGATGTGCACACACAAGAGGCACTCAGTCCTGTTCGGAGAAGGTCTATGGTGTCTTTCCCACATACCCCTTTGCCATCTGCGGCAGAGAGAGACAGTCACTACTCAGTGCCCACAAACTGGCAAATCCCTACCTAATCAGGGCCCACAAGGTTCATCCCATGAGTGCCTGTGGTGTGGTGGGGTTGTGAGACTAAGATTGAGGAGTGAGACTTAAATGCACTGAGAGGCTTTCTGAGGCTCTGTATGGGACAGGCAGACAGGGAGGCTGTTTTGCCCTTTCCTCTCCCTGGAATGCACATGGGATGCTGGAGGTCCGGAGGCCATGTGAACTATGATGTGAAAAATGGAAGCCCACGATGAGCTGGCAGGGCAGGGGGTGGCTGGTATCACTGACCAGCCACTCCAGCCCTGCTCTGTCCACCCTGGACTTACAGGAGAAGAAAATAAATAAACTTCTTTCCACTTTGAGAAGATTTAAAAAAAAATTTTATTTCTAATTGGAGGATGATAGCTTTACAATATTGCGCTAGTTTCTGCCATGTATGAATCGGCCACAGGTATATATATGTCCCCTCCCTCCCCACCCCACCCCTCTAGGTTGTCACAGAGCACTGGGATTGAGCTCCCTGTGTCACACGGCAAATTCCCACTGCCTATCTATTTTACATATGGTAATTTATATGTTTCGGTGTTGATCTTACAATTTGTTCACAGTGCATCTGAGTCTTCTTTTAAACATTGACAGTGTAACCCTAACTGCAGAGCCACCCAGGGCAATAATCCCAGTTGTGGAGAGGTGTGCCGGCCCATATTTTCTGTGACCTGGAGCAATTTTCAGAGGCAGCCTAAGGGCACCATGGGGACTGGGGTCTGGAGCCACCTCCGTCCCCTTCTCACAGGCTAGCAGACGCCACCCTGGAGCAGAGCCTTTGTGTTTTGTGTCTGTTTTGTTCTCAGCAGGAGGGATTACCGGCCCCTCCTACAGGTGCTGAGGTCAGAGCTGGGACCGAGGTGTCCCTGAGCTCTACAGTAAGGAGGCTGTGACAAGGGATGCAATTGATAAATAAAGCACAGAGGCCCTTTCAAGAAAAGGCACTGAGAATGCCAGGAGGTCAAGACTGCTACCATGGCAATGCAGGGCTGGGGCTGGGACAGCAGGGATGCTGGCTGTGAACAAGCAGCCAGAGGGCCCCGCGGCAGTGGGAAGCCCAGTTCCCTTCTCTCCCACCTCTGGTTTAGGCACCTCTGACCTCCAAAGAGGAAATACGCCTTTCAAAGCAAAGCAGGGCACCACACAGCCCTGACGTTTCCCTTCCAGACAGCCTGCTCTGAAGCCTACTGTATGGAACCAGGTCTCCTCTTCTGCTACATGCAGGGGAGAAAAATCACAGCCTCTTGCCTTCCTGTCCATCTTATTCTCTGTCAGAACCCCTAATTCAGGAAGATTATGTAGGTAGAGCAGTGGTTAAAAAAAAAAAAAAAATCTGTCTGCCAATGCAGGAGACGCAAGAGATGTGGGTTCGATCTCTGGGTCCAGAAGATCCCCTGGAGTAGGAAATAGCAAACTGCTCCAGTATTCTTGCCTGGAAAATTCCATGTACAGAGGAGCCTGGAGGACTACGGTCCTTGGGTAACAAAGAAACACTAATGAGAGCACACACACACAAGTGTGTGTGTGTGTATGAGATAGGATAAAAACTTTCCATACCAACCCCAAGCTCTCTGGGCATATCAGTAAGAAATTCACTTGCCTGAAATGGAAACCTAATTAAAGGGACTTTAAAAACAAGTGTTTATAGTTTCATGTCTGGTACTAACTGTTGCTTCTTGACCTGCTTACAGGTTTCTCAGGAAACAATAAGGTGGCCTAGTATTCCCATCTCAACAAACTCTTCCACAGTTTGTTGTGATCCATGCAGTCAAAGGGCACCAGGTGGCACTAGTGGTAAAGTACTCTCCTGCCAATTCAGGACACCCAAGAGATGCAGGTTTGATCCCTGGGTTGGGAAGATCCCCTGGAGGAGGACAAGGTGACTCACTCCAGTATTCTTGCCTGGAGAATCTCATGGACATAAGAGCCTGGTGGGCTACAGTCCATGGCATCACACAGAGTCAGAAATGACTAAGCAACAGCAGCAAATGCAGTCAAAGGCTTTAGTGTAGTCAATGAAACAGAAGTAGATGTTTTTCTGGAACTCTCTTGCTTTCTCCATGATCCAACAAATGTTGGCAATTTAATCTCTGGTTCTTCTGCCTTTTCTAAACCCAGTTCGTACATCTGGAAGTTCTCGGATCACATACTGCTAAAGCCTAGATTGAAGGATTTTGAGTATAATCTCACTAGCATGTGAAATGAATGCAATTTTATGGTAGTTTTAACATTCGTTGGCATTGTCTTTCTTTGGGATTGGAATGAAAATTCACCTTTTCCAGTCCTGTGGCTACTGCTCAGTTTTCCAAATTTGCTGGCATATTGAGTGCAGCACTTTAACAACATCATCTTTAAAGATTTTAAATAGCTCAGTTGGAATTCCATCACCTCCACTAGCTTTGTTCTGCACACATATGCAGTTAAGGCAAATTCTGGACAAAAGATACAGAGACCAAAAAAACCCCAATTGCCACTTTTGAAGAGACTGGAACAAAAGTAGGGTACTGCACATGCCCCCTACCCACAGCAATGCAAACCACCTGAGCCACCATCCAGCCTGACCCCTACCCTCACCCCATGTAAAGAACATGCTTGTTCCCACTTGGGGAATAAGCAAGCAAGGGAATCTGTTGCTTGTTCTCACTTCTCCCCCTGTAACCAACTGCTTCAGGGGCCTCAGAATTTCCTTGTCAGAATTTCTTGCCTTGCCAGAATTTCTTGTCTATCCTCTAGTCAATTTATATTGATTAAGGAGGCCAAGAATCCTGGTCAGTAACACTACCTATCAGAGTGACTTTGTTAAAAAATAGTGATAACACCAAGTGCTGGTGAGGATGTGGAGAAACTGAGTCATGCATCATTGCTGGTGAGAATATAAAATGGTACAGCTACTCTGAAAAACCATTTGGACACCTCTCAGCCTACTAGTGAGAAAAGAGTTGTCATGAATAGTGTGTGAGTGGATAGGCTGTTATGCTGCAGTAACAAAAACACAAAAATGTCAGTGGCTTAAACAATAAAATAAGCTTTAGTGGAAATTAGTCAGGCGTGGTGGCTGAGAGAGGCCATGTTATCACACACACTTTTCCAGTTACCATGACGAGACAGTGGGGACTCCACAAGCTATGCCCACTCTGAAAGCCCCTACCCTGAAGTTGCCCACATCTTCACATCTTCACTGCCACTCACATTTTTAGGGCCAAAAAATGATGTACCCACCTACTTCAGGAAGGGGAACAGGAAGTTTGGAGTCAGAATAGGGGTCACTATGGTGTCATCAAGCACAACTGTCTCAGCTACAAAGGAGAGGGCCTGGGTTTGAAGCTCTGTCAGTACCTCAGAGCTGAAACCTGGACCCAACTTGAGACCTATCTTCCCACAGGAAGGGTCTCCATGGTCCGATTTTTTAGTCCAAAGAAAGAACAGTAACTCCTCACAAAGAGCTGCAGGAGAGCTCAGGTGATAACTGATTATGACTAAAACTTGTCTTGACCAGGAAATGGAAGGCACATGGGGAAAATTCTTTTGCTGTAATACCTGTCAAATATTTCTCAGTTTTGGGCTCTTTGCTTTAGAAAGGTCTTCCCTGGTAGTTCAGCTGCTAAAGAATCTGCCTGCAATGCAGGAGACCCCAGTTCAATTCCTGGGTCAGGAAGATCCCCTGAAGAAGGGATAAGCTACCCACTCGAGTATTCTTGCCTGGAGAATTCCATGGACAGAAGAGCCTGTCAGGCTATAGTGCATGGAGTCACAAAGAATTAATTAGAGTCAGCAAGAAGATGGGTATCTTCTCTGGTCCGCATCCTCTATGACAGTCTTCATTCAAACACAGCAACTCATTCTTTCTGCAAAACAGCTCTCTGACACCATATGCCATCAGATGCTTAGAAAGCAATTTCTGGTGAAGTCAGTGATCAGAAAAAGGTGGAGTGGAGGGTTTGACTATACAGCTGCAAAAGAAGACTAACAATTTCCCAAAACAATTGAATCCAGGAGACTAGAATGCTGTTTCAGCTTGATCAAATAATAAAAATAGCTGTGCTGGAGACTATTCACTCCCTGGAAGTAGTGCTAAAGCAGCCTGTAACCAGTGCTAAAGCAGCAGCCCCTCCATATTCCCACTTCCCTTTGTGGCACCTCCCATTCTGGGGGTCACGTCTAAGAGGTCCAGGTGGGCACCATCCATGACAGCCATTTTTCAGGCCGATGACCTTCAACCTGCAACCTGATTGAAAGAGGAGCTGATTCCAACCCATAACTTATCTCGGGAATCTGAATTAAAAATGCTTAAGGAAGAAGAAATTACAAGAGAAATGAAAGCTAAAACGTCAAGACAATTAAAGAGCTGGGGCAGCCATTGTTGGCCATGAGCAAGCCAAAGTTACCAGGAAAGAAAAGTCAGACAGAGCTGAGGAAGCAGGGGGAGGAGGGGTAGAGTGGAGCAGATGGGCTGAGAGGAATGGGGATACAAGAGGGTGCCCCAACCCTGGAGACCCAGGGCCAGTCAAACAGCCTCACCACCAGCCCAGAGCCCTGGGCCCTCCTTCCACCTCTGTTGGATTTTCAGCCCATCTTCCTAAGCAAAGGTGGTTCTCTACTAAGGGCAATCTGGTGCCAGCTGTTCACACACCTCTTTCTTACTCTGCTGCAAACTAAAGCATGGCCTACACTCTGCCTCTGAGTCAATCAAAGGGAGCAGAAATCTTCTCTGCCCACTACCAATGGGAACAAAAATCAACAACAAGGGTCAGTTTAGTCTGATTCCAGTGCTCACAGACCCTTTGGATAAAGAATGACGCCTGTTGTGATCCACAGGAAGGTCTCAGTCACATGTGAACATATCAGCAAACCATTAGGGCCTCGCTGGTCTCAGACCTCTGCCAGTTAGGCCTGTGAGCCCCAGCACCACACACACCAACTAGGACAAAGCAAGCCTGCCTCCATCTCTGTCCAGGGCACAACCTCCTTGAGACTCCATGTTCTCATCAGCAAAACAAGAGACATGGATTAGAATAGCTGATCTGGACAAGGCACCAGAGGGCCCACAGGGTTCTATGCAGTGGCCTGGAAACCTGTACGGAAGGTGGGAGGCAACAGACCTCCATCTTTAATAGAAGCATCTCACCTCTGATCCCTCTTCCCATGGGGCTGTGGGTTCAGAATGCAGTTGAAGATATGTTCCCATTGCTGAAAACACTTGCAAATCATCTGCTTCTATCTCACCCACAGCGCCTGTTTGTCCACAGCAAAGCACCCGTTATTGCACACGCAACTGCTTCTGTGACACTTAGCAGACCATGTGACTTCAAGGCAAAATTTATATCAATGTGATCCACTCCTGGAGCCAAAGATCACGGAAAGGGATTTCCCTGGGCCCATGGTGATGCACACCCAGGTCCACTTCAGGCATGCCCAGCGATCCTCTACTGAGAGGATGGCCCAGCCCAGGATTAGGGGGCTGATAAGTTGCTCCTTGGAAGGAAAGCTATGACAAATCTATACAGCATATTAAAAAGCAGAGACATCACTTTGCTGACAAAAGTCCGTATAGTCAAAGCTATGGTTTTCCAGTAGTCATGTATGGATGTGAGAGTTGGACCGTATAAAAGTCCAAGCTCCCAAGAATTGATGCTTTTGAACTGTGGTGCTGGAGAAGACTCTTGAGAGTCCCTTGGACTGCAAAAAGATCAAACCAATCAATCCTAAAGGAAATCAACCATGAATACTCATTGGAAGGACTGATGCTGAAGCTGAACTCCAATATTTTGACCACTTAATGTGAAGAGCCAACTCATTGGAAAAGACCCTGACTGAGGCTTGGAAAGATTGAAGGCAAAAGGAGAAGGGGGAGGTGGAGGATGAGATGGTTAGATAGCAACACTAAATCAATGGACACAAATTTGAGCAAGCTCCAGGAGATAATGGAGGACAGAGGAGCCTGGTGTGCTGTAGTCCATGAAGTCACAAAGAGTCAGGAACAACTTAGCGACTGAACAACAACAAAAGCAAAGTTGGATGGGGCTGGTCTCACTCCTGAGACTGAGAGTTGGTTCTCTGTCCATATGTATCCTCTTCCACAGCAGAATCCCATTATTGCATCTCAGCATATGTCACTCAGGGTGAAAGCCATTTCCCAGCCCCCTTACAGCCACATGTGGCCACAAAGTCCAGACAATGAGATATGAGCAGAAGTGCTATCTGGGATGCCTGGGAAGTTCTTTCATCAGCGGACAGTGTCTAATGCTCAGTAGCCATTGTATGCCATGAAAGCCAGGCTAGAAAGATGTCTGGGTTGCTGGTGACCTTAGAGCCACCATATTAGCTGGGACTGTATTTCTAGATTCTTCCTGTGAGAGAAACATAAGTTTTCTTTTTATTAAGCCACTGATATTTTGAATTTGAGATCACACTTAGTTTGATGCAACGTGGCAATTAAGTGGTACCTGGAGTGCCATGGTACAAGAGGTAGAGCCTAAAATGTAAGTGTCATTAATGTAATATCAGATGGCAGATGACAAGAGCTCAAACTCCTTGTTACGCAGTGATCAAACGTTTGGTAAAACTGCCACCTATTGTCCCCTAGATGAGAATCTGGGCTGCAAGGATGTTTCAACAGTCGACTTGCTCAGGCCAGACTACCTTCCAGGAGGCCCTTTCCTGCAGGCACCCATGAGGTAGGCCACATGAGAACCTGTTTTGAGACCTGGAGGCCAGGGGTGGGCAGCAGGCTTTGTGTGGTTCCCCTCATGTTCCCAGCATTACTGACCTGCTGGCTTGCCTCCTTGGTAGGAAGCTGCAGTTGACCTGTCTCTGCCACGTTCTCTGCAGCCTCCTACAGAAGTGTGTTCCTGGCTGCACAGGTGTGCAATCCACGCAGGATCCCACTTCTAAGCACCCTGCCTTCAATGAATGGTGTGCTGTCACCTTCTTGACATTCAGAACTTTGGAACAAGTTTGAAACAAGTATTACTGAACCCAGGTTCAGCTGTTTGCCACTCAGAAGCCAATAACCTAAGAGGCGTGTGTCAGTAGAAAGGACTTTTAAAGTGTTTTAATCAGAAAGCCAGCAATTTGGGGAGAAGGTGGACTCGTGTTCAGGGGCCAACTCTGAAGATTCTGCTCACCTAGGACAGTTTTTAAAGGGGAAAATGGGGTGAGGTGAATGAATCATCAAGGCAGGAGGTTGGGTTCTGCATTCTTCTCCATTGAGTGCAAACTGGCTGACTCTCTCCTCAGAAATGATCTGCCTGCAGGATTGCTAAAGAAACTGTTGCGGTTAGAGAGCTGGTCATTCTTTAACACTTAATTCTTTATTCTTCCTTCTTTTCATCTAGGAAAAGAATTAAGAAGCTAGACAAGGCATGGTGTGCATTCAGGAGCACATAAGTCAGGGGTTAGGTTAAATTGCCTACTGATCTCATTCTTACAAGTAGGTTCTTTTAAGGTTAGAGGGGACAGAACTGGGCAAATGGGAAAGGGGGGAGGGGGGGAGGAGTCCCTTTCACAAGAGACTCTGCATTGTCACTTTGCATTGGGTCCAGCAATTTAAGTAGCCAGTCCTGCAAAGTAATTCCACATCTCTGTTCACAAAGTTGTGTGTGTGTGTAAGACAGAGAGAGAGAGAGAGAGACAGAGGGGGATGGGGGGGGGGGCGCAAGCTTGAGCTCAGCACAGGGATTAAGCCCCCAGGCAGAGAAGGTAAGGAGACTACAGAGCTGAGGGAGGGACTGTCTACCCACAGCCCCTGCTTTTGCGTCCTAGCAGAGCTAGAAGCAGCCATTTATAGGAAATGAGTGAAATGCCTCACTCATAAAGGCAGTGAGACTACTGGCAAGGAGATTAGCCTTCGAGACAAAGCCCATTGTTTAGACGGCCTCAAACAGAGGCATCAAGTTGAGGACAGAGCAAACAGTAAAAGATGAGAATCTTCAGGCTTAAAAATCATGTACAGACAAGATCTTTAGTTGATTCTTTCAATTTTCTATTCTATATTGGCGTATAGTTGATTTACAATGCTGTGTTAGTTTCGGGTGTTACAGCAAAGTGATTTAATTATGCATGTTCATATATCTATTCTTTTCCAGATTCTTCTCCCATAGAGGTTATTAACAGAATATTGAGTAAGTTTCCCTGTGCTATCCAGCAGGTCCTTGTTGATCATCTATTTTGTACATAGTAGTGTATATATGTGGAGAAGGCAATGGCACCCCACTCCAGTACTCCTGCCTGGAAAATCCCATGGATGGAGGAGCCTGGAAGGCTGCAGTCCATGGGGCACTGAGGGCCGGACATGACTGAGCGACTTCACTTTCACTTTTCACTTTCATGCATTGGAGAAGGAAATGGCAACCCACTCCAGTGTTCTTGCCTGGAGAATCCCAGGGACGGGGGAGCCTGGTGGGCTGCCATCTCTGGGGTCGCACAGAGTAGGACACGACTGAAGTGACTTAGCAGCAGCAGCAGCAGTGTATATATGTTAATCCCAACCTCCTAACTTATCCCTCACCCCTACTTTCCCCTTTGGTAACCATAAATTTGTTTTCTAAGTTTAGGAGCCTGTTTCTGTTTTGTAAATAAGTTCATTTGTGTCGTTTTTTTAGATTCCAGATATAGGGATATCATCTGATATTTGTCTTTCTCTGTCTGACTTACTTCACTTAGTGTGATGATCCTTAGTTGATTATTTACACATAGAACAAGATGAAAGAAGATGAACTTAAAAGCTACCAAGTTTTTCAGAAAAATGTCATTCTAAAAAAATCCCAACCTCACTGGCCTGTAGGTTGAAACCAAAAGCAGAGCATTGGGCCACAGAAGAAAAGAGATGACAAAGAACCCCCAGAGGTCAAAGTGAGGTCCAGAAAGCAGAAGCAGAGCTGCCTGGGAGGCTGAGGCAGGAAACCTGGTACACTGCCCAGCAGGGCTTTGTAACAACAACCAACTTCAGATGCAAAATATCTGCTGGCTTGTGGTGTGTCCCCCACATGCCCCCTTTTCTGAATACACAATTATGTTTTCCTGTTGCTTCTCCACCATTGGAGAAGGTGAGGGATAAGTTAGGAGGTTGGGATTAACATACAAAATAGATGATCAACAAGGACCTGCTGGATAGCACAGGGAAACTTACTCAATATTCTGTTAATAACCTCTGTGGGAAAAGAATCTGGAAAAGAATAGATATATGAACATGCATAATTAAATCACTTTGCTGTAACACCTGAAACTAACACAGCATTGTAAATCAACTATACGCCAATATAAAATAAAAAATTTAAAGAATCAGCTAAAGATCTTGTCTGTACATGGTTTTTAAGCCTGAAGATTCTGGTTTGACAAAGGCAGACATTTGTCTGTTAGTTTGTGACGACATTTCAAGCTGACAGAACAGACTGCACAGCAATCAGTGTCCCAGGGGAAGGAGCTGGTGGGCATGCAGGGCTGCGTACCTCCCAGAGACCCAAAAGTGAAAGTTGCTCAGTCGTGTCCAACTCTTTGAGACCCCAGGGACTGTAGCCCACCAGGTTCCTCTGTCCATGGGATTCTCCAGGCAAGAATACTGGAGTGGAGTGGGTTGCCATTTTCTTCTCTAGGGGATCTTCCTGATCCCAGGATCAAACCTGGGTATCCCACATTCTGGGCAGATTCTTTACCCTCTGAGCCACTTCACAAGTAACACGGAGTATTGTTCTGTGTATGGCTAACACTGCACTGTGGCTCACTTGGAGCCTAGCCTATTCCTTCTCCAGCGGATCTTCCCGACCCAGGAATCAAACCAGGGTCTCCTGCACTGCAGGCAGATTCTTTACCAGACCCAGGCACACTGCAAATAAAGAAAGGCCTGTAGGCATGTAGTTAGCCCTCCAACCTCTTCTACCTCTTCTACCTTCTTAGCAATGTTGGCTTAGCATACCAGACTCACAAAAAAAGATCTCTTTTGTCAGCTTTCTAGTGAGGAAGTGTGGACATATGACTGAAGTTATGGACAGTGACGTGTGAGCAGAAGGGCTAGGGAGAGTATGGTGTCCAATGCTCGAGTAGCCATTTTGCACCATGAGGACACATGCTAGGTTAGAGGAACAGCAAAGAAGAAGGAGTGTGGGGACCTGGGGTCTGTGGAACCACTTTACTAGACCTGGGCAGCTGAATTCCTGACTCGTGTGTCAGAGAAATCCTCTTACCTGTCCAAATGACAGTTAGCTCTTTCATGGTGGCCTAGGCTAATCCCAGCTAATTCAATCCCAGTGGTCCAGAATTCTAGCTGTTTATCAGAATCCAAGCTTTTCTTATCTACTTGAGCACATAGCCAAACTCCATTTCCCACCTCCTTTGCAATTAGAGATGGCCATGTTGTCATGTATGAATGTGAGAGTTGGACTGTGAAGAAAGCTGAGCACCGATGAATTGATGCTTTTGAACTGTGGTGTTGGAGAAGACTCTTGAGAATCCCTTGGACTGCAAGGAGATCCAACCAGTCCATTCTGAAGGAGATCAGCCCTGGAATTTCTCTGGAAGGAATGATGCTAAAGCTGAAACTCCAGTACTTTGGCCACCTCATGTGAAGAGTTGACTCATTGGAAAAGGCTCTGATGCTGGGAGGGATTGAGGGCAGGAGGAGAAGGGGACGACAGTGGATGAGATGGCTGGATGGCATCACTGACTCGATGGACGTGAGTCTGAGTGAACTCCAGGAATTGGTGATGGACAGGGAGGCCTGGCATGCTGCAATTCATGGAGTCGCAAAGAGTCGGACACAACTGAGCGACTGAACTGAACTGAACTGAACTGAACAAATTCTAATCCGTGGGAATCTGAGTGGCTTTTAGGATATGGCAGTTACTCCTCCCTTTTCTTGATCCTCTTCTTCCAAGTATAGACAGTGATCACATCCTAGATAGTGGTGGAACCACAAACTTAAAGGAGTCAGAATCCCTGAATAACTATAGGAGCAGAACCCCCTAACAACCAAAACCACCACTGGGCTTAACTATTTGAAGGTGAAATAAACTTCCAATGTGCTTGACCTGTTGTGCATTTGGAAACTATTTATTATGGGGGTTCTATATAGACCCACAGGGAGGAAGCTAAGACACTAAGAAGGGTACCCTAGGCCCCAGGTGTGGGAGCTTACATTCTGAGCTCTAGTTTGAGCAGAGAAATTTGGAAGAGGAGCTCTAATTAGGAAACTTGACCCTAAATGCTGTCCTGAAGCCCAGGTTGGGGGAAGTTCCACTCTAATGGACTTGTAGATAAGTTTGCTTCACATGTTGGATTGAAAATGAATAAACAGCCACAAGGACTGTGTTTTGGGGGTTAAGCTAGGACAAACTGTATCTACACACAGGCCCCATCTGAGCACCAAGCATGGCCAATAAACAAATCAAAATGGGAAATATTTCATCACAGCTTTTCAGTTCAGAAACTGAAATGATAAACGAAAGCAGTGTGTAGTGATTAAGTCTCCAGACTAGCTACTGCTATTCCAATTCTGACCCTGTGGGCTTACCAGCAGATAAGTGGCTGCACCACTTACCTCCCCGAGCTTCAGTTTTCTTAGCTGTAAAATGGGTGTTATTACAGTGCCTTCTGACTGTTGTTGGGTTGGAGGAAGTAACACATATAAAGCACCAGCGTGAATGCTGGTATGTGGTAAGAACACCAAATTTGTTACATGTTAATATCAGCAAAAATGCATCATCTCCACCGCCACTGTTGCTTGTGTCATCCCATTTTGGACAAAGAGACCTACAGACAGCCTTTGAGACCGAACCTTTTGTAAGTAGGGTGGCCTCTGGAACTAGCCTACACATGTTCACCCAAAAATATTCCAGATAAATCTACATGCTATTGTGATTATAAAATGCAAGTCCTTAAATTAAAAAAAAAAAAAAAAACTGAATTTGTGATCATGTGGCATTACACTATTTCCTCAAGTAATACTCTCATTTATTCAATAATTTGAGAAGGACTCACCAGGTGCCAGTCTCTGGGCTGGGCTCTGGGGACACAACAGAAAACAAGCCAGCAGGGCTCTCACCCTCCCAGCACCGGCATTCCAATGGGAGCTCCAAAAGGGCCACTGGCACTTTATGTCAGGGCAGCCACATTCCCAGACCGTGTGCTCAGAGAGGCAGGGCCCTGGGGTGATAGAAACTCTTTTTCCACCCCTGCAACTCTATCTTCCTATCAGACCCCGAGCAGTCATGCCCGCTGGCTCCTAAGACCATCTCTAATATCACTTTATTTGCCTCAATCTAGATTTGGATCCTTCCTCCAAGGACCCCCCACATCCTAATAGGAGGAGAACTTTCTCCTCAAAATCTGCAGCTCACCCTTGAGAAAGTCAGTTCCTAGGCAGGTTGATAAGGAGTCTAGGGGTTCCCAAGGAGAGAGGGGTCTGGAATTCTCAAGGAGGAAGGAAGGACAAACTTTTTTTATTTCTCCACATTCCTTAGGATTCAGATCACATCAGATCAGTCTCTCAGTAAGTGTCCTGACTCTTTGCGACCCATGAATTGCAGCACACCAGGCCCTTAGGATTATATAACAATAATGTATCCTGCCCAAGGACAGTCTCTGGATTAAACCTTCTGTTATCTTAAAATGTAAATTATGGGAGTAGACCTGGTCTTTACAAGGATGTATCTTGCCTGAGGACAGTGTTATCTTAAAATGTACATTATGGGAGTAGGTCTGATGAGGTCTTTACAACCTCCAGACATTCTTTGGATTATATAACTTCATTGTTAACACTAGCAAGCGGGTACTCTTTCTGCCCCCTTCTGATGCCTATGTCAGAAGCTTTCTCTATCTCCTTTATACTTTAATAAAACTTAATTACACAAAAGCTCTGAGCGATCAAGCCTCGTCTCTGGCCCCAGATTGAATTCTTCTCCTATGGGGGCCAAGAATTCCGGTGTCTTCGCGTGATTCAACAACAGCCTTTCATTTTGGGGGCTCGTCCGGGATCCTTCAGGACAAGGTAAGGATGCTTGGAGCTTTAGTTCTTTGTTCTCTTAGCGAACACGTTTTCTGCTGTGCTTTACTAACTCTATGGTGTGCTTGTGTGAATGAATGGCATGCCCTGAGTGAAGCAAGTAAGGAGCCCTGCTCTGCGGTTCCACGGTGATCTCATATGGCTTATGGCAGAAACCTGTCGGGGGGTTATACCAACCTGCCAATGCCAAGAGCCACCCAATGTCTCCTTCGGGAACGGACCAGAAATGGGCAAAGCATGTGGAATGAACTCTCCTTTCTCGGTCAAACTTTTCGGTCTCTTTGACCATTTCATAACTCCTTGGGAATTAGAAGTACTAACCTAATCTATCGGATTATAGACTTTCAAGGGACTTGTGATCTATACTGTTATTGTATACTAAGGCTTAGGTCCCAGACTTGGATTGGTAGTCAAGAAAGCGCCTAAGAATCGGAAGTTCAGAAGCTAGATGGAGCTCTAGCTCCAAGAACATCTCTGAGGTTAAAGGTTACTCAGATAGGGACTGCAATGGGTTTTTTTTCTTTGGTAACGCCGGCTCTTAGTGGGTCAGAGGAGGCTGTTATACTGGTGTGGTGATGCTTGGAAAGAACATTTCAGTTTTATGTTTGTGTCGGTCTTATTGTGGTCAGGAAATACTCAGGGTCGTGCACAGGCACTCAGGTGACAAATGTTTTCCCCAGCGGTCTTAGCGTGGGAGGCATTCAGGAAGGTTACTCTGATTGCACCCCGGGTGGCTTCAGAGGCAAGCAAGGTTAAAGGTGAAGAGCTGGACGTCAAGAAGGGATGCTATCAAGTCTACCCCTGGTACATCCCCACCCCATCTCGGTGGTAGAAGCGGGAGGGACGCAGACTGCGCCTGCATCGGTAAGGGACAGGTTAAGTCCGACCAGGAAGGAAAAGCTTTTGGTGTAACGTCTGTCTACACCCCCATCTAGAGCAGGGAGGGTCGCCTCCGGTAGAAAAAATGGCGCTGGTCGCTTTTTTTCTCTCTTACAGATGGGAGCTAACAATTCCAGCCTTACTTCTTTGAACTGTATCCTGGAAAACTGGGACAGATTTGATCCCCAGGGCTTAAAGAAGACACACCTGGTCTTCCTATGTGATACTGCATGGCCACGGTATCCATTGGAGGACGGCGAAGGTGGCCAGTTGGAGGGTCTCTTAAGTATAATACTGTTCTACAATTAGACCGGTTCTGTAAGGAACAAGGGATATGTGTTGCCCTTTTTCTCTCTGCGAAATACACCCTACTTACGTCCTAAGGGTATAGATTTGGGCGTGAAACCTTCAGCTCCCTCCTGTCCTCTTACTTTGCCCCCGTACCTGGAAATCCAAACTGAGATTCAAACTGCCCGCAGGGAGGTCCAAACAACTCCTGTCTTAGTACGACCTAAGACTACTCTGGTTTCAGTAGAAACTCAGATCATCGAAGTAAGAGATGAGATGGAGGACAGGAGACAAAGAGAAGAGAAAAAACAGGTTTCTCCAATCTATCCCTGGGATCATATGTGCAGAGCAGCCAGAGAGACTGAGGAACAGCCACACAAGCTGTTGCCTATGAAACACCCACTGGGAGAAATAATCAGTCTGTGAGAGTTAATAAGCCTTTCTCTTATCAAGAAATACAAAGAATCAAGGAGGATCTGGGAGACTATTTAGAGGACCCAGAAAAATATATTAGAGCTTTTAAAGGTATTACTCTGCTTTATTACCTCACTTGGAAGGATGTGATGTATATCTTGGGACAAACGCTAACTCCCGAGTCAAAGACTCGAGTTTTGGGAAAAGCGGTTGCTTATGGAGATGAATGGCTTGGTAATGAATCAGTAGGGAAGAGGGAGAACGAGATAGCGGCCCTCCCCACTGGGAATCAGGCGGTCCCAACTATAGAACCAGACTGGGACTACAACACAGCTAAAGGAAGATGGGATCAGAGTCATTTTGTTAGATGTATTCTTGAAGGACTTAGGCAGGCGCGTTCTAAGCCTTTAAACTATGGCAAACTGAGGAGAAGGAAGCTCCTGGTAAATTCCTAGATAGATTGAGAGAAGCCCTTCGCAGATTCACTGAGATTGATCCCAAAAGTGAAGAGGGAAAAGTGATCTTAAAGGATAGATTTCTCACTCAGTCAGCTCCAGATATCCGCTGTAAGCTATTAAAACGGGTGTATGGACCATATCAGTCTTTAGATACTCTGTTACAACTGGCTCAGACAGTCTATTATGGTAGGGAATATGAGGAAAAGAAAGGAAAAGGTGGAAGCCTTCACCATGGCTATGAAAAACGTTCTTAAATAGCCTGAGAAAAATGCCCAGAGGGGCCAAGGTGAAAAGGGATGGGCTTGCTATTACTGTGGAAAGGAGGGGCATCTCAAGCGGGATTGCCCTCAGGCATCTAAGCCGCCCCCGGCTCCATGTCCCCTCTGCAAAGGACCACACTGGAAGAGAGACTGCCCCCAGAGGCGTAGGTCTCCAGGGTAGGACTCAAGACAATCAGGACTGAAGGTGCCCTGGGGTCCCCACACAAGCTCCCGTCCTAATTACACCTGAGGAACCCCGGGTATTAATAATTGTGGGGGACCAATCCGTCGATTTCATTTTAGATACTGGGGCAACTTATTCTGTGCTTACTGAAGCCCCTGGCCCTCTTTCTTCCTGATCCGCTTCCATAATGGGACTGTCTGGAAGAGCCAAAAGGTGGTATTTCAGTTATTCTTTATCTTGCAACTGGGATTCTGTGCTGTTTTCACACGAGTTTCTGATCGTGCCAGAATCCCCCTCACCCCTTTTGGGAAGGGTTATACTGAGCAAGGTCCATGCCTCTGTTTTCATGAATATGGAGCCCTTCCTTTCTCTCCCTTTAGTTGAACAAAATGTAAATCCTAGAGTATGGGCTGATGGAAAATCTGTGGGTTGAGCACAAAATGCTATTCCTGTAGTTGTTAAGCTCAAAGACCCACACGTATTTCCACATAAGAAGCAGTATCCACTGAAACCTGAAGTTAAGGAAGTGTTAAAACCCATCATCAAAAATTTAAAGGAGCAGGGACTATTAATTCCCTGTAACAGTCCTTGCAACACTCCTATTTTGGGTATAAAGAAATCGAATGGTAAATGGAGACTAGTTCAAGATTTACGAATAATAAATGAGGCTGTAGTTCTTTTACACCCCGTGGTGCCTAATCCTTATACTCTATTGTCTGAAATTCCTGAATGGGCCAAATATTTCTCAGTAACTGATTTAAAAGATGCCTTCTATTCAGTGCCTTTGGCGGAAGAAAGTCAATTTCTATTTGCCTTTGAAGACCCTATGCAGCCAGCTTCTCAGTTAACCTGGACAGTTTTGCCCCAGGGGTTTCGTGACAGTCCTCACTTATTTGGACAAAGTTTGTCACGGGATCTACAAAACTTTAATAGCTCTGAAGCGGTGGTGTTACAATATGTAGATGATATTTTGCTCTGTGCTGAGACAGAGGAAGCTTGTTCGCGAGCCTCAGAAGAGTTCTTAAACTTTCTGGCAGGCTGTGGTTACAAGGCATCAAGAGAAAAGGCTCAGCTTTGTCAACAATCGGTTAGATATCTGGGCCTAATCATATCAGAAGGGACTAGGGCCATAGGCCCTGAGAGAATTAAACCTATACTAAAGCATCCCCTACCTATGACTTTGAGACAATTGAGAGGATTTTGGGGAATCACAGGTTACCGTCGCATTTGGATTCCGGGTTACAGGGAACTTGCCTGGCCTTTATATAAACTTATAGCTGAAACTCAGCAGGCCCAAACCGACAAACTGGTTTGGTCTCCAGAAACTCAAAAGGCTTTTAAGATTCTTCAGACTGCTCTCCTGCAAGCTCCAGCTCTGACCTTGCCCACAGGGTCAGAATTTAATTTGTTTGTCACTGAAAGAAAAGGTGTGGCATTGGGAGTTTTGACACAACCCCGAGGGCCTCACCAGCAACCTATTGCTTATCTAAGTAGAAAATTAGATGTAATTTCACATGGGGGGCCCCATTGCCTAAGAGTAATTGGGGCAGCGGCTTTATTAGCACCTGAAGCTTTAAAAATAATTAATGGATGAAACCTTACTGTACTGACTTCTCATGATGTGAGTGGAATATTAAATTCTAAGGTTAATATTTGGATGACAGACAGTAGGCTTCTTAAGTATCAGTCATTGTTGTTAGAAGGACCAGTAACTAAGCTTAAAGTTTGTGGAAATTTAAATCAGGCCACTTTCCTTCCTGAGAAGGAAAATGAAACACCTGATCACGATTGTTCTCAATTCCTAACTTCAAACTATGCAGCTCAGGAGGATCTAAAGGATACCCCATTAGACAATCCTGACATGGAAATATTTACAGATGGCAGTTCTTTTGTTCGGGATGGAAAGCGTAAAGCAGGTTACGCAGTGGTGACTGCTGAACAGGTTTTGGAAGCAAAATCTCTCCCCCAGGGAACCAGTGCTCAGTTAGCGGAGCTTGTGGCCCTCACCCGAGCTCTAGAGTTAAGCAAAGGGCAGTAGGTAAATATCTACACAGATTCTAAGTATGCTTATTTGACTTTACATGCTCATGCTGCAATATGGAAAGAGAGACAGTTTAAAACAGCAACAGGAGAACCTATTAAGCATTTCAGAGAGATCGAGAGACTTTTAACTGCTATATATTGTCCTAAAGAAGTAGCTGTTATGCACTGCAAAGGGCACAGCAGGGATGGGAGTAAAATAGCCGACAAATGATTGCTCAAACTCCTGCTACTGCTGCAGCTTCCTCCAGCTACTATTTGGGGCCCCTGGATCAGATATCCTCAATATGAGGATTAGGAGAATATGCTTCCTCACCAATTTAGGGACAACGCCCCTTGTCAGCTCGGAAGCAGTTATGGAACAAGAACGAAGCCCCTTTTCCCTAGGCAACATAATTCTCCTAAAAGAAAAGGGGGGAATGAGAGAGTCAGTTCCTAGGCAGGTTGATAAGGAGTCTAGGGGTTCCCAAGGAGAGAGGGGTCTGGAATTCTCAAGGAGGAAGAAAGGACAAACTTTTTTTCTTTCTCCACATTCCTTAGGGTTATATAACAATAATGTATCCTGCCCAAGGACAGTCTCTGGATTAAACCTTCTGTTATCTTAAAATGTAAATTATGGGAGTAGACCTGGTCTTTACAAGGATGTATCCTGCCTGAAGATAGTGTTATCTTAAAATGTAAATTATGGGAGTAGGTCTGATGAGGACTTTACAACCTCCAGACATTCTTTGGATTATATAACTTCATTGTTAACACTAGCAAGTGGGTACTCTTTCTGCCCCCTTCTGATGCCTATGCCAGAAGCTTTCTCTATCTCCTTTATACTTTAATAAAACTTTATTACACAAAAGCTGTGAGCGATCAAGTCTCGTCTCTGGCCCTGGATTGAATTCTTCTCCTATGGGGGCCAAGAATTCCGGTGTCTTCGTGTGATTCAACAACAACCTTTCACCCTTCCCTACTGATGCTTGCTCCATTAGATATTCCTCTTCTTCTGAAAAATGAGAAATTGAGATTATCTGCAGACCTGTTGGACCTACAATTGTTTCTCTTCTTACACTGTTCTCCTTTCAGAAAGGCAGACTCCTGAGGGCCCTGAGGTCATGTTCACTGCAGGGCCAAATACTCAGTGGACTGGAGGAAAACAGGAGAAAAAGGGCTTTCCAAGTGTCAGAGCCAGAGAAAGCTGGAGCCAGCTATAGGGTGACATTACACCCTGAGTAACCAGACCATGCCACCAATTCAGCCAAGTAGTGATGATGACAAGGCAGTGTCAGAAAGTAATTGACATGGAGATTCTTGCCATGGAAACTCTGTCTCAGGGAAGGCATTCCCCACAAAGTCAATCTGCAAAGAACAATTGATAGAAAAGGAAATAGCAATCCATTTCAGTATCCTTGCCTAGAAAATCCCATGGACAGAGGGAGTCTGGTGGGCTACATTCCATGGGGTCACCAAAGAGTCAGACATGAGTTAGCAACTAAACAACAAAACAACAAAGGGTCAGTGGTGCTTTGCATGTGGGAAACATACAAAGTGTTGACATCCATAGACCACCAGTTAATGCCCATCTTCAAGGCAGAATTTTCTGAGCTGTGTCTTAACAAAGCCATCCTCACTCGGGCCCCAATCAATCCTGCTGTTCTTGGAGCTCTTGGCATCTCCCCTTTCCAACTGTAGGGTCAGAGGTACTAATTATCTCCTCCTGTGATGACTGATTGTTTGTGTATATGTATACATATATGAGTGAGGCCGCATGTGTGTGTGTCTGTGTGTGAAAGTCAGTGTGTGTGCTTGTGTGTGTGTGAGAGAGAGAATGGGTTTGTGTGTGTGAGTGTGTAAGAAAGAGAGTTTGTGTGTTTGTGAGTGTGCTTGTGTGTGTGAGATAGAGAGTGTGTCTTTGTGTATGTGTGTGTGTGTGTGTGAGAGAGAGAGTACCTGTGTGTCTGAGTCATGGACAAACATCCACCTAATCTCTCAACTGACCCTGAAACATTAAATGACTCCGAATCTTCAAGGAGCTGTCTCATTGCATTCTGGATCCCACTACTGAGTGCAGTGCAAAGTACCATGCTATTACTCAGTCAATGCTGAGCCTCAGGGTGGCTCTCCATCAGATTTACCTACTCTTCCTTCCCTGAAGATGGGGTGAGCACAGCAGAGTCCTAGCAGCTGGCATGGCCTGCCCCACCTTGTAGGAGAGCTCAGCTGTGAAGAGCAAAGGTCTGAGGATCCTTCTTCCCACCTCTCCCTGCCAGCTGTTATGGTAATGGCTCTTAGCAGCAGCAGCCAGGCAGTCCCACCAGGTGGGCTCCCAGCCTCTGAAAACTTGCAGTGCTGTAAAGGAATCATATGTTTTGTAATTCACATGTCATGGTTGTGTCTACATTTAAATTACTGCGTTGTAGCAAACTTGCATCATTTTGTTATGACTTACAACCTAAAAACTGCAACTAATTAAAAAGATACTCTGGTGAACTGAAGAAGAAAGCCTTGTCACATGGTCCACATGTACATAGCAGAATTAAATTTATGGTTTCTCAGCAATGCGCATGGACACCCCAAGATGTGCTGTCCCAGAGTCCAGAGGGGTAGTTACCAGACATTTCAGGTCACTACTGGGCAGTTACACATGAAAAAAAGTGAAGGTCTTTTCCTTGCTCAACAAGCATTTCCTTACCTATTCTGTATGTTCCCAAAACAGTCACACTCAGCATCATGCAGAATGGGGTGTCCTGAGAAGGTAGGAATTAGAAGGGCCCCAGGCTAAGCAGCTACAACCAGTCTCCTGTTGAAACTTCAAGGTAAGATACTAGCAGAAGCATCAGGTCCTGATTGGGTGGAAGACAAACCAAAAACAGCTTCCTCATTTTTGTAGTCAAAGGGATTTCCCAGCCCACACATGCAGAGAAGGTCTTCAGTCTGGGAAGGGACAAAGGAGAGAGGGGGCACCAACCCATAATATGTCCTGCCAGCCCCCTATAAACCTTTGTGCTGAAATCCACTTTGGTTTAGATGGGCACACTCTCTAGAAAGAACCCTGAGTCAGACCAGACACAGGCACAAGCAAGATGACTGGCCAGAGACAACCCAGAAGACTGCCCCTGTCTAAGCAAGCTAAGCACTCCTATTGGATGCAACTCACTCCAAGTTCACCTGTCTGCTCTTCCACATAATAAGCACGTTATCTGCTTCACAATCTGGGTCTCTTTGCTGAATTCTTTCTTTAAAGAAGACAAGACTGAAGTCCTACTTCCAGCTGTCTTGCAGCTAAAATCACTAAAACATGGACATTTGTCTCAAGGGCCTCCTAGACTAGCTCAAGAGACAAAACAAATACAGATATGATGATGTAAGTACAGAACTGCATGGAAATGACAGTAAATATAGTAAAAACTGAAAGCAGGTTTTATTTTTAAAAATGCTTCATGAAGAGATATGAAGGAAGCTGTTTGCCCATATCACACCATTTGTGTGTGTGTGTGTGTGCGGCAGAGATACCAATCCAAATCACAGCTCTTTGCAAATGGGAAATTGCAGGTAATATCAGATGAGGAAGATCTCACAGCCTAGATTCAGAGGTAGGTTTTCTAGGTCTAAGATCTCTGTCCTTTACAGCGTACTAATTTCATGTGGTTTGGAGGCTCATAGGTGTCTTTGAATGTTGGGGTGC
>NW_011494662.1:349605-357437 GCF_000754665.1 Bison bison bison | reverse complement strand
TGTGATCTCGTGGACTGTAGCCCACCAAACTCCTCTGTCCATGGGATTCTTCAGACAAGAATACAGGAGTGTGTTGTCATTCCCTTCTCCAGGGGATCTTTCCTACCCAGGGATTGAACCTGGGTCTCCTATATTGTAGGCAGATTCTTTACCGACTGAGCCACCAGGGAAGCCCACCAATTTCATAGCTGTTAGAAATTTAGGTACTTGCTCTTCATTCTGTTTGTGAGGGGACAGTTTCAGCCTTCTTTGGCAGGATAGTTAGATTTATGGAATCCACATTTATTGGTCAAAGAGTGGGCAAAGCTGCACTTGTCAACTTGTGTGAATCAGTGTCTTTATCCACTGGGCACACTGCAGCCCCGCTGCTTCATCTTCCACCTTCACCCTCTGGGGATGTCCTGGGAGAACAGCCATTTTGCCACTTTAGACCATCTCTGCAGTTTTCTTCTGCCCAAAGGAAACTCCCTCAGCTGGGTTTCATCATGTGTGTTCTACTTAGCCGACCACTGTCCTCCTATTTGCTCCCAGTCCTGACTGCTGCTCTGTCCTCTGGTCTACCCAGGGACATTTAGATGAACAAGGGCAGGGGCCATGCACTCAGCAGTGGGTGGGAACATATGGGGAAGTTGGCTTATCCATCTGGATCTTGCTGGAAATTCTGTGACTCTTTCAGAATTTATGGTTGCAGGTGCCCTGTTTTTCCCTAATATTTTTCACCTTGAGATAGTTAAAACCTTTCCTTGCATCCAGGGGTTAAATAAAGGCTCCAATCAAAACTGTTCTTGCCGTGCAGACTTTCAACTGATTAGCTTTTACAGAAGCTTATATCCAAGGGGCAATTCAAGATGTCATGTTGGCATCAGGTCTGTGCTGGAAGCTGTCTCCTTTTCCCTTATGTGTGCAATAAAAACTTTTATACTAAGCATTCAGAAGCAGAAAAAATAAACTACCCATAATAGGAAATTAAGAGGAATTGCCATGGAATTGCCATCATAAATTAGATAGGCTGTCAGGAAAATATGACAGAATGGGCTGCTATAGAAAGGCTTATTTCTCTAAGCACATTTATTTTTCATGAGTTTTTATTATTCAATAGCTTTAGATTTAATCAACGTGCTTCCATCTGTCATATGTGGCCAAGGTCTTTTCCAGAGAAGAAGAGGGGGATGCTCCCCCTCATGTTCTGCCTGAAATCATGAAGGAATTTATAGAAGAATGTTTCAAGAAACCAAGAAAGCATTTGCCTCCAAGGAGCTGGTGCATAGGCAGTTGAATGAACTTCTCAATGAGCACAGATGAAATCTGAAAACTTACAGAAACTTGTAAGCTTGTCAATATAAACACTTCTGTCAGACCTCTTCACCACGAGGTCTTAAAGTATACTTCGAGATATTATTATTCCAGATTATTCCAGATACTTTAGATTTTAAAACATCACCAACAAAGTGTTAAACAAGGATCTAAAAAATCCTGCCAAGCCAAATAGTTTTCCCTGAGTGCATCAGGCTCCCCTCAACAAGGGCAAACTTGTGCCTAGAAGCCTGGAGAAGGAGGCAGTGGGAGGCAGAGGGAGGTCTTCTCTTGCCAGCCTTGACTGGACTCCTCCTGTTTTCCCGTCCTGCTTGGGACACATGACCACAGGGACTGGGTATGCTATACTCAAGAAGGTTTTTCACCCCATCTTAAAGAAGATCTATCATTTCCGGGTCTGAAAAACACTAAAGATGGGGAAGTGGGTTATCAGAGCATAACTCTTCCTTTTTTGATGGAAGTTGTCTGAATTACTGAACTCATGGCAAGTGTTGTTCTCAAGTAATCTAACACCCTGACTTTCAAAGATCTTGAACATTTTTATAGGGCATTATACCTGGTGTTAATTGGGACAAAAAAAATGATAATGTTACCACTGCCCTTTTTTTACAGGGAAGAAGGTATTTTAATATTCTCCTTTATTTTCCAGATGTATCAGAATCAGTCTTTTTCAATCAATTTTTTATTGAAGTACAGTAGATTTATAATGTGTTAATTTCTGCTATAGGGCAAAGTGATTCAGTTATATCTGAAGATATATTTACATACATTCTTTTTAATATTCTTTTCCATCATGGTTTATCATAGGATATTGAATACAATTCCCTGTGTTGTTTATCCATCCTATATACAATAGTTTACATATGCTAATGCAAACCTCCCCCTCCATCCCTCCTCAAACCCCCTCCCACTTGGCAACCACAAGTCTGTTTGCCATTGCCTTTAAAGGGCTTTGGTACAGAAGAAAGTTTTAGATACAATTCCAGGGCTTGATAAAAGTAGGAAATGAGCTCCCCAGACGCCTGTATGTTGTAGCACTCCCCACCTCATCTTTAGTCTCATGCCTCTCTAACCTATTCCTGGCCTTGAATTTAAGTCTGGGAGAATTATCTGATAACAGTACACAGAGTACAAGAATGAGAAGACCAGCCTATTAAGCAGGAGTTCCAGGTGCTAGTCTCAGCTATACTCATGACAGGCTTCCCAAGTCCTGGCTCAGAGATAGTGCATTTTGCAATTCTTGGATCTGTTCTGGGAGTTTTTAATGTTCCATGTACATAACTTTAAAGCCTGCCCTTGTATTGGGCCCTGTAAACAGACTTAACCATTAATTCATCCACTCAACAAATATTTATTAAGCATATTATGGTTTTTTTTTTTAATCTGGGATTTTTTAAATTATGAAAGTATAATAACATATTTACAAGAGACTTTACAAATATAGGAAAAACGATACATATAGTTCTATTGTATATTACAATTATTTAAGTAGATAAATATTTTTAGCTGGAGTTTCAATATCATACTCTCAAAAATTAATAGAATGGGAGAGTCAGTCCTAAGATGGCAGAGGAATAGGACTGGGAGACCACTTTCTCCCACACAAATTCATCAAAAGAATATTTAAATGCCGAGTAAATTCCACAAAACAACTTCTGAATGCCGGCAGAGGACATTAGGCACCCAGAAAAGCAGCCCATTGTCTTCAAAACGAGGTAGAAAAAAATACAAAAGACAAAAAAAGAGACAAAAGAGATAGGGATGGAGCTCCATCCCCGGAAGGGAGTCTTAAAAAGAGAGGTTTCCAAACACCAGGAAACACTCTCACTGCTGAATCTGCGGTGAGCCTTGGAACCACAGAGGGCAACATAACTGGGAGGAAAAATAAATAAATAATTAAAACCCACAGATTATATGCCCAACGGTAACTCCCCCAGCAGAGAAGCAGCGCAGACGCCTGCACCCTCCACTAGCAAGCGGGGGCTGAGCAGGGAGGCACGGGCTGCATTGCTTAGAGTAAGGACCAGGCCTGAATGCCCTGAGGGCAATCTAAGGGAACTAACTTAGGCTAGCAAACCAAACTGTGGGATACCTACCACGCGGAAAGCCCTAACCTAAGACAACGCCTGAGAAGTACTGCACCCCACTCCGGTACTCTTGCCTGGAGAATCCCATGGAAGGAGGAGCCTAGTAGGCTGCAGTCCATAGGGTCGCTAGGAGTCGGACACGACTGAGCAACTTCACTTTCACTTTTCACTTTCGTGCTTTGGAGAAGGAAATGGCAACCCACTCCAGTATTCTTGCCTAGACAATCCCAGGGACGGGGGAGCCTGGTGGGCTGCCATCTATGGGGTCGCACAGAGTCGGACACGACTGAAGCAACTTAGCAGCAGCAGCAATACCCCGCCAGGCCTGCTCACAGAACAAAGTACTGAACAGATCTAGCCCGCTTCAGACCATCCCCCTCTGGTGTCAGGCAGCCAGAGTCAGAAGGGGGCAATTGCAGCCCCAGAGAGACATTATCTACCAAACTGCAAGCAGGCTTCTTTGCTAACTAAGACTTCTTGGGGTTCTGGATGGTCAACATCCGCCTGAGAAGGTACTCTGGTTGTACATCCAGAAAACCGAGGGGCGGGGACAGGGGAGGCGATAAGTCTCAGTGACTGTGCTCACCAAGCACCTCATCACCTGAGCTGCTCCGACCTGGGAAGGGCACAAAACACAGGCCCAACCGAGTCTGTGCCTTTGAGGACTACTGGAGTGCCTGAACTTGAGCGGCTTAGACCTGGGAGGTGCATGCAGCCCAAGGCCAGCCTCGGACAGTTCCCAGTGAAGCAAACTAGAGCCTGAGCAGTGTGGGCAGGGAGGGTACACGTGCCGTGAGCGGGGGCAGGCTCAGTGTGGCTGAGACACTGCGAGCACATGCCAGTGTTATTTGTTTGCAGCGTTCCTCCCTCCCCACAGCGTGACTGAACAAATGAGCCTTAAAAAGTGTCCACCACCGCCCTCTTTGTGTCAGGGTGGAAATCAGACACTGAAGAGACCAGCAAACAGAAGAAGCAAAAACAGAGGGAACCGCCTTGGAAGTGACAGGTGCAATAGATTAAAACCCTGTAGTTAGTACCAACTACATAGGAAGGGGCATATAGATCTTGAGAAATATAAGCTGGACCAAGGAACTATCCGAAAATGAACTGACCCCACACTGCCCACAACACCAGAGAGAGTCCTAGATATATTTTTACTATTTTTATGATCATTCTTTTTTATTTTAATTTTTTTTTAATTTTAAGTGCTCTATTACTCTTTTAAATTTCATTTTTATAACCTACTATTGCTTTGCAAAAAAAAAAAAAAAGACCCTTTTTGGTATTTGTTATCAATTTTGCACCTTTAAGAACCCAATCTTCAGTACCCATTTTTACTTGGGAGCAAGATTACTGGCTTGACTGCTCTCTGCCCCTTTGGACTCTCTTTTTTCTCCACCAGGTCGCCTCTATCTCCTCCCTCCCCCTTCTCTTCTCTACCCAACTCTGTGAATCTCTTTGTGTGTTCCAGATGGTGGAGAACACTTAGGGAACGGATTACTGGCTGGATCTGTCTCTCTCCTTTTGATTCCCCCATTTATCCTCCACGTCACCTCTGTCTCCTTCCTCCCTCTTCTCTTCTTTGTATAACTCCATGAAAATCTCTGAGCGGCCCAGACTGTGGAGCGCACATAGGGAAGTGATTACTGGCTAGCTTGCTCTCTCCTTTTTTGATTCCACCTCATCTCATTTGGGTCACCTCTAATTCCCTCCTCCCTCTTCTCTTCTCCATGTAACTCTGGGAACCTCTCTGGGTGTCCCTCACTGTGGAGAAACTTTTCATCTTTAACCTAGATGTTTTATCAATGGTGCTGCATAAATGGAGAAATCTTGAGATTACTGTAAAAATAAGACTGAAAACCAGGAGCAGGAGGCTTAAGTCCATATCCTAAGAACACCACAGAACTGACTCCAAGGAACATTCATCAACAGGAGCTTATCAAACGCCTCCATACCTACACTGAAACCAAGCACCACCCAAGGGCCAACAAGTTCCAGAGCAAGATATACCACACAAATTCTCCAGAAACACAGGAACACAGCCCTGAGCTTCAAAATACAGGCTGCCCAAAGTTACTCCAAACCCACTGACATCTCATAACTCATTACTGGACACTTCATTGCACTCCAGAGAAAAGAAATCCAGCTCCACCCACCAGAACATGGACACAAGCTTCCCTAACCAGGAAACCTTGACAAGCCACCCGTCCAACCCCACCCACAGTGAGGAAATGCCACAATAAAGAGAACTCCACAAACTGCCAGAATACAGAAAGGCCACCCCAAACTCAGCAATATAAACAAGATGAAGAGACAGAGGAATACCCAGCAGGTAAAGGAACAGGATAAATGCCCACTAAACCAAACAAAATAGGAAGAGATAGGGAATCTACCTGATAAAGTATTCTGAATAATGATAGTGAAAATGATCCAAAATCTTGAAATCAAAATGGAATCACAAATAAATAGCCTGGAGACAAGGATCGAGAAGATGCAAGAAAGGTTTAACAAGGACCTAGAAATAAAAAAGAGCCAATATATAAGGAATAATGCAATAAATGAAATAAAAAACACTATGGAGGCAACAAGCAGTAGAATAATGGAGGCAGAAGATAGGATTAGTGAAGTAGAAGATAGAATAGAAATAGTAGAAATAAATGAATCAGAGAGGAAAAAAGAAAAACAAATTAAAAGAAATGAGGACAATCTCAGAGACCTCCAGGACCATATTAAACGCCCCAACATTCAAATCATAGGAGTTCCAGAAGAGGAAGACAAAAAGAAAGACCATGAAAAAATACTTGAGGAGATAATAGTTGAAAACTTCCCTAAAAAAGGGAAGGAAATAATCACCCAAGTCCGAGAAACCCAGAGAGTCCCAAACAGGAAAAACCCAAGGTGAAACACCCCAAGACACATATTAATCAAATTAACAAAGATCAAGCACAAAGAACAAACATTAAAAGCAGCAAGGGAAAAACAACAAATAACACACAAGGGGATTCCCATAAGGATAACAGCTGATCTTTCAATAGCAACTCTTCAAGCCAGGAGGGAATGGCAAGACATACTTAAAGTGATGAAAGAAAATAACCTACAGCCCAGATTACTGTACCCAGCAAGGATCTCATTCAAATGTGAAGGAGAAATCAAAAGCTTAACAGAAAAGCAAAAGCTGACAGAATTCAGCACCACAAAACCAGCTCTCCAACAAATGCTAAAGGATCTTCTCTAGACAGGAAACACAGAAATGGTGTATAAACTCGAACCCAAACAATAAAGTAAATAGCAACAGGATCATACTTATCAATAATTACCTTAAACGTAAATGGGTTGAATGCCGCAACCAAAAGACAAAGACTGGCTGAATGGATACAAAAACAAGAGCCCTATATATGTTGTCTACAAGAGACCCACCTCAAAACAGGGGACACATACAGACTGAAAGTAAAGGGCTGGAAAAAGATATTCCACGCAACTAGAGACAAAAGAAAGCATGAGTAGCAATACTCTTATCAGATAAAATAGACTTTAAAACAAAAACTGTGAAAAGAGACAAAGATGGACACTACATAATGATCAAAGGATCATCCAAAGAAGATATAACAATTATAAATATATATGCACCCAACATTGGAGCACCACAATATGTAAGACAAATGCTAACAAGTATGAAAGGGGAAATTAACAATAACACAATAATAATGGGAGACCTTAACACCCCACTCGCACCTATGGATGGATCAACTAAATAGAAAATTAACAAGGAAACACAAACTTTAAATGATACAATAGACCAGTTAGACCTAATTGATATCTATAGGACATTTCACCCCAAAACAATGAATTTCACCTTTTTCTCAAGTGTACACGGAACCTTCTCCAGGATAGATCACATCCTGGGCCATAAATCTAGCCTTGGTAAATTCAAAAAAAAATTGAAATCATTCCAAGAATCTTTTCTGACCACAATGCAGTAAGATTAGATCTCAATTACAGGAGAAAAACTTAAAAATTCCAACATATGGAGGCCAAAAAACATGCTGTTGAATAACCAACAAGTCACAGAAGAAATCAAAAAGAAATGAAAATATGCATAGAAACGAATGAAAATGAAAACACAACAACCCAAAACCTGTGGGACACTGTAAAAGCAGTCCTAAGGGGAAAGTTCATAGCAACACAGGCATACCTCAAGAAACAAGAAAAAATTCAAATAAATACCCTAACTCTACACCTAAAGCAACTAGAAAAGGAAGAAATGAAGAACCTCAGGGTTAGTAGAAGGAAAGAAATCTTTAAAAATTAGGGCAGAAATAAATGCAAAAGAAACAAAAGAAACCATAGCAAAAATCAACAAAGGCAAGAGCTGGTTCTTTGAAAGGATAAATAAAATTGACAAACCATTAGCCAGACTCATCAAGAAACAAA
>NW_011494662.1:348551-349301 GCF_000754665.1 Bison bison bison | reverse complement strand
TCTTAGAAAAGTACAACTTTCCAAAATTGAACCAGGAAGAAATAGAAAATCTTAACAGACCCATCACAAGCACAGAAATTGAAACTGTAATCAGAAAACTTCCAGCAAACAAAAGCCAAGTCCAGACGGCTTCATAGCTGAATTCTACCAAAAATTTAGAGAAGAGCTAACACCTATCCTACTCAAACTCTTCCAGAAAATTGCAGAGGAAGGTAAACTTCCAAACTCATTCTATGAGGCCACCATCACCCTAATACCAAAACCTGACAAAGATGCCACAAAAAAAGAAAACTACAGGCCAATATCACTGATGAACATAGATGCAAGAATCCTTAACAAAATTCTAGCAATCAGAATCCAACAACACATTAAAAAGATCATATACCATGACCAAGTAAGGATTCTTCAATATTCGCAAATCAATCAATGTAATACACCACATTAATGATTTGAAAAATAAAAGCCATATGATTATCTCAATAGATGCAGAGAAAGCCTTTGACAAAATTCAACATCAACTTATGATAAAAACTCTCCAGAAAGCAGGAATAGAAGGAACATACCTCAACATAATAAAAGCTATATATGACAACTCACAGCAAACATTATCCTCAATGGTGAAAAACTGAGAGCATTTCCCCTAAAGTCAGGAACAAGACAAGGGTGCCCACTTTCACCACTACTATTCAACATAGTTTTGGAAGTTTTCGCCACAGCAATCAGAGCAGAAAAAGAAATAAAAGGAATCCA
>NW_011494662.1:347016-348451 GCF_000754665.1 Bison bison bison | reverse complement strand
CAGCAAACATTATCCTCAATGGTGAAAAACTGAGAGCATTTCCCCTAAAGTCAGGAACAAGACAAGGGTGCCCACTTTCACCACTACTATTCAACATAGTTTTGGAAGTTTTGGCCACAGCAATCAGAGCAGAAAAAGAAATAAAAGGAATCCAGATTGGAAAAGAAGAAGTAAAACTCTCACTCTTTGTAGATGACATGATCCTCTATATAGAAAACCGTAAAGACTCCACCAGAAAATTACTAGAGCTAATCAGTGAACATACTAAAGTTGCAGGATATAAAGTCAACACACAGAAATCCCTTGCATTCCCATACATTAATGATAAAATAGAAAGAGAAATTAAGGAAACGATTCCATTCACCATTGCAATGAAAAGAATAAAATACTTAGGAATATATCTACCTAAAGAAACTAAAGACCTATATATAGAAAACTATAAAACACTGGTAAAAGAAATCAAAGAGGACACTAATAGATGGAGAAATATACCATGTTCATGGATCGGAAGAATCAATATAGTGAAAATGAGTATACTACCCAAAGCAATCTATGGATTCAATGCAATCCCTATCAAGCTACAAACAGTATTTTTCACAGAGCTAGAACTAATAATTTCACAATTTGTATGGAAATACAAAAAACCTCGAATAGCCAAAGCAATCTTGAGAAAGAAGAATGGAACTGGAGGAATCAACCTGCCTGACTTCAGGCTCTACTACAAAGCCATAGTCATCAAGACAGTATGGTGCTGGCACAAAGACAGAAATATAAATCAATGGAACAAAATAGAAAGCCCAGAGATAAATCCACGCACATATGGACACCTTATCTTTGACAAAGGAGGCAAGAATATACAATGGATTAAAGACAATCTCTTTAACAAGTGGTGCTGGGAAAACCACTTGTAAAAGAATGAAATTAGAACACTGTCTAACACCATACACAAAAATAAACTCAAAATGGATTAAAGATCTAAACATAAGACCAGAAACTATAAAACTCCTAGAGGAGAACATAGGCAAAACACTCTCCAACATAAATCACAGTAGGATCCTCTATGCCTCACCTCCCAGAATATTGGAAATAAAAGCAAAAATAAACAAATGGGACCTAATTAAAATTAAAAGCTTCTGCACGACAGAGGAAACTATAAGCAAGGTGAAAAGACTGCCTTCAGAATGGGAGAAAATAATAGCAAATGAAGCAACTGACAAACAACTAATCTCAAAAATATACAAGCAACTCCTGCAGCTCAATTCCAGGAAAATAAATGACCCAATCAAAAAATGGGCCAAAGAACTAAATAGACATTTCTCCAAAGAAGACAGATGGCTAACAAACACATGAAAAGATGTTCAACATCACTCATTATCAGAGAAATGCAAATCAAAACCACTATGAGGTACCATTTCATGCCAGTCAGAATGGCTGC
>NW_011494662.1:333497-346835 GCF_000754665.1 Bison bison bison | reverse complement strand
TAAAAGGAATACATTTGAATCAGTTCTAATGAGGTGGATGAAACTGGAGCCTATTATACAGAGTGAAGTTAGCCAGAAAGAAAAACACCAATACAGTATACTAATGCATGTATATGAAATTTAGAAAGATGGTAATGACAACCCTGTACGTGAGACAGCAAAAGAGACACAGATGTATAGAACAGTCTTTTGGACTCTGTGGGAGAGGGAGAGGGTGGGATGATTTGGGAGAATGCCATTGAAACATGTATAATATCATGTAAGGAACGAATTGCCAGTCCAGGTTCAATGCAGGATACAGGATGCTTGGGGCTGGTGCACTCGGATGACCCAGAGGGGTGGTACTGGGAGGGTGGTGGTAGGGGGGTTCAGGATGGGGAACACGTGTACACCCGTGGCAGATTCATGTCAATGTATGGCAAAACCAATACAATATTGTAAAGTAAAAATAATAATAATAATAATAAAATAAAAATACTTTTGTTATTAAAAAAAAGAAAAGAAAAGAAAATTGAGAGAATGAATAGGCAGAAGGATATTGAAATCATAGTCTGTTCTCTTACCACTGTGAAATTATGCTAGAAATCAATATCAAGAGATATTTGAAAATAACCCAGGTATTTTCAAGAGCAATGTGACAATTACCAAGAGAGATTTTGACTTAGCCACTGAAAGCCTCAATGAAGTAAAAGATTGAAAAACACAAGAGGGTGATTGCAGAGAAGAAAGTATTTAAATGAGAAATTAATATCAAAATGAGAACTTAATATAAAAGATACTTTGGAGGAAAAAAACAATACTTGTACGTTTGTATTTTTCAAAAATTTCCAAGATAATTCTAATGTGTATTTGGATTTTAGAAAGTGATTACAGGTTTTTCTATTCAATGGTAGTTTTAATGATATGGAATCCTATTACTTTCTGTTGACCAATCATGATACAATGGTATTAAGTGAATAATAGCTGCACAATCACAATAATAAAATATCTTAATCAGTTTTCACAGTAAATAGCCAGACAATAATTAAAAGATAATTACAATTGCAAGCCATAATGAAAACATGATTAACCTAACATTATAAAATAATAAAATAATTACATACAGTTTTAGTGGATTAAGTAAAGTGATGTGGTAAGTGCAAGTGCATACATGTACATGTTTTCAACAGTCCAGCCAGTCTATGTCTTTTGGTAGGGGCATTTAATCCATTTACATTTAAGATAATTATTGATATGGATGATCCTATTACCATTTTCTTAATTGTTCTGGGTTTATCTTGTGTAGATCTGTTCCTTTTCTTGTGTTTCCTGCATAGAGAAGTTCCTTTAGTATTTGTTAAAAAGTTGTTTTGGTGGTGCTGAATTCTCTTAACTTTTGCTTGTCTGGGAAGATTTTGATTTCTCCATCAAATCTGAATGAGAATCTTGATGGTGGGGTATTCTTGGTTGTAAGTTCTTCCTTTTCATCACTTTAAATATATCATGCTACTCCCTTTGGTCTTGTAGAGTTTCTGTTGAGAAATCAGTTGATAACCTTATAGGAGTTCCTTTGTGTGTTATTTGATGATTTCCCCTTGTTGCTTTTAATATTTTATTTTTGCCTTTAATTTTTGTCAGTTTGATTACGAATGTCTCAGTGTGTTTCTCCTTGGGTTTATCCACCCTGGGACTCTCTGTACTTTCTGGACTTGGTTGACTCTTTCCTTTCCCATGTTAGGGAAGTTTTCAGCTATTATCTCTTCAAATGTTTTCTCAGGTCCTTTCTGTCTCTCTTTTCCTTCCAGGATCCCTATGATGCAAATGTGGTATATTTAATGTTATCCCAGAGGTCTCTTATGCAGTATCATTTTTGTTTTTTGTTTTCTTTATTTTTCCTATGTTCTATTTTTCAGCAGTGATTTCCATTCTGTCTTCCAGGTCACTTATCCATTCTTCTGCCTCGGTCTGCTATTGAATTTTTCTAGTGTATCATTCACCTCTGTTTTGTTTGTTTGTTTGTTTTGTTTTGTTGTTGTTCATGTTCTTTAGTTCTTCCAGGTCTTTGGTAAACATTTCTTGCATCTTCTCCATTTTTTTTTTCTGAGTTTCTGGATCATCTTCACCATCAATATTCTGAATTCTTTTTCTGGAAGGTTGCCTATCTATACTTCATTTAGTTATTTTTCTGGAGTTTTATCTTGTCCCTTCATTTAGGACATAAGTCTCTACTTTTTCATTCTGATTAACTTTTTGTGATGTGGTTTTCATTCTAGCTGCTGTGGGAGTGTAGTTCTTGCTTTTTCTGCCTATCTCTGGTGAATGAAGCTAAGAGGCTTGTGTAAGCTTCCTGCTGAGTCTGGTTTAAAAGAAAAGGATTTACTAGAGTATGTGATAGCCTTACAGACAGTGCCTCTGGGAAAAAGACCCCCCACCCAAGGGCAGCTCCAGCAAAGCCCCACCTCTTTTCCTAGTAGCAGCACATGTAGTGAGTTCTAGGGCACACTCATGCTGATGGAGCATGGGTCAGATCCATGCTCCAGGAGCTGCTCCAGAAAGGGAGCCTCCACTGACCCACTGGCCATGTAGTGGTGGAGCCCACATACCTCTCTGTCTTGCCACGCCCATCTCCAGCCCCCACCTTCCCCGGGCTTGTTTAATGGCAGGGCCTGGATCTCACATCCACTTACCAGCTCTAAAGGAGGCTGGGAAGTTAAGTCTTGACTTTTACTTTGGAAAAGTAGGACTATGGAATTTTCCTTGAAATAGAAGAGATATATAAGAGATGCTTAGCAATAAATAAATCAGACAAATGTACATGAAAATGTCTTTGGAATATCTTTCATCAAGAGGTGCTCATCCATTTTCTTTGGAATTCAATTGGGAAAATAGAGAAATTGTGACACGGTCTATATCTTTTAAAAAATTGCTATAAAAATACATTGCTAAAAAAATATCAAACAGAACAGAATTATAAGAAGTGAAAAAAAAAAAACCACTACCTATTTCCTATTCCACCATTGCCATTCCCACTCTTAACAGTTTTGTCTTTTCTATTATACACATCTGTATGCATATACATACATATATATGTATATATACTTTTTTTTTTTACTCAAATGGAATTATGACATACCATTTTGCAACTTACTTTATTCATTTAACAACGTATCATGGAAATATTTTTATGTCATTAAGTATAGCTTTACCTTATCTTTAAAATATTTCATTATGAAAAGTGTCAAAAACAAGTGAAAGTGGAGAGAATAGAATAATGAATTAAAATTCAACATGATCAGCTTTGGTTCATCTATATCATCACCCATTCTACCATCCCTGGAATATTTTAAAGCAAATTCCAGGCATCCCCTCTTTTCGATAGGTACCTCTTTTCATCAGTAGATATCTCTAAGACGGGGGTTGGTTGGCAAAGATCAGATGAGGTCTCTGTAGTAACTACTCAGCTCTGCCACGGTAAAACACAAGTAGCCATAGACAAACAGGGCTAACTGAGTTGCAATAAGCTTTACTTACACAACAAGAAGTGGCCAGAGTGGCCAACAGGGCTTAGTGTGCCAGCCTCTGCTGTGAAAGAAAAGAACTTTTTCCTTTAACTCATGATATTTCTCTTTAATACTATTTTTTTAAAGTTAGTGAAGATCTTTCTTTAATGTCATTAGATCTAAAAATGTTAACAATTTATTAATAGCCAATATGCTCAATGTTTTCTTTTCCTGATCTTATTACAATCTTGTTTATAGTTTATTTAAATCAGAATCAAAATAAGAATAATTGCTTGGAATTGGAATTGCTCCAGTCTTCTAAGTCTCTTTTATCCCACATATTTCTCTCCATCTCTTCCTTCACACTTAAAATATTTTTTGAAGAAACAGGATCTCATTTACAAAGTCTTACACAGCCTCAGATTTGTTGATTATGTCTCTGTCATAACATTCAGTATGTTCCTCTGTCCCTGGTGGTTCTGTAAATCAGTTATAGGATCTAGAGTCTTGACCAGATTAAGGTTAATTTTTTTTCTTTCTTGGCAGGATTACTACTTTAGGAGGTACCTGATGTCTGCTAATCTCTCTCTGCAATGCCATCAACCACTAATTGTCATTGCCTGATGATATCTTACTTACAAGGAGTAAGTAAGACGCCTACTCCTTGGAAGGAAAGTTATGACCAACCTAGATAGCATATTAAGAAGTAGAGACATTACTTTGTCAACAAAGGTCCATCTAGTCAAGGCTATGGTTTTTCCAGTAGTCATGTATGAATGTGAGAGTTGTACTATAAAGAAAGCTGAGTGCCGAAGAATTGATGCTTTTGAACTGTGGTGTTGGAGGAGACTCTTGAGAGTCCCCTGGACTGCAAGGAGATCCAACCAGTCCATCCTAAAGGAGATAAGTCCTGGGTGTTCATTGGAAGGACTGATGTTGAAGAAGCTGAAACTCCAACACTTTGGCCACCTGATATGAAGAGCTGACTCATTTGAAAAGACCCTGATGCTGGGAAAGATTGAGGGCAGGAGGAGAAGGGGACGACAGAGGATGAGATGGTTGGATGGCATTACCAACTCAATGGACATGGTGGGTGGACTCCAGAAGTTGGTCATGGACAGGAAAGCCTGGTGTGCTGCAGTTCATGGGGTCGCAAAGAGTCGGACACAACTGAGCAACTGAACTGAACTAATGATATCTTAAGTTTGCTATTTCTTCTTCATTTAACAGTTAGCTTCCTTTAAAGAGAAATTTTTCTTTATCTGTTTTTGGTTACCCTGAGATACAAAAACAAACAAACAAACAAACAAACAAAATAAACTTCTGATTATTTTCTTTAATTCACTGTTTTTTCTTTTTTGAAATGAGATGGTTCTCTGAAATGCTCTAAGGATATCCAATGGAGGTTTTCATTTTTGGTTTCATTGTGAACCTTTGCATGTAAACATTGCATTGATTATCCTTATTGATGTTAAAAGCATCCCATCTTTGGTCAAGGAGAACTTACTCAGGTAACTGTTCAGTCTTTTGACATCATTCTGGTAGTATTTAATGGCTCCTTTTCTTTCTGGCTTGACAAAGTTTCCAGGATTTTTGGGTCCCAAACTTGGAAGCAACCATTTCTCCAAAGAGTCCTGGTTCCTTTAGTGGCAAGTGACATATAGAAAACATAATCTAGGTTGTGGGGGTGTTTATTGCTACTGGGTTGGTCATTGTTTCTAGGCATTTTTTGGTGATGGAGCTAAAAAAATAACTGTTGCTTTGAAGATAAAATACATCATGAGTTCATATTAATATTTCCAATTCAACTGCAGTTCTATGAGGTTTTAACATAACCTCATCAATTTTACATTGTATTTCTTTTCAACCATAACAAAAATCGCAATTCTCAAATAATCACTTTTCCTATAATAACACACAAAAGTCTCCAAATAACAACATCAACACTCTTAGCAGCAATATAATTACTAAAAAGTTTCATAACTTTAGGGTTTTCTCATTTGGTTGGGTGGTTTGGTTTATTTTGGTTTACATGCTAAGGATATACCCCCACATGGGACATACAGTTAAATAATTCTGTTTTAAAGTCAATTAAAGGGATTTCCCTGGTGGCCCAGTGGTTAAGAATGAACCTTGCAATGGAGGGATATGAGTTTGCTCCCTGGTTAGGGAACTAACATCCCACATGCTGAGCAGCAACTGAGCCCATGCACCACAACCACTAAGCCTGTGCCTGACAATTAGAGAGTCAGTGTATGGCAATGACCCACATCAATCAATGAAAATCCCATGTGCCACACCTAAAACCCAAGTGAGCCAAATAAATAACTTTTTTAAAAAATAAAGCCAATTAGAATAATCCTTTTTAGAAATATGTCCTACCTAGGAACAAGTTCATTTGCTTTATTTTACTCCCAATTTTCAGTGGTTGCTTTTTAAAATTTATTTAGTTTTGTTTTACAATTCTCCATAATATTTACATGATTCTGAGATTAAGGCAATGGCACCCCACTCCAGTACTCTTGCCTGGAAAATCCCATGGACGGAGGAGCCTGGTGGGCTGCAGTCCATGGGGTCGCTAAGAGTTGGACACAACTGAGTGACTTTACTTTCACTTTTCACTTTCATGCATTGGAGAAGGAAATGGCAACCCACTCCAGTGTTCTTGCCTGGAGAATCCCAGGGACAGGGGAGCCTGGTGGGCTGCCGTCTATGGGGTCGCACAGAGTCGGACACGACTGAAGCGACTTAGCAGCAGCAGCAGCAGAGATTAAATATACAAAAGGATGGATGGTGTGATCACTGACCTAGAGCCAGACATCCTGGAATGTGAAGTCAAGTGGGCCTTATAAAGCATCACTACAAACAAAGCTAGTGGAGGTGATGGAATTCCAGTTGAGCTATTCCAAATCCTGAAAGATGATGCTGTGAAAGTGCTGCACTCAATATGCCAGCACATTTGGAAAACTCAGCAGTGGCCACAGGACTGGAAAAGGTCAGTTTTCATTCTAATCCCAAAGAAGGGCAATGCCAAAGAATGCTCAAACTACCGCACAATCGCACTCATCTCACATGCTAGTAAAGTAATGCTCAAAATTCTCCAAGCCAGGCTTCAGCAATACGTGAACCGTGAACTTCCTGATGTTCAAGCTGGTGTTGGAAAAGGCAAAGGAACCAGAGATCAAATTGCCAATATCCACTGGATCATGGAAAAAGCAAGAGAGTTCCAGAAAAACATCTATTTCTGCTTTATTGACTATGCCAAAGCCTTTCACTGTGTGGACCACAATAAACTGTGGAAAATTCTGAAAGAGATGGGAATACCAGACCACCTGACCTGCCTCTTGAGAAATCTGTATGCAGGTCAGGAAGCAACAGTTAGAACTGGACCTGGAACAACAGACTGGTTCCAAATAGGAAAAGGAGTACGTCAAGGCTGTATACTGTCACCGTGCTTATTTAACTTATATGCAGAGTACATCACAAGAAACGCTGGACTGGAAGAAACACAAGCTGGAATCAAGATTGCCGGGAGAAATATCAATAACCTCAGATATGCAGATGACACCACCCTTATGGCAGAAAGTGAAGAGGAACTAAAAAGCCTCTTGATGAAAGTGAAAGTGGAGAGTGAAAAAGTTGGCTTAAAGCTCAACATTCAGAAAACAAAGATCATGGCATCCGGCCCCATCACTTCATGGAAAATAGATGGGGAAACAGTGGAAACAGTGTCAGACTTTATTTTTCTGGGCTCCAAAATCACTGCAGATGGTGACTGCAGCCATGAAATTAAAAGACGCTTACTCCTTGGAAGAAAAGTTATGACCAACCTAGACAACATATTCAAAAGCAGAGACATTACTTTGCCAACAAAGGTCCATCTAGTCAAGGCTATGGTTTTTCCTGTGGTCATGTATGGATGTGAGAGTTGGACTGTGAAGAAAGCTGAGTGCCGAAGAATTGATGCTTTTGAACTGTGGTGTTGGAGAAGACTCTTGAGAGTCCCTTGGGCTGCAAGGAGATCCAACCAGTCCATTCTGAAGGAGATCAGCCCTGGGATTTCTCTGGAAGGACTGATGCTAAAGCTGAAACTCCAGTACTTTGGCCACCTCATGTGAAGAGTTGACTCATTGGAAAAGGCTCTGATGCTGGGAGGGATTGGGGGCAGGAGGAGAAGGGGACGACAGAGGATGAGATGGCTGGATGGCATTACCGCCTCGATGGACATGAATCTGAGTGAACTCCGGGAGTTGGTGATGGACAGGGAGGCCTGGCATGCTGCGATTCATGCAGTCGCGAAGAGTTGGACACTACTGAGTGACTGAACTGAACTGAATTTCTATCTACACTCCCTCTACCTTACTGCCTCCCTCTCCTATTGATGTTGTTCAGCTGCTAAGTCATGTTGAACTCTTTGTAACCCCATGGACTGCAGAATACCAGTCTTTCCTGTCCTTTATCCTCTCCCAGAGGTTGCTCAAACTCATGTCCCTTGAGTCAATGATACCATCCCACCATCTCATCCTCTGTCATCTCCTTCTCCTGCCTTCAATCTTTTCCAGCATCAGGGTCTTATCCAGTGATTCTGCTCTTCACATCAGGTGGCCAAAGTACTGGAGCTTCAGCTTTAGCATCAGCCCTTCCAATGAATGTTGTGGGTTGATTTCCTTTACAATTGACTGGTTTGATCTCCTTGTGGTCCAAGGGATGCTCAAGAGTCTTCTCCAGCACCACAGTTCTAAAGCATCAATTCGGTATTCAACCTCTTTTATGGTTCAGCTATCACATCTCTACATGACTACTGGAAAAACCATGCTTTGACTATATGGACCTTTGTCAGCAAAGTAATTTCTCTGCTTTTTAATATGCTGTCTAGCTTTGTCATAGCTTTTCTTCCAAGGAGCAAGCATCTTAATTTCATGGCTGCAGTCACCGTCCATAGTGATTTTGGAGCCCCAAGAAATAAAGTTTGTCACTGTTTCCATTTTTTCTCCATCTATTTATCATGAAGCGATGGGATTGGATGCCAATATCTTAGTTTTTTGAATGTTGAGTATTAAGCCAGGTTTTTCACTCTCCTCTTTCACCCTCATCAAGAGGCTCTTTAGTTCCTCTTCACTTTCTACCATTAGGATGGTATCATCTGCATATCTGCAGTTGTTGATATTTCTCCTGGCAATCTTGATTCTAGCTTGTGATACATCCAGTCTGGCATTTTGCATGACGTATTCTCTGCATAGAAGTTAAATAAGCAGGGTGACAATATACAGCCTTGATGTACTCCTTTCTCACTTTTGAACTGGTCCATTGTTCCATGTCCAGTTCTGTTGCTTCTTGACCTACATACCATTTTTAATTCTTTATCCTTCCATTAAAAATATATATAAGCAAAAAATATATATATATATATAAGCAAACTTGTATATATTTTTTATTTCTCCTTTTTTTTTAATTGAATAACCTTCTGTACATTCCACAAGAATGTTATAGTAAGCAGTGTTTTCCCAAAATTTGACCATGAAACTCTTTTTTTTATGAAGCACCCCAATAAGTGAGTATTGGGCAAAACACACTTGGAAAATGCTGCTACAATTCATAGAAGAAAAATAATCTGTGGATTCTTAATTAGTATACACTAGCTGAAACAGTTTTTTTTCCTCCACAAAAATGAAGAGGTCTTTCTGTTCTTTATTTAATCAAGTCTCTTTATAAATTTGTCAGTCCTTTCCTAGAATAAGATTTCTGTGACTATTCTTCTGAGAACACCCACTATGGAACTGTGATTGATAGTTTGCAACCATGGTTGCAAAGTCCTACAACATTGTAGTCTCTTGACTCCTCACACAACAGGTTAATGCCAGTCCCCTCTGGACAGGATCACTTTCTGGCCTTATGAGCTGTCTACAACCACTGAAGATTGTAAAGTAAGTCACAAAGACATTTTCCTGTTGTTTTACCTCCACTCTCACCTTCCTGGTGTCATTAACTTGAAAGTCCTTGCTCACAGGTTCGAGTGCACATCCTGCTCTTAAGAAGCTACATAGTGGGCCTGTTTGTCGGAATATGCATTGTTTGTCCCCGAAGACTCCTTTTGTGTGGTTACTTTATCTGTAGTTGAAAGACTTCTCTTTTTGCTCCAAGCACCAGTGGTAGTCAGTGGATTTTGATGGAAGATAGGAAGATTTGACTCCTCACAGGTAATACATCAATAGAAAGTTAATAAAGGATTCTGAGCTGCACTCAGTGTACCTGAATTTTTAAACTCCTACTGAGACAGGTCTTTTAGGAACCTTGATGATGAGATCAACCCCACTTCCTCTGTTTGTACTCAGCTCTCCGATAAAGCACTAAGGCAATTTGACCTGCATAACAACCTAGCATGAATCACTACAAAGCTAAAATTGTGTCCCTAGAGAGCTCATGGAAATGGAGAGGAGCATCTTGTGAAATAGGCCACACCACTGCAGAGGCAAAAGTTCATCTAAATCAGTGTTTTCAGTCTCCAGCAAAGCAAGGTTTTCTTGCTGCTTTGACTTTAGCTGTCTTCCTTCTGGGCTGCTCTTCTGTTTGACCTTCCTGTGTGGGATGGCTTCAGACCCTTTATCCTGACAGGCACCTTCCATACACAGTCTATGCAGCCTGCGGAAGGAAAGCAATTCTGGATCCAATTGCCTTCTCACCCCCTGCTCACACTCTCCTATCTCTTGACCTTCTATCTGGTTCGGAAGGCTAGCTGTTTCTTATTGGCCCTTTGTTACCCTATTCTTGCTCCCCTGATAGTCTTTTATCCAAGTAGAGGCCCCATTCATGTGTCTGAGATCGAATTCTATAGTAACACCAAGATATTCCAACTGGGATCCTTAGCTTGAGGTTTTTCCAACAAATGTCCACAAACCACCTGCATCAGAATCATCTTAGAGTGCCTGTTAAAAACAGAAAGTATGAGGTCCCACCCTAGACCTTCTGAACAGAATCTTTTGTAGGAAACCTAGAATCTGCCCTTTTAACACCCAAATGCTTCTCTTTGTATTAGTTCAAAAACCAGTGACCCAGACCTTATAGGTCTGGCTCTTTCTTTAGAAAAACTTTTATCTATTTGCAGAGAACACTGACCCACCTGCCTCACATCCATAGGCTTATACTGTTAAACACATTGTTTTCATTTCATTTTACACCTTACTGTAAAAGTCCCATGAACTTAGTGCCTTGTATGTCTATGGTCTTTTTTAGTTCTAGCCAAAAGAAAGAGGCAAAAGAATGAGAGAGTCTAAAATTACCTTCTGAGACACAAAGGGGTCAGGGCACAACCTTTAAAAGAATGACATAGCCCAGTGACACAACATAAACTGAGTAGGTCCAAGATGGTGGACTAGTCAACTTCTACTCGACCTTGAGCTTCAGTGTATGCCCATTGCAACACATCAGCACACTAAATGCCAAATTCCAGGTGCCATGTTGGTTCCAAGGATGACCACAAGAGATCAAAAGCAGGGGGGTGGCCCAATTTCTGGAAATCCCCAGTGAAAAGTGAAAGTGAAAGTCTTTCAGTCATGTCCAACCCTTTATAACCCCAGGACTATACAGTCCATGGAATTCTCTAGGCCATAATATTGGAGTGGATAGCCTTTTCCTTCTTCAGGGGATCTTCCCAACCCAGGGACTGAACCCAGGTCTCCCACATTGCAGGCAAATTCCTTACCATGTGAGCCCAAGAATACTGGAGTGGGTAGCCTATCCCTTCTCTAGTGGATCTTCCTGACCCAGGACTCAAACCAGGGTCTCCTGCATTGCAGGCAGATTCTTTATCAACTGAGCTATAAGGGAAGCCTGGAAATCCCCACCTCTCCCCACAAATAACTGGAATACTCCTCCCACTCATTAGCCTATGAAATTACTCATCCCTTATAACAACTGACAACCCTATATCCTGGTTCCACTCTGGCCTCTCTGGCCTTCTGAGATGGCCCATACTCTGTCTAGAGAGTGTATTTGCTCCCTGAATAAACCTTGTTTCACTTTACTATGGCTCACTCTTGAATTCTTTCCTGCGTGAAGCCAATATCCCATGCTTGGAGGCCATCCAAGGGACTCAAATGTGACTTGAAATGTGACCATCTTCTCTTGCCTCAGTCTCCTCTCTGCATCACTTCTACCATTAAAAAAAGCAGAAAATAGAACAAACTGCTTTCAGACAATGGACAGCAGGCAGTACAGGACTGTGATCACTGAGAAAAAGGGACAAGTGAGTGAGTTATGTAGTCTTCTGGTCCACCTGCCTGTAGGCAATTTCTGAACTTCTATTCAGGCTACCATAAGGGTGGTGTCATCTGCATATCTGAGGTTATTGATATTTCTCCCAGCAATCTTGATTCCCGCTTGTGCTTCTTCCAGCCCAGCGTTTCTCATGATGTACTCTTCACATAAGTTAAATAAGCAGGGTGACAATGTATAGCCTTGATGTACTCCTTTTCCTATTTGAAACCAGTCTGTTGTTCCATGTCCAGTTCTAACTGTTGCTTCCTGACCTGCATACAAATTTCTCAAGAGGCAGGTCAAGTAGTCTGGTATTCCCATCTCTTTCAGAATTTTCCACAGTTTATTGTGGTCCACACAGTCAAAGGCTTTGGCATGGTCAATAAAGCAGAAATAGATGTTTTTCTGGAACTCTCTTGCTTTTTCCATGATTCAGCAGATGTTGGCAATTTGATCTCTGGTTCCTCTGCCTTTTCTAAAACCAGCTTGAACATCTGGAAGTTCACGGTTGACATATTGCTGAAGCCTAGCTTGTAGAATTTTGAGCATTACTTTACTAGCGTGTGAGATGAGTGCAATTGTGTGGTAGTTTGAGCATTCTTTGGCATTGCCCTTCTTTGGGATTAGAATGAAAACTGAACTTTTTCAGTCCTATGGCCACTGATGAGTTTTCCAAATTAGCTGGCATATTGAGTGCAGCACTTTCACAGCATCATCTTTCAGGATTTGAAATAGCTCAACTGGAATTCTATCACCTCCACTAGCTTTGTTCATAGTGATGCTTTCTAAGGCTCACTTGACTTCACATTCCAGGATGTCTGGCTCTAGGTGAATGATCACACCATTGTGATTAACTTGGTTGTGAAGATCTTTTTTGTACAGTTCTTATGTGTATTCCTGCCACATCTTCTTAATATCTTCTGCTTCTGTTAGGTCCATACAATTTCCGTCCTTTATCGAGCCCATCTTTGCATGAAATGTTCCCTTGGTATCTCTAATTTTCTTGAAGAGATCTCTAATCTTTCCCATTCTGTTGTTTTCCTCTATTTGTTTGCATTGATCACTGAGGAAGGCTTTCTTATCTCTTCTTGCTATTCTTTGGAACTCTGCATTCAGATGCTTATATCTTTCCTTTTCTCCTTTGCTTTTCACTTCTCTTCTTTTCACAGCTATTTGTAAGGCCTCCCCAGACAGCCATTTTGCTTTTTTGCATTTCTTTTCCATGGGGATGGTCTTGATCCCTGTCTCCTGTACAATGTCACGAACCTCATTCCATAGTTCATCAGGCACTCTATCTATCAGATCTAGTCCCTTAAATCTGTTTCTCACTTGCACTGTATAATCATAAGGGATTTGATTTAGGTCATACCTGAATGGTCTAGTGGTTTTCCCTACTTTCTTCAATTTAAGTCTGAATTTGGCAATAAGGAGTTCATGATCTGAGCCACAGTCAGTCCTGGTCTTGTTTTTGCTGTCTGTATAGAGCTTCTCCATCTTTGGCTACAAACAATGTCATCAATCTGATTTCAGTGTTGACCATCTGGTGATGTCCATGTGTAGTCTTCTCTTGTGTTGTTGGAAGAGGGTGTTTGCTATGACCAGTGCA
>NW_011494662.1:333258-333397 GCF_000754665.1 Bison bison bison | reverse complement strand
GATATAATGGTCATCTGAGTTAAATTCACCCATTCCAGTCCATTTTAGCTCGCTGATTCCTATAATGTCGACGTTCACTCTTGCCATCTCCTGTTTGACCACTTCCAAATTGCCTTGATTCATGGACCTGACATTCCAG
>NW_011494662.1:332789-333158 GCF_000754665.1 Bison bison bison | reverse complement strand
GATGTCCATGTGTAGTCTTCTCTTGTGTTGTTGGAAGAGGGTGTTTGCTATGACCAGTGCATTTTCTTGGCAAAACTCTATTAGCCCTTGTCCTGCTTCATTCCGTATTCCAAGGCCAAATTTGCCTGTTACTCCAGGTGTTTCTTGACCTCCTACTTTTGCATTCCATTCCCCTATAATGAAAAGGACATCTTTTGGGGGTGTTAGTTCTAAAAGGTTTTGTAGGTCTTCACAGAACCATTCAACTTCAGCTTCTTCAGCATTACTGGTTGGGGCATAGACTTGGATTACTGTGATATTGAATGGTTTGCCTTGGAAATGAACAGAGATCATTCTGTCGTTTTTGAGATTGCATCCAAGTACTGCATT
>NW_011494662.1:326790-332689 GCF_000754665.1 Bison bison bison | reverse complement strand
CCTTGATTCATGGACCTGACATTCCAGGTTCCTAAGCAATATTGCTCTTTACAGCATCAGACCTTGCTTATATCACCAGTCACATCCACAACAGGGTATTGTTTTTGCTCTGGCTCCATCCCTTCATTCTTTCTGGAGTTATTTCTCCACTGATCTCCAGTAGCATATTGGAGCTACTGGATGAAAGCCTCTTGATGAAAGTGAAAGAGGAGAGTGAAAAAGTTGGCTTAAAGCTCAACATTCAGAAAACGAAGATCATGGCATCCTGTCCCTTCACTTCATGGGAAATAGATGGGGAAACAGTGGAAACAGTGCCAGACTTTATTTTGGGGGGCTCCAAAATCACTGCAGATGGTGATTTCAGCCATGAAATTAAAAGATGCTTACTCCTTGGAAGGAAAGTTATGACCAACCTAGATAGCATATTGAAAAGCAGAGACATTACTTTGCCAACAAAGGTCCGTCTAGTCAAGGCTATGATTTTTCCTGTGGTCATGTATGGATGTGAGAGTTGGACTGTGAAGAAAGCTGAGCGCTGAAGAATTGATGCTTTTGAACTGTGGTGTTGGAGAAGACTCTTGAGAGTCCCTTGGACTGCAAGGAGATCCAACCAGTCCATTCTGAAGGAGATCAGCCCTGGGATTTCTTTGGAAGGACTGATGCTAAAGCTGAAACTCCAGTATTTTGGCTACATCATGCGAAGAGTTGACTCATTGGAAAAGACTCTGATGCTGGGAGGGATTGGGAGCAGGAGAAGAAGGGGATGACAGAGGATGAGATGGCTGGATGGCATCACTAACTCGATGGATATGAGTCTGAGTGAACTCCGGGAGTTGGTGATGGACAGGGAGACCTGGCGAGCTGCGATTCATGGGGTCGCAAAGAGTTGGACATGAATGAGCAACTGAACTAAACTGAACTGAACTGATTCAGGCTGAGAGAGAACTCAGATCCCAGCAGTCATATCAATATTAGACTACAGAGATCAAAATTCAGAGAAGCCAAGGCAGGTAGAATTTAGGGGAGAGTACAGATAGGAGGAGATACACAGAGAAAGAGCTCCAGAAATCTGAATGATGTCCCTTTCAGTCTCTGACTGAAAAAACCATCTGCACATGCTTAGGTAAAGCTCCACAAGGAGGAAAAGAGAACTTTAAAGAAAAGAGCATTACAAGGTGTTTCCAGCTAAATAATTCGCAGAGCTCACACACAGCTTAGAATCATGTGAGCATCCACCTGCCAGAGTGGAAGGAACATCACTGAATACATTTAGCATAAACTCCAAAGAGTCACATCTTAGAAATGGAACTAAACTACCCTTAAAGTAAAGGCTACTCTAGGCCTAGTTTATATGAGCTTTAAAAATAAGTTTTGAAAGAGTCAAACTAATCCACAAGTAATTTAATTGCCTGTCAAACTCAAACACACCATAAAGGAATAAGACAATACCTAGCACTCAACAACGAAAAAAATACAATGTCCTATATCTAAAAAATTAGTAGACTTCCAAGAAGCAGGAAAAGTGTGTCACATAACTAGAAGAAAAATCAGTTGATTAAAAAGGACCCAGAAAAATGTAAATCAGTGCGGTCACTATGGAGAACAGTTTTCTCAAAAATCTAAAAAATGAGTTACCATGCTACTGCTACTGCTGCTGCTGCTGCTAAGTCGCTTCAGTCGTGTCCGACTCTCTGAGACCCCATGGACGGCAGCCCACCAGGCTCCCCTGTCCCCGGGATTCTCCAGGCAAGAACACTGGAGTGGGTTGCCATTTCCTTCCCCAATGCATGAAAGTGAAAAGCGAAAGTGAAGTCAGACCCAGCAATCCCATTCCTTGGCATATACCCAGAGAAAACTATAAATTGAAAGGATACATATACCTCAATGTTCACTGCAGCACTATTTACAATAGCCAAGACATCAAAGCAACCTCAATGTCCATTGACAGATGAATAGATGAATAAGATGTGGTATATATACAATGGAATATTACTGAGCCATAAAAAAGAGTGAAATAATGCCATCCGCAGCAACATGAATGGACCTAGAAATTATCATACTAAGTGAACTAGGTCAGACAAAGACAAATATCATATGATATCAATTATATGTGGAATATAAAAAAATGATGCAAATAAAACTCCCCAACAGAAAAAGACTCACAGATATACAAAAGAAACTCATGGTTACCAAAGGGGAAAGAGTTGGGGAATGGAACAAATTAGGAGTATGGGACTAACAGATTCATACCACTTTATATAAGCTACATAAACAACAAGGGCCTACTGTACAGCAAGGGAATTATATTCAATATCTTGTAAAAATCTACAAAGAAAAGTTATCTGAAAAGGGATAGATATATAAACATACATGTATTACAACTGAGTCACTTGGCTGCACATCTGAAACTAGTATAACATTGTAAATCAGGGGGCACTCTGTCCCCCTTCTGATGTCTATGTCAGAAGCTTTCTCTGTCCTTTTTTACCATAATAAAACTTCTGCCACACGAGTATCTGAAGCCTGGTCCCTTTCTTCTTTGGGTCTTCTTCTTTGGAGATCTCGAATCTGACATAAGCTATCATATTCAAACCTTACTTTCTGAATCCAACTCTTAGATTCTAAATCTTTATCTCCTTTCAGCTCTGATGAACAAGCCTTTATATTTCTAAAACCCTTCACTGAAAAACCTTGACCACAGTGCTCCAGCACTAAAATAATACTCCTTTTCCCCACTCCCTCCTAGATCTGCTCCTAACATTTGCAGTGCCAAGGGTAGGATCCCAAAACAAAACAAAACAAAACAAAAACAGAAAAAACATTGTAAATCAACTACACTTCAATAAAAAATTTTCAAATAAAGTAAATAAAGTGAAAATGTCAGAATAAAATCTAGTTTATTGCTTATGTGCAATAAAAATAGACATAAATATTCCTCAAAAATTACAAGAACCCAGAAATAATAGAGAAACTGAATTATCAGAAAAACATTAAAATAAATGTGACATGCTCAAAAATAAATGTGTGATATGCTCAAAGATTCAAAGAAAAATACAAGAATAATGGGAGAAAAGTGAATAGTGTAAAAATGAAGCAAATGAGAAATACAACATGAAAATTGTATTTATACAATTTTTACAGAGTAGAATTTACAGCCTAGATACCCCAGAATAAAAGACCAATGAATTTGAATTCAAAAAGAAACACAAAAAGAAAAAATTATAGGAAAAAGATTAAAAAGGGACCTCAATGGTCTTTTGGACATTATCAAACAGTCTAGCATAAATACAATTAGAAAGAGAAAGAAAATAGAATAAAATACTTGAATAAATGATGCCTGAAAATTTTCCAAAATTGATGAAAACTCTAAACACAAAGATCCAGAAATTCTCTGGATGGGTGGCCCAGTAGTTTGGACTCTGTGGGTTCAATCACTGGTCAAGAACCCAAGATCCTGTAAGCCACACAGTGCAGCCAAAAATTTTTTTAAATAAAAAAAAAAAAAAAATCCAAGAAACTTAACAAATCCCAACTAGCACAATAATCAACAAGGAAAACTGTACAAAAGAACACTATAATGAAACTCTTGAAAATTTGTAATAAAGAGAAAAATCTTAAAAGTAGCCAGAGAAAAAAGCATGTTATAGACAAAGGAAGAAAGATAGGAATTACTATGAGCTTGTTGATTGAGATTACAGAAGCCTGAAGACAATGGAGTTCTGAGAAGGGGGAAAAAGTCACTAGAATTTTATACCCAGTGTAGAACTAAAAGCAAAGTAAAAACTTTCAGATGAGAAAAAGCTGAAATAATTTCCCAGCAGCAGACATGTCCCATAAGAAATATAATTTTGAGAGGTAGCCAGATGGCAGAATAGGAAATCCTGGCTCACCTCCTGCCACCGAAACCAGAACTACAACTATTCATGGAGCCACCATCAAGGCGAATCCACAATTGAAGGTATAAAGAAAGATCCACAACAAGAAGGGTAAGAGAGCATGATGAGGTCAAGAACCATACCCCCAGATGGGCAACCCACAAGCAGGAGTATAATCACAATAGTAGACTTCTCGCCAAGAAGTAAGGGGTCCAAGCCCCACCTTGGGTACCCCAGAACCAGGAAGATGAGCCTCTAGAACATGTAGCTTTAAGGCCAGTGGGGCTTGTACACAGGAGAGCCAAGGGCTGTAGGAAACAAAGACTCTGCTCCTAAAGGGTACATATAAAACTTCACATGATCCAAGACCCAGAGCAGAGGCAGTGACCTTTAAGCAGCCTGGATAACACACACTTGCTGAACTTAAAGAGCTGCACAGAGAGGCAGGAGGCAGCTGGGGCTTCCCTTTGGGGATAGAGACGCTGGCGGCAGCAATTACCGAAAGCTTGTAAAACAGTGATGACACTGGTGCTGATGAGGGCGATTTGGAGCCCTTGCTCTCGCCTACTAGCACCTGGGGTTTAACTGCTTATCAGCTGGTCAGCACTGGCCATAGACCACTCCCCTAACTCCCCCAAGCCAACAGCCTCAGGACCCAGTCCCAACCATAAGCAGGCCCAGGACCTGATCTTACCCATGAGCAGGCTGGAGCCAGTTCTAGGAAAACCAAGGTCCCAGTCCTGCCCACTAGTGAGTTGGCACCAGCCCTTAAGGCTCCAGGCAACAGTGTTAGTTATACCAGTACACTGCCCTATCCACCAGTAGCCAGAAACCTCCATACCAGGAAATCCTGGCAGCCAAGGGGCTGGGGACCTTGCCTTGTCAACCAGCATGCCCACAATGGCTGGCTCAGCCACAACAGAAGGACACAAATAACCCACATTGGGGTGGGGGGCGCCCCTAGAGCATGCAGTTCTGGTGACCACAGCAAATGTGCTGCTGGGCCTCCCACATCTCCTACATAAGGGCAGTTTTTCAAGACTGGGAAAGTAACTGACCTATCAAATATATAGAAACAAAACAGACGATTAGGTAACATGAGGCAACAGAGGAAGGAATATACCCCAAATGAAGGAACAAGATAAACTCCAAAAGAACTAAGTGAAGTGGAGTTAAATAACCTACCTGATAAACAGTTCAAGGTAATAATCACAAAGATGTTCAATGTACTCAAAAGAATGGATGATCACAGTGAGAACTCACACTTATATGTCAGTTCGTCCATGACAAAGGAGGTAAGAATGCACAAGAAGGAAAAGACCATCTCTTCAATAAAGGGTGTTGGCAAAACTAGAGCTGCTGCTGCTGCTGCTAAGTCGCTTCAGTCGTGTCCGACTCTGTGTGACCCCATGGACGGCAGCCTACCAGGCTCCCCAGTCCCTGGGATTCTCCAGGCAAGAACACTGGAGTGGGTTGCCATTTCCTTCTCCAATGCATGAAAGTGAAAAGTGAAAGTGAAGTCATTCAGTCATGTCCGACTCTTCACAACCTCATGGACTGCAGCCTACCAGGCTCCTCCATCCATGGGATTTTCCAGGCAAGAGTACTGGAGTGGGTTGCCATTGCCTTCTCCGGGGAAAACTAGAGAGCTACATGCAAAAAAAAATCAAACTGGAGAAGGGAGTTAGAAGACAACAAAGTAGAAGGATGTGAGCTCACCTCTTCTTACAAAACACCAAAATCACAACTAACTGCTTAACAGCCATCAGTAACAACAACAACAACAAAATACCTACCCCAAAGGAACCTACCCCAAAAAAATTTTCCACAGTTTGTTGTGATCCACACAGTCAAAGCCTTTTGTGTATTCAATGAAGCAGAAGTAGATGTTCTTCTGGAATTGTCTTGCTTTTTCTATGATCCAACGAAGGTTGGCAATTTGATCTATACTTCCTCTGTCTTTTCTAATCCAGCTTAAACATCTGTACGTTCTTGATTTACTAAGAGATGGGGCCAGACTTACC
>NW_011494662.1:325559-326032 GCF_000754665.1 Bison bison bison | reverse complement strand
AAAGTAATGCTCAAAATTCTCCAAACCAGGCTTCAGCAATACGTGAACCATGAACTTTCAGATGTTCAAGCTGGTTTTAGAAAAGGCAGAGGAACCAGAGATCAAATTGTCAACATCGGCTAGATCATCGAAAAAGCAAGAGAGTTCCAGAAAAATATCTATTTCTGCTTTATTGACTATGCCAAAGCCTTTGACTGTGTGGATCACAAAAATATTGTAGAAAATACTGAAAGAGATGGGAATACCAGACCACCTGACCTTCCTCATGAGAAACCTGTATGCAGGTCAGGAAGCAACAGTTAGACCTGGACAGAGAACAATAGACTGGTTCCAAATAGGAAAAGGAATACATCAAGGCTGTATATTGTCACCCTGTTATTTAACTTATATGCAGAGTGCATCATGAGAAACGCTGGGCTGGATGAAGCACAAGCTGGAATCAAGATTGCCAGGAGAAATATCAATAACCTCAG
>NW_011494662.1:324828-325459 GCF_000754665.1 Bison bison bison | reverse complement strand
GAATTGATGCTTTTGAACTGTGGTGTTGGAGAAGACTCTTGAGAGTCCCTTGGACTGCAAGGAGATCCAACCAGTCCATTCTAATGGAGATCAGTCCTGGGGATTCTCTAGAAGGAATGATGCTAAAGCTGAAACTCCAGTACTTTGGCTGCCTCATGTGAAGAGTTGACTCATTGGAAAAGACTCTGATGCTGGGAGTGATTGGGGGCAGGAGGAAAAGTGGGATGACAGAGGATGAGATGGCTGGATGGCATCACTGACTCGATGGACGTGAGTTTGAGTGAACTCCGGGAGTTGGTAATGGACAGGGAGGCCTAGTGTGCTGCAATTCATGGAGTTGCAAATAGTCGGACACGACTGAGCGTCGTGTAGCCCAAGAAAATAAAGTCTGGCACTGTTTCAATTGGTTCTCAAAGAACCAGGTTTTACTTTCATTGATCTTTTCTATTATTTTCTTCATTTCTATTTCATTTATTTCTGCTTAATCCTTATGATTTCTTTCCATTTTGGAAAACTCAGCAGGGTCCACAGGAAAAGGTTAGTTTTCACTCCAACCCGAAAGAAAGGCAATGCCAAAGAATACTCAAACTACCACACCATTGCACTTATCTCACACGTTAGCAAAGTAATG
>NW_011494662.1:323499-324448 GCF_000754665.1 Bison bison bison | reverse complement strand
GATTGCCAGGAGAAATATCAATAACCTCAGATATGCAGATGACACAATCCTTATGGCAGAAAGTGAAGAACTAAAGAGCTTCTTGATGAAAGTGAAAGAGGAGAGTGAAAAAGTTGGCTTAAAACTCAACATTCAGAAAACTAAGGACATGGCATCTGGTCCCATCACTTCATGGCAAATAGATGGGGAAACAGTGGTTGACTTTATTTTGGGGGGCTCCAAAATCATTGCAGATGGTGATTGCAGACTGAAAGTTTGTTGCTGAATCATGCAAAGACACCGGGATTCTTGGCCTCCGGAGGAGAAGAATTCAATCTGGGGCCAGAGACAGGGCTCGATTGATCACTCAGAGCTTTTGTGTAATAAAGTTTTATTAAAGTATAAAGGAGATAGAGAAAGCCTCTGACATAGACATCAGAAGAGGGTAGAAAGAGTACCCACTTGCTAGTGTTAGCAATGGAGTTATATACTCTCCAATGAATCCAAAGAATGTCTGGAGGTTGTAAAGATCTCACCAGACTTACTCCCATAATTTACATTTTAAGATAACAGGATTAGCTAGAATGTTTAGTCCAGAGACTGCCTTCAGGTAGGATACATTATTGTTATATAATCCTTGTAAAGACCAGACCTCAGTTCAGTTCAGTTCAGTCACTCAGTTGTGTCCGACTCTTTGCGACCCCATAAATCGCAGCACACCAGGCCTCCCTGTCCATCACCAACTCCCGGAGTTCACCCACACTCACGTCCATCGAGTCCGTGATGCCATCCAGCCATATCATCCTCTGTTGTCCCACTTTTCCTCCTGCCCCCGATCACTCCCAGCATCAGAGTCTTTTCCAATGAGTCAACTCTTCACATGAGGCAGCCAAAGTACTGCAGTTTCAGCTTTAGCATCATTCCTTCCAAAGAACACCCAGAACTGATCTCCTTTAGAATGGACTGGTTG
>NW_011494662.1:319632-323342 GCF_000754665.1 Bison bison bison | reverse complement strand
CCTCCAAGGAGTAAGAGTCTTTTAATTTCATGGCTGTAGTCACCATCTGCAGTGATTTTGGAGCCCCCAAAAATAAAGTCTGACACTGTTTCCACTGTTTCCCCATCTATTTCCCACGAAGTGATGAGACCAGATGTCATGATCTTCATTTTCTGAATGTTGAGTTTGGAGTCCAGCTCCAGCAGCCAGGGAATCAGCCTGAAGGGATGAGCGGTATCAGCAGGGGATGATGTAGCCTCTGGCTCAAGGTGCGGGACTACATGTTTATTTCAAGCTTCAGGTTTTCTTTTATACTTTGACAAAAGCATTAGGTCAGAGGTTTGACATTTTTAGTTCTCCCCCCACCCAGATTTATTGTCTCCAGAAATAACTGTTGACCTTCAAACAGAGTTCCTGCTTCAGCAATTCTCTCAGAATCCGCTTTACTATCCATTATCTACTTCCTTTTATGTGTCCTATACTTCACTTGTGATTACATTGTAACTCATGCCACATTCCTCAGTTTATTTCTAATCTTTCTAAATCCTGTTTGCCTTTAGTATCTTAAGATCACGATCTCCTAAAAAGGCTTCTAGCTATTAATATCCCTAAAATTCCTAATTTCTATGCTGCTGCTGCTGCTAAGTCGCTTCAGTCGTGTCTGACTCTGTGCGACCCCCAGAGACAGAAGCCCACCAGGCTCCCATGTCCCTGGGATTCTCCAGGCAAGAACACTGGAGTGGGTTGCCATTTCCTTCTCCAATGCATGAAAGTGAAAAGTGAAAGTGAAGTCGCTCAGTCGTGTCTGACCCCTAGTGACCCCATGGACTGCAGCCTACCAGGCTCCTCCATCCGTGGGATTTTCCAGGCAAGAGTACTGGAGCAGGGTGCCATTGCCTTCTCCCCTAATCTCTATAAGCTATAGTAAAATATGCTAACACTACAACATTCCTTAAACTTTAAGCTTCTAACTATTCTTAATTACTCTTAAACCCTAAACTCAGCAAACTTCTTTTGCCATAAATATTTCTCTCACAAACAGGTCTCAGATAACCATCCTTCCCATGGCCTCAAGCTGCGGCCTACGTGCTTATTCTGGAACGTTCTTTGAAAAGATAGTTGAACAAATGTCAATGGTTACTTTATAGATTATTTTCTGGGCACAGCTGCAGAAGGCTTTGTGCTTTCTCATGCTTCTCTCAAGAACAATAAGCACCTTAACATTCCTTCCATCCAACTCAACCGAAGAAAGGAAAAAACAAGTCAGAATCACAAGACCTAACTCCTTCATCCCAGGACCATGCCTGTGGGACGAGGAGAGGGGGCTGGGGCCATGCCTCCATTTTGTCAGTAATGCCTAATGCAGCTCTAGATAGTTGAGCTTTAAGCCAACTTTTTCACTCTCCGCGTTCATTTTCATCAAGAGGCTCTTTAGTTCCTCTTCACTTTCTGCCATAAAGGCGGTGTCATCTGCATATCTGAGGTTATTGATATTTGTCCTGGCAATCTTGATTCCAGCTTGTGCTTCTTCCAGCCCAGCGTTTGTCATGACGTACTCTTCACATAAGTTAAAAAGCAGGGTGACAATATACAGCCTTGACGTACTCCTTTTCCTATTTGGAACCAGTCTGTTGTTCCAGGTCCAGTTCTAACTGTTGCTTCCTGACCTGCATATAGGTTTCTCAAGAAGCAGGTCAGGTGGTCTGGTATTCCCATCTCTTTCAGAATTTCCCAGTTTATTGTGATCCACACAGTCAAAGGCTTTGGCATGGTCAATAAAGCAGAAATAGATGTTTTTCTGGAACTATCTTGCTTTTTCCATGATCCAGTAGATGTTGACAATTTGATCTCTGGTTCCTTTGCCTTTTCTAAAACCAGCTTGAACATCTGGAAGTTCACAGTTCACGTATTGCTGAAGCCTGGTTTGGAGAATTTTGAGCATTACTTTACTAGTGTGTGAGATGAATGCAATTGTGCGGTAGTTTGAGCATTCTTTGGCATTGCCCTTCTTTGGGACTGGAATGAAAACTGACCTTTTCCAGTCCTGTGGCCACTGATGAGTTTTCCAAATTTGCTGGCATATTGCGTGCAGCACTTTCACAGCATCATCTTTCAGGATTTGAAATAGCTCAACTGGAATTCTATCACCTCCACTAGCTTTGTTTGCAGTGATGCTTTCTAAGGCCCACTTGATTCACATTCCAGGATGTCTGGCTCTAGGTGAGTGATCACACCATAGTGAAGATCTTTTTTGTACAGTTCTTCTGTGTATTCTTGCCACCTCTTCTTAATATCTTCTGCTTCTGTAGGTCCATACCATTTCTGTATTTTATTGAGCCCATCTTTGCATGAAATGTTCCTTTGGTATCTCTAATTTTCTTGAAGAGATCTCTAGTCTTTCCCATTCTGTTGTTTTCCTCTATTTCTTTGCATTGATCACGGAGGAAGGCTTTCTTATCTCTCCTTGCTATTCTTTGGAACTCTGCATTCAGATGCTTATATCTTTCCTTTTCTCCTTTGCTTTTTGCTTCTCTTCTTTTCACAGCTATTTGTAAGGCCTCCCCAGACAGCCATTTTGCTTTTTTGCATTTCTTTTCCATGGGGATGGTCTTGATCCCTGTCTCCTGTATAATGTCACGAACCTCAGTCCATAGTTCATCAGGAACTCCATCTATCAGATCTAGTTCCTTAAACATATTTCTCACTTCCACTGTATAATCATAAGGGATTTGATTTAGGTCATATCTGAGTGGTCTAGTGGTTTTCCCTACTTTCTTCAATTTAAGTCTGAATTTGGAAATAAGGAGCTCATGATCTGAGCCACAGTCAGCTCCTGGTCTTGTTTTTGCTGACTGTATAGAGCTTCTCCATCTTTTCCTAATAGATGGCTTAATACTTAATGAGATTAAGTATTTCATTATACTTTTAATTTGCATTTCCCTAATGACTAATGCTGTTGCACATCTTTTCATATACTTTTAGCAACTTGTCTGTTTTCCTTCATGAAATGTCTACTTAAATCTTTCCCTGTTTTATAATTGGGTCATTTGTATTTTCATTATTGAGTTATAAATGTTCTCTGTGTGTCCTGGATAGAATACCCCTTGTCCAAGGTAAGAAGCAGCAGCTGTGCTTTGCTGGAGCAGCCATGAAGAGATACCCCATGTCCAAGGTAAGGGAAACCCAAGTAAGATGGTACGTGTTGCAAGAGGGCATCAGAGGGCAGACAAACTGAAACCATAATCACAGAAAACTAGTCAATCTAATCACACTAGGACCACAGCCTTGTCTAGCTCAATGAAACTAAGCCATGCCCTGTGGGGCCACCCAAGATGGGTGGGTCATGGTGGAGAGGTCTGACAGAATGTGGTCCACTGGAGAGGGAATGGCAAACAACTTCAGTATTCTTGCCTTGAGAACCCCATGAACAGTATGAAAAGGTAAAATGATAGGATACTGAAAGAGGAAATCCCCAGGTCAGTAGGTGCCCAATATGCTACTAGAGATCAGTGGAGAAATAACTCCAGAAAGAATGAAGGGATGGAGCCAAAGCAAACACAATATCCAGTTGTGGATGTGACTGGTGATAGAAGCAAGGTCCGATGCTGTAAAGAGCAATATTGCATAGGAACCTGGAATGTTAGGTCCATGAATCAAGGCAAATTGGAAGTGGTCAAACAGGAGATGGCAAGAGTGAACATTGACATTCTAGGAATCAGCAAAATAAAATG
>NW_011494662.1:312696-318618 GCF_000754665.1 Bison bison bison | reverse complement strand
CCATAAAGAAGGTTGAGTGTTGAAGAATTGATGCTTTTGAACTGTGGTGTTGGAAAAGACTCTTGAGAGTCCCTTGGATAGCAAGGAGATCCAACCAGTCCATCCTAAAGGAGATCAGTCCTGTGTGTTCATTGGAAGGACTGATGTTGAAGCTGAAACTCCAATACTTTGGCCACCTCATGCGAAGAGTTGACTCATTGGAAAAGACCCTGATGCTGGGAGGGATTGGAGGCAGGAGGAGAAGGGGACAACAGAGGATGAGATGGTTGGATGGCATCACTGACTCAATGGACATGAGTTTGAGTAAGCTCTGGGAGTTGGTGATGGACAGGGAGGCCTGGCGGGCTGCAGTCCATGGGGTCGCAAAGAGTTGGACACGACTGAGCGACTGAACTGAACTGAACCAGTACTCTTGCCTAGAAAATTCCACGGACGGAGGAGCCTGGAGGGCTACAGTCCTTGGGGTAACAAAGACTCAGACCTGACTGAGCGACTTCAATTCAATAATAAGGGATAAAAAGAAAAATAGCAACATGTTAGATTTAATCCCTATCAGGTCCATAACTGTATTATAGAATGTAAACACTACTATCAAAATGCATGTATTGCCAGTCTAGATTTAAAAATCAAAACTGGATTATATACAGTCTATAAGATACATTAAATATACACAAGTAGAAGTAAAAAATGGAAAAGATAAACTATTCAAACACTATTCCCCCCAAAGCTGGAATACCAATATTAATATCCGAAAAGTAGATCTCAAAACAAGAAATACTACCAGGAATAAAGAAAGACATTTTATATTGATAGTGGTGTGAATTCATTGGGAGGACATAACAATTCTAAATATAGAAACACCTAAAAACACAGCTTCAAAAAACATAAAGCAAAACTGATAGAACTGTAAGGAAAAATAGACAAATCCACAGAACTAGAGAATCTTTCACTCTTATCTCAGTAATAATACAACAAGTAGACAGAAAGTTGGCAGAGATGTATAAGACTTGAAGGATACATAAAATAGGATGTTCAGTAAGACTTATGTCCTGGAATTGGCACTAAGGCCTATAGCTGAAAACAAGAGACTAAGTATCCAATATTCTAAAGAAAGCTGCCAAAAATTGAAGCCAACACCCCTTTATTAAGAGACAGACAAATTAGCCCTACTACTACTCCCTACCATCATTCCAACTAACATCTACCTGCCTCTCCACTAGCCCATATGGGGAAACAATTGTTAAGAGGAAAAATTAAAGTTGGAAGTCTTTGACCTTGGAAGGAGTCTAAGGTTCATATTAAAGAGCCTCCCCAGAACAGTTTTAGGAGGGTTAAAATCCCTTGTAGAATCTGAGATTACTTGCTTGAAGGAGAGACTACCATCTCTCCACTGGCTGCATCCTTGGTGAGCAGTAAGCCAGCAGGCCCATAATAATGTATGGAGAGAAATATGAGAATTATTGGGAGAACTTGATCTATGTCCCTGGAAGTTGAACAGCACCTGTGAGTTTGATAAAAACATTTTCTTCTCTGGAAATTTCTGGAGACAAGAAGCCTATATGAGCAGCTGAAGGCAGAAGGAAAAGAAAGTGCTATGACTCTCAAGAAAAGGATTTTCAGCATCCTCTCCCAGCTCAGAGAATTGGAAGGGAGAAGCAGAGTCCCTGCAGCCCCACAGGCAGAGAGCCCCAAGTGTGGAAGAGACAAGAAGATGAAAGCCAAGATGATGGCCCAGAAGCCACCTGTCAAGGGGGGTATTCTCAAGTCAGGCCTCTAAGATCTCTGCCCCTCCTCCTCTTCCAATCTCCAACACCATGGGAATTAGACCTTGAAAATCAATGGGAGTTGGGATAATAACAAGCTCAAAATCACCTTCCTTCTAAATATTGCAGAGAAGGCAGTGACAGAGAAGCTCACATTCCCTCCCTCCCAAGAGAGGCCTCTGGGCTCTGCGGCGCTGGGTAAGCAGACAGACTCAGTCTGAAGTTACATCTAAATCTGGAGTCTGAATAACTGAAAGAGAATGGAAACTGTGGAGTTGGCCAAAAATGCTGCCATGGTAAAGAAAGGGGACTTGGTGAAGTACGGGAAAGCATTAAACTTTTCTTGTTAACACCTCACTAACTTTTGAGGATTTGACAGAACCAGACTATTACTGTGTACCTAAATAGTGTACATATTTGTCAATTTTGATGGCATTTCATCACACTGGTGTGTGTTGCATTTTTTGTAGATGCAATGATGTGCTTAATAATGTACCTTTCATTGAACATTTGAGTTATTTTCATTTTTCCCTTAAAGATAAGGTTGCTATAAACATCCTGGGATACATCACTCTTTATTTTTTCTTAGCTATGTCCTTAGGCATATGCCTGAAGACTCCCTTCTATAGGTCCCTTCCTCACATCCACCCTGTCACTCTACTGTGACATGCCATCAGTGTGACAAATGTGATGAGTTGGTTTTCCTTCTGTATAGTTGATAGCGTGCAACTCAGGCTGGCGTATACACAGAAGAGACCTTATTGGCTCATAAAACTGAAAGTCCAAGGGCGGGGCTGGCCACAGTACTTCAATGCAGAGGCTCAGAGCACATCAGCTGGCCGTTTTTCTAATCTCTTTGTTCTGCATTCTCCAGCAGTTGATTTTGTCCTCTGCTACATACTCCATGGAACTGTGAAGGCAACAGCAGCTGCTAAGCTCACACCTTCATAAAATACAGTAAAAGAAAATGTACCTTTCCCACAAGCCCCAGCAAACATCTTTATTCGTCTCATTGGCTCCAAATGAGTTATATACCATCTCTGAACCAATTACTGTGGCTAGGGGATTGAGGTGGTTGGTGAAATACAGTGATAGAATTAAATTAAGGGTGGCTGGGTGAGTGGTCAATCTATTCACATGGTGGAATTGAAGATGTTTCCTCAAGAAGATTTGGACTTTTGTTGTCAGAAAGAAGGAGCATGCATTACAACCATTAATATGTCTCTTTCTCCGTATAGGACTATAAACTCTGAGGACAGGGATTATGCAGACTTCACCATTGTGTTCACAACACCCAGAACAATGTCTGACACAGGGAAGGTGAGTAGTTAGTGACTATTCACTGAATGGAAAAAAATTCCCCAAAGTGAAATAACCAAGCCAGAGGAATTAAGCATTTTTTAAAAATATATAAATTTATTTATTTTAATTGGAGGTTAATTGTAAAGACAATATTGTATTGGTTTTGCCTAAAGGTCTTATTACCTGCTGCCAGATTCATCTCCAGAAAAAAAAAAAGTACCAATGTAAAATAGAATTGTGGTAAAGAATAGGTTGATGGTAATGCACATCAGGATTACAACAGACTAGTTCCAAATTGGGAAAGGAGTACATCAAGGCTGTATATTGTTACCCTGCTTATTTAGCTTCTATGCAGAGTACATCATGAGAAATGCCAGATTGGATGAAGCACAAGCTGGAATCAAGATGGCCAGAGTAATACCAATAACCTCAGATATGCAGATAGCACCACCTTTATGGCAGAAAGTGGAGAAGAACTGAAGAGCCTCTTGATGAAGGTGAAAGAGGAGTGAAAAAATTGCCTTAAAACTCAACGTTCAAAAAACTAAGATCATGGCATCTGGTCCCATCACTTCATGGCAAATAGATGTGGAAACAATGGAAACAGTGGTTGACTTTATTTTGGGGGGCTCCAAAATTACTGCAGATGGTGCAGCAGGCATGAAATTAAAAGACTTTTGCTCCTTGGAAGAAAAGTTATAACCAACCTAGACAGCATAGTAAAAGGCAGAGACATTACTTTACCAACAAAGGTCCATCTAGTCAAAGCTATGCCTTTCCAGTGGTCATGTACGGATGTGAGAGTTGGACCATAAAGAAGGTTGAGTGTTGAAGAATTGATGCTTTTGAACTGTGGTGTTGGAAAAGACTCTTGAGAGTCCCTTGAACAGCAAGGAGATCAAACCAGTCAATCCTAAAGGAAATCAGTCCTGAATATTCATTGGAAGGAATGATACTGAAGCTTCAAAACTTTGGCCACCTGATTCAAATAGCCAACTCATTGGAAAAGACCCTGATTCTGGGAAAGATTGAAGGCAGGAGGACAAGGGTCTACAGAGGATGAGATGGTTGGATGGCATCACTGACTCGATGGACATAGTTTGAGTAAGCTCCAGAAGATGGTGAAGGACAGGGAAGCCTGGCATGCTGCAGCCCATGGAGTCGTAAAGAGTTGGACACGACTGAGTGACTGGACAACAACAATATTAGGATAGCTATGCAAGGGACTCATGCAGTACATTCTGTTTGTTGTTTATTTATAAATAAATAAATATGTATTTATTCTTTACTTTTGGCTCTGCTGGGTCTTTGTTGCTGCTCAGGCTTTTCTCTAGCTGTGGCGAGCAGGCGCTACTCTCTAGCTGCAATGCACAGGCTTCTTACTGCAGTGGCTTTTCTTGTTTCGGAGCATGGGCTCTAGGGCGTGAGAGCTTCAGTAGCTGAAGCACGTGGACTCAATGGCTGTGACTCCTGGACTCTAGAGCACAGGCTCAATAGTTGTGGCACATGGACTTAGTTGTTCCACAGCATACAGGATCTTCCTGGATCAGGGATCAAACATGTCTCCTTCACTGGCAGGCAGATTCTTTATCAGTGAGCCACTACCGAAGCCCCTGGTTCATTTCTGATAATGTAGTATGTGTCCGCAGATTTTTAGGATGCTTTATTTTATGCATTTAATCATTAACAAAGTTGATCACTATCAGGGCTAAAATATTATATAAATTTGGCCAATACAATTTTTCAAAATAGTAAGATTTTATAAATCCTTCTTTCCAACTTAAATCTTTCATTATATTTCCACATTTTATTGGTCTCTGAAGATTTTTTTAATTGTAGTAAAATACACATAGCATAAAATTTGTCATCTTAGCCATTATTCAGTGTACAGTTCAGTGAAATGATGTGAAATGAACTCGGTCAGTCATATCCGACTCTTTGAGACCCTGTAGACTGTAGCCTACCAGGCTTCTCCTGCCGTGGGATTCTCCAGGAAAGAATACTGGAGTGGGTTGCCATTTCTTTCTCCACAGGATCTTCCCGACCCAGGGATCGAACCGAGGTCTCCCACATTGTGGGCAGACGCTTTACCCTCCGAGCCACCAGGGAAGCCCGTACAGTTCAGTAGTGTTAAGTTATATTCACATTGTTGTGAAACCAATCTCCATTACTCTTTTCATATTGTAAAATTAAAATTTTATACCCATGAAACATCAACTCCCCATTCTCCCCTTCACCCAGCATGTAGCAACCACCATTCCACTTTCTGTCTCCATGAATTTGACTGTTGCACTGGTCATAACAAACACCCTCTTCTGACAACACAAGAGAAGACTCTATACATGGACATCACCAGATGGTCAACATCAAAATCAGATTGATTATATTCTTTGCAGCCAAAGATGGAGAAGCTCTATACAGTCAGCAAAAACAAGACCAGGAGCTGATTGTGGCTCAGACCATGAACTCCTTATTGCCAAATTCAGGCTTAAATTGAAGAAGGTAGGGAAAACCACTAGACCATTCAGGTATGACCTAAATCAAATCCCTTATGATTATACAGTGGAAGCAAAAAATAGATTTAAGGGACTAGATCTGATAGATAGAGTGCCTGATGAACTATGGACTGAGGTTCATAACATTGCACAGGAGACAGGGATCAAGACCATCCCCATGGAAAAGAAATGCAAAAAAGCAAAATACCTGTCCGGGGAGGCCTTAAAAACAGCTGTGAAAAGAAGAAAAGTGAAAAGCAAAGGAGAAAAGGAAAGATGTAAGCATCTGAATGCAGAGTTCCAAAGAATAGCAAGAAGAGATAAGAAAGCCTTCCTCAGCCATCAATGCAAAGAAATAGAGG
>NW_011494662.1:311837-312596 GCF_000754665.1 Bison bison bison | reverse complement strand
TGCTGGAATGTGAAGTCAAGTGGGCCTTAGAAAGCATCACTACGAACAAAGCTAGTGGAGGTGATAGAATTCCAGTTGAGCTATTTCAAATCCTGAAAGATGATGCTGTGAAAGTCCTGTACTCAATATGCCAGCAAATTTGGAAAACTCAGCAGTGGCCACAGGACTGGAAAAGGTCAGTTTTCATTCCAATCCCAAAGAAAGGCAATGTCAAAGAATGCTCAAACTACCACATAATTGCATTCATCTCACACTCTAGTAAAGTAATGCTCAAAATTCTCCAAGCTAGGCTTCAGCAATATGTGAACTGTGAACCTCCTAATGTTCAAGCTGGTTTTAGAAAAGGCAGAGGAACCAGAGATCAAATTGCCAACATCCGCTGGATCATGGAAAAAGCAAAAGAGTTCCAGAAAAGCATCTATTTCTGCTTTATTGACTATGCCAAAGCCTTTGACTGTGTGGATCACAATAAACTGTGGAAAATTCTGAAAGAGATGGGAATACCAGACCACCTGATCTGCCTCTTGAAAAATCTGTATGCAGATCAGGAAGCAACAGTTAGAACTGGACATGGAACAACAGACTGGTTCCAAATAGGAAAAGGAGCACATCAAGGCTGTATATTGTCACCTTGTTTATTTAACTTATATGCAGAGTACATCATGAGAAACACTGGACTGGAAGAAGCACAAGCTGGAATCAAGATTGCCGGGAGAAATATCAATAACCTCAGCTATGCAGATGACACCACCCTTATGG
>NW_011494662.1:300542-311696 GCF_000754665.1 Bison bison bison | reverse complement strand
TCAAAAGCCTCTTGATGAAAGTGAAAGAGGAGAGTGAAAAAGTTGGCTTAAAGCTCAACATTCAGAAAACAAAGATCATGGCATCCGGTCCCATCACTTCATGGGAAATAGATGGGGAAACAGTGGAAACAGTGTCAGACTTTATTTTTCTGGGCTCCAAAATCACTGCAGATGGTGACTGCAGCCATGAAATTAAAAGACGCTTACTCCTTGGAAGGAAAGTTATGACCAACCTAGATAGCATATTCAAAAGCAGAGACATTACTTTGCCAACAAAGGTTCGTCTAGTCAAGGCTGTGGTTTTTCCTGTGGTCATGTATGGACGTGAGAGTTGGACTGTGAAGAAGGCTGAGCACCGAAGAATTGATGCTTTTGAACTGTGGTGTTGAGAAGACTCTTGAGAAACCCTTGGACTGCAAGGAGATCCAACAAGTCCATTCTGAAGGAGATCAGCCCTGGGATTTCTTTGGAAGGAATGATGCTAAAGCTGAAACTCCAGTACTTTAGCCACCTCATGCAAAGAGTTGACTCATTGGAAAAGACTCTGCTGCTGGGAGGGATTGGGGGCAAGAGGGGAAGGGGACGACAGAGGAGGAGATGGCTGGATGGCATCACTGACTCGATGGATGTGAGTCTGAGTGAACTCCGGGAGTTGGTGATGGACAGGGAGGCCTGGCGTGCTGCAATTCATGGGGTCACAAAGAGTCGGACATGACTGAGCGACTAATCTGATCTGATGTACCTCATATAGGACTTCACTGGTGGCTCAGACAGTAAAGCGTCTGCCTACCATGCGGAGACCTGGGTTCGATCCCTGTGTCAGGAAGATCCCCTGGAGAAGGAAATGGCAACCCACTCTAGTACTCATGCCTGGAGAATCCCACGGACGGAGGAGCCTGGTAGGCTACAGTCTACAGGGTCGCAAAGAGTCAGACACAACTGAGCGACTTCACTTTCACTTTCACTTTTCATGTATCTCATATACAGTATTTGTCCTCTTGTGACTGACTTGTTTTACTTACTATAATGTCCTCAAGTTTCATCCATGTTGTAGCCTGGGTCAGAAGTTCCTTCCTTTTTAAGGCTGAATAATATTTGGCTCAGTGGTTTAAAAAAAAAAAAAAAGAAGCCAATGCAGGAATAACAGGAGATGTGGGTTCTATCCCTGGGTCAAAAAGATCCCTTGGAGGAGGAAATGGCAACACATCCAATATCCTTGCCTGGATAATCCCATAGACAGAGGAGCCTGGCGGGCTATAGTCCATGGGGTCACAAAGAGTTGGACAGGACTGAGTGACTCAACACACATGCAATATTTCATTGCATGTGTATGTTACATTGGTTTATCTATTCGTCTGTGGATGGACACAGGTTGTTTCCATCTTTTGGGTATTTTGAGTAATTCTTCAATGGACATGCTTGTACAGATATCTGTTCAAGGCCTTGTTTTTCACAGTGACAATGCCATTTTACATTTTATTTTCCAACCAATAGTGAGTAAATGTTCTAATTTCTCCATTTTCTCACCAACATTTTCAAGAACCCAGAAAATTTTGGAGAAACCATGGGTTGTTTCCCATTGAACTGTCTTCCTGGTGTCATTGTCAGGAAGCCAGACATTTCCTGAGGATAAAAAAATAATGGCATCTCTTAACATATGTAACAGCAGCAAAAGAGAATAATGGGAAAAATATAAAACAAGAGGATAAATGATAGAAAATATTATGGATTTCAAGGAATATAGACCACAGTTAGGAGAAAGAGAGTAAAAGAAACCAAGCTTCCTGTGAATAAGAGCCTACAAGTCTTCCACAGGTCATAAGCAATAAGGACAGTAGAAACGAGGTAGGAGATAGATAGGCCCCTGGGCTGGACACCTGGTGTCTGTCAAGTGGGGCAAAATTGAAAGCTCTCTTTCCTAGAGACTCCAAGGACAAAATTAATGACAGGAGCTGAGCTCTGCTGGAGTAAAGAGATAAGATGACCACTCCTGATGTCAAGATCTACCTAACTAAAGAAAGACTCCTCAGGAGTCAAAAAGAAAAGGGCAGCACCCCATAATAGGTGATATCAAGCCTCCCCCAGACCTCTGTGCTGAAATCCATCTTAGAAAAAGATGTGCATGCAGATAGGGGAGGGTCCTAGGGCAGATCAGATGTGGGAAAAGGAGTGAGATAACTGGACAAAGGCAAAACTGTTCTATATAATGATTTAATCACCTGTTTATGGTGCTCTTCCTCAGGGAGGATACCCACACCCTTTCTCTTTAGGTGCATATTTCTGCCTTGCTTCTGTCTTAACTAAACAAACCCTTTCTCTGTGTGCTCTGCCATATGTTGTAATGTGTCTCTAATAGTAAACTTTGTACCCATCTCTACCATTTTTGACTCTTTGAGAAATTAATTTTTCAAACAGGGCAAGAGTCAGGGAAACTGCTTCTAGTTTCCAGTCCTCGGTGATCTAGTGGTCAGGATTCCTGGTTTTCCATCCAGGCTACTCAAGTTCAATTCCTAGCAGGGAACTAAGACTCTGCTTCAAGACCACTTGCTGCTATCTTCCCAAGATCAAAAACACCAACAGAAACATCTTGAGAGAAGTTAACAGACGGTGATCGAAGTTCATTTATTTACTGAGCTTGTTGTATGTGTCAGGCACTTTTGGAGACACTGGAGGTTAGACCATTGAACAAAATAGACAAGTCCCACCTTCATGGAGTTTTCATGATAGAGAAGGAAGCTGATGATTGAGGAAATATATAGCATTTTAGATGGCAAGTTCTATGGACAGAATGACACAGAGTAAGGATAAAAGTAGTACATTGGCAGGACTGGTATGTGTTCCCATGTTATACAGAAAGACCAGAAATAGACCCTCTATTATAGTGATATTTGAATAGAGATCTGAAGGAACAGAGGGATTGAGAGGAGTGAACCATTCAGGTATCTGGGAGAAGAACTACCAGACAGAAGAAAGAGAATGAGAAAAACCACTAGGGTAGAAACAAGCCGAGGGATGTTGGAGGGACAGTAAGGAAACCCATGTGGCTTGAACGGACGGGAGAAGGGAAAGTGAGAGGAAACAATGTCAAGAATAGCAGGGGACCAAATTGTGCAGGGACTTTGGGTCTTATTCTGAGAGAGCTGGCAAGCCCCAGAGGAGTTAGAATGAGGGATGGTGTGACCTAACTCCTGTTTTTTACATATCATTCTGTTGGAGTATTTGGCAAAAAGAGGAAACTGTCTAGGGCTGATTGCAAGCAGAGAAGCCAGTTAGAATGCAATTGACATAATCCAGGACAGATGGCAGTAGCTGGGATGAGGGTGGGAGTGATGGTTGTGGAGGAAGTTGTCAGGGTTTAGATATATTTTGAAGGTTAAGCTGTCAACATTTGGTGATGATTTGGACGTGGAGTGTGAGGGAAAGAGAGGGTTAAATGATGTCCGGACTTTGGCCTGAGATACCTGTAGGTTTGGCTTGCCATTTGCTGAGAAGACCAAAGGAAGAGAGATTTGGTGAGAGGGACCGGAGTTCAGGTTTGGACTTAGTCTTAGAAGCTGACTAGATGTGGAGTGGTTGAGGAGGTGGTTGTATGCAACAGCTGGCAGCTCAGGGAAAGTTGGGGTGAAAACGGCAGCCCCAGACATAGCCCAGTCACCTCTGACTGTGAATGTCACCATAGCCAAAGATTAGAGGCTGGAACATAATTCACATATCTCACTTTTTTATGTTATAAGGTATTTGTAATGAGTTGCATAGATCTAAAACCTAACAGAATTGAGTAACAGCAATGTATATAACAATATATTTTCAAGTAATATCTTTCAGTAAAGACTACATCCTCCCCATGAGCCATTTGTATTGATCTTGTCTCTTGTCTCCCTGTTAGAGCCCCCCATGTCGCCTCTCACCACCCAGAGCCTCGTGCCCCAACAATGACCCAGGAAACTCTGACTGCTCACCCTTCAGACCTTGGTTCCTGTATCCCTTTCCTCAGAAGCCTCAAGCCCTGAGCTCCAGCCATCCTACAAGTGTCAACCCTTCTTTCCAGGGGAGTTTTATATTTATTCTAGTGATTATGTGATTAACATCCCACTTGCTCATTAGAGTGTAAACCTAGTATAAAATTTTATTCACAGTAGTTTCTCTGGGACCTAGCCTATATCTGGCACAGATACTCAATCATTGTTGCATCAGTGAGTAAAGAGAAAGAAAAACAGACAATAACATTTTACCTTAATCATTTGAGAAACCTGAGCAACGAATGTGGTCACTAAGGTCCAAGTCCTCTAATTTAACGTTAATAATCCCCTAAATACCATGATAAAGTGAAAGGAAAAATTTAAATGTGTTTACATGTTATTTGTTGTTCAGTCACCCAGTCACGTCTGACTCTGCCACGCCATGGACTACAGCATGCCAGGCCTCCCTGTCACTCACCATCTTTTGGAGTTTGCACAAGTTCGTGTTCATTGCATTGGTGATGCCATCCAGTCATCTCGTCCTCTGACGCCCTCTTCTCCTTCTGCCCTCAATCTTTCCCAGTATCAGGGACTTTTCCAATGAGCCGTCTTTTCGAATCAGATGACCAAAATACTGGAGCTTCAGCTTCAGCCTCAGTCCTTCCAGTGAATATTCAGGGTTGATCTCCCTTCAGATTGACTGGTTTGATCTCCTTGCTGTCCAAGAGACTTTCAGGAGTCTTCTCCAGCACCAAAGTTTGAAGGCATCCTATAAGAGGATCCTATTTCCCAAAGAGTTAAAAAATTATAAAATTGCTCCTCACACCTTTGCATTTCATATTTGATGACATTTTCATCATTCTTTAAATATTCCTAAATTTTGTACTTTTTCTTTGACAATATTTTAAAGAAATTGAACACATTCTCAACTGGCTTAATTGTAAATACCAGTCAACTGAGGTTAAAGTTTCACTGTCAGCATACCTGATGGTTTGTATATTGTTTTAATCAAATTAAGTCTATAAGATCTATACTTTTATCACTATTATTGGCATTGTCATTTTCCTTTCATTTTTATAAAATAACAAGGGACAAATGTACTAAAATACTTAAATGCATACACTATTGTACAGATGGAAATGGTGACAGTAAAACAGAGTGGGAAGTTCAAGCAGTCCATCTTTCCACTTAAACAATGATCCAAATGGCCACAACTGTCTGGAGTAACAATTTTTGAACCCTATCATCTAGTTAAACACTTGTAGTATCCAGGGGAGACCTTGATAAAGAGGATAGCATGTTTCAATGAATTTCAGCCTATTGTATATTAGATTACCAGTCACCAGTGCCTAACCCTGTGACAGGCATCTGTGGGGATAATTGCCAGCACTCCTGGTGTGGCTTCCTAGAACCAGGCTGGACATAGGACCTTCTCTTCCAAATGTCAAGACTGTATATTCTGATTGCTGGTTGCTGCTTTTGGTCACTGAGGGACCAGCAGTCACTGTTTCAGCTCCCATGGGCTGCAGTGGCTTCCCAAGAACTTAAAGAGACTCTCCTTTTTGGAGTCAAACATTTAAATAAATCTTTGTCAAGACATTGACTGCAGAGAAAATGGAATAGAAACTTCAACAACAATACACAACAAGGAATACACACTGTGCAAAAATAGTCTGGAAAAGTCACAAAAGATGGCTCCAACTCTCAAAAAGCAACTCCTGAGGACTTCCAGAACCACCATAATATCTGAAATGTCCAGCTTCTCAATAAAAAATTATAAAACTTACAAATAAATAGGAAAACATAGCCCATTCATGGGAAAGAAGCTTTTGAACTGTGGTATTGGAGGAGATTCTTGAGAGTCCCTTGGACTGCAAAGAGATCCAACAAGTCCATCCTAAAGGAAATCAGTTCTAAATATTCATTGGAAGGACTGATAGTGAAGCTGAAACTCCAATACTTTGGCCACCTGTGGGAAGAACTGACTCATCTGAAAAGACCCTGATGCTGGGAAAGATTGGAGGCAGGAGAAGAAGGTGATGACAGAGGATGAAATGATTGAATGGTATTACTGATTCGATGGACATGAGTTTGAGTAAGCTCTGGGAGTTAGTGATGGACAGGGAAGCCTGGCGTACTGCACTTCATGGGGTTGCAGGGAGTCGGACATGACTGAGCAACTGAACTGAACTGACTGATCCCTAGGGAAGCCTAGACATTGAAATTATTACTCACAATGTTAAATCAACTGTCTCAAATATGTTCTGTGAGCTAAAAGAAATCATGGACAACAAACAAAAGGAAATCAGGGGGACAATATACGAACAAAATAAGAATGTTAATCAAAATATTGATATTATAAAAAGAAACTGAGCACATTGTGGTGCTAAAAAGTACAATAACTAAAATAAAAACTTTACCAGAGGAGTTCAATAGCAAGTTGAGTAAGTGGAAGAAAGGATCAGTGAATTTAAAGAGAAAAACATTGAAATTATCCTGTCTTTGGTGCAGGAAGAAAAAAGAATGAGGAAAATGACCAGAGGCTGAGGGAGCTATAGAACACCATCAAATGCACCAATGTTCAGATTATCAGACTTCCACAGGGGAAGAAAGAAATGAGCAGAAAAATAATTTGAGAAAAAATAGTCCCAAGCTACCCAAATCTGAGGGAAGATATGAATATACACATTCAAGAATCTCAGGTTTCCAATCTCAGAACTCCAATAAGGATTAAATTCTAAAGAAATCCACATAGAATTAAAAAATAAATAAATAAAATAAAATTTCAATCAAAAAAAAAAAAAAAGATACTTAAGCCCCCCCAAAAAAGAAAGAAATCCACATAGAAACACATTAGAGCCAAATTGTTAAAACACAAAAACAAACAGAGAATCTTGAAAGTAGCAAGAAAAAAAATGACTCATTATGGCCAAGCAATCTTCAATGAAATAAATAGTTAATTTCTTCTCAATAACCATAAAAGCCAGAAGACAGTAGGACTTCTATCAACCTAAAAGTCTATACCTAGCAAAACTATCTTTCAAGAATGAGGGAGAAATTAACATATTTCTAGACAAACAAATGCTGAGAGTTAATCACCAGTAGACCTGCTTTGTAAGAAATGCAAAAGAGAATTCTTCAGACTGAAATTAAAAGCCACTACAGAATGGCTTCAGTCAGTAAAGAGTCTGCCTGCAGTTCAGAAAGCCTGTGTTCGATCCTTGGATTGAGAAGATCCCCTGGAGAATGAAATGGCAACCCCCTTCAGTTCTTGCCTGGAAAATCTCATGGACAGAAGAGTCTGGTGGGCTACATCCATGGGGATCTCAAGAGTCGGACACAACTTAGTGACTAAACCACCACCAAGGATGTCATCAAAGAGTGATAATATAGTGCACAGAATGAGAGAAAATATTTGCAAAAAAAAAAAATCTACAAATCATATATCTGATACACAGTTAAAATACAGAATATATAAAGAACCTCTAAAACTCAACAACAAAAAAATCAAACAGCCCAAATCAAAAATGGACAAAGGATTTGATGGACATTTCTCCAAAGAAGATCTACAAATGGAAACAAATACATGAAAAGATGTAAATAACCTTAGTCTTTAGAGAAATACAAATCAAAAAACTGCAATGAGATACCACTTCATATCCACTAGCATGATTATTATGAAAAATTAGAAAATAAAAAGTGTTGGTGAGGATGTGAAGAAGTTGGAACACTTAGACACTGCTGGTGAGAACATACAATGTTATAGTTGCCGCATCACACCATTTAGTGGTTACCTCAAAAAGGTAAACATAGAATTACCATAAGATCCATCAATTTAATTCTAAGTATATGCCCAAAGAATTGAAAGCAAGTATTCAAAACAGATACTTTTATACTCATGTTTACAGCAGCATTGTTCACAATATACCAAAAGGTGCAAGAGTTCAAACATCCATCAGCAGATGGATGGATAAAGAATTTGTGGTTGGGGGTGGAGGGAAGAAGGAGAGGGTAGGACAAATGGAGAGAATAACATAGAAACATATACACTGTCATGTATAAAATAGCCAGTGGGAATTTGCTGTGTGACTCAGGAAACTCAAACTCAGGCTCTGTAACCACCTAGAGGGGTGGGATGGGGTGGGATGGGGTGGGAGGTAGAACAGGGACGGGACATATGTGTACCTTTGACTGATTCATGTTGACGTGTGGCAGAAACCAACACAGTATTGTAAAGCAATCATCCTTCGATTAAAGATAAATAATTTTTTTAAAAAAGAAACCATATAACAGAATACTATTTAGGCCTTAAAAAAAAGAAATTCTGACACATCCTAGAACATGGATGACCTTGAAGACATTATGCTACATAAAATAACCCAGACACAAAACAATAAATATGGTAATAAGTCCACTTATTTGAGGTATATAGAATAGGTAAACTCATGAGACAGAAAGTAGAAGTAACGAGGCTGCTCAGTGTGGTAGTGGAGAGGTATTGTTGAATGCATACAGAGTTTCTATTTAGGATAATGAAAATTATCTGGAATTGAATAGTGGTGGTGCTTACACAACAGTGTGAATGTATTTAATGCCATTGAATTGTTCACTTAAGATGGTTAAAAAAGGAAATTTTTTTGTATTTTGTCACAATATAAAAATAATAAAATAAAATAGGGCTTCCCTGGTGTGCGGTGGTTCAGTGGTTAAGAGTCTGCCTGCCAGTGCAGGGGACACAGATTCAATCCCTGGTCTGGGAGGATCACAGATGCCATGAGGCCACTAGGTCTGTGCACCACAACTACTGAATCCTGAGTACCCTAGAGCTTGTGCACCATAACAAGAAAAGCCACCCCAGGGAGAAGACTGCATGCCGCAACTAGAGGGTAGCTCCTACCCACTGCAGCCAGAGGAAGCCCTTGTGCAGCAACAAAGATCCAGTGCAGCCAAAAATAAATTAAATCAATAATAATGTAAAATAAAATAAAAAGATCAACCCAGGTACACTGTCCACATTTGTCATTTTATCACCAGCGCCTGACTCACTGCAGACACTCAAAAAGTATTTGTCGAATGCATGCATGAATGAATGAATGTTAGCAAGAAGCAGTTCTCAAACTGTGTGATATCAGAGTATCTCTGTGTCAGAATCCTTGGAGGCCTTGTCAGCGCATAAATTGCTGGGCACAGATCAGGGATGAAACCTGAGAATTTGCATTTCTGACAAGTTTCCAAGGTAACACTGATGCTGCCAGTCTGGGACCACACATTGAGAACTCCTGATTTACGAGAATAATCACCACTGTTGAAGAACAAGGCCCCTGCTCAGATATGAAGTAAATAAGTAAAGCCTTAGATTCCACTCAAAATCCTAGTCTGGGGAGCCCAAAACATGACTGAATCTCTTATCACCCTAAGTGGAGGATACAGAAAGCCAGATTTAATAAGATTGAGAGAGAAAGTAATAAAGCTTTTTGTGTATGTGACTATTAAATTTTTACTCAATAAAGCAGGTAAAGAAACCAGTTCCTGAAGGAAGTTAGTCCTCAATGAGACCCATACAGGCAAAACCAGAAACGGATTGAAATTCTGAGTCTGCTGCTCACTAGTTGGGTAACTTAGGGTGGAATATCCACCCTAAGTTGCTCTCTGAACTTCAAATACTATACCTTAAAATAGAGATGGGCTTCCCTGGTGGCTCAGGTCAGTTCAGTTCAGTCACTCAGTCATGTCCGACTCTTTGTGACCCCATGGACTTCAGCAAACCAGGCTTCCCTGTTCATCACCAACTCCCAGAGCTTGCTCAAATTCATCCATCAAGTTGATAATGCCATCCAATCATCTCATCCTTTGTCATCCCCGTCTCCTCCTACCTTCAATCTTTCCCAGCATCAGAGTCTTTTCTTTTAAAAAAAATTAATTTATTTTAATTGGAGGCTAATTACTTTGCAATGTTGTGGTGGTTTTTGCCATACTTTGACATGAATCAGCCACAGGTGTACATGTGTTCCCCATCCCTCTGGGTTGTCCCAGTGCACTGGCTTTGAGTGCCCTGTTTCATGCATCAAACTTGGACTGGTGATCTATTTCACATATGGCAATATACATGTTTCAGTGCTATTCTCTCAAATCATCCCACCCTCTCCTTCTCCCACAGAGTCCAAAAGTCTGTTCTTTACATCTGTATCTCTTTTGCTGTCTCGCATATAGGGTCATTGATACCATCTTTCTAAATTCCATATATATACATTAATATGGTGCTTTCCTTTCTGGCTTACTTCACTCTGTATAATAGGCTTGAGTTTCATTCACCTCCTTAGAATTGATTCAAATGCATTCTTTTTAGTAGCTGAGTAGTATCCCATTGTGTATATGTACCACAACTTTCTTTTCTAATGATTCGGCTCTTCAAATCAGGTGGGCAAAGTATTGGAGCTTCAGCTTCAGCATCAGTCCTTCCAATGAATATTCAGGACTGATTTACTTTAAGATTGACTGGTTTGATCTCCTTGCAGTCCCAGGGACTCTTAAAAGTCTTCTCCAACACAGTTCAAAAGCGTCAATTCTTCAATGCTCAGCTTTCTTTATACTCCAACTCTCACATCCATACATGACTACTGGAAAAACCACAGCTTTGACTAGATGAACCTTTGTCAGCAAAGTAATGTCTCTGCTTTTTAATATGCTGTCTAGGTTGGTCATAGCTTTTCTTCCAAGGAGCAAGTGTCTTTTAATTTCATGGCTGCAGTCACCATCTGTATTGATATTGGAACCCAAAAAAATAAAATTTGTCACTGTTTCCATTGTTTCCACATCTATTTGCCATTAAGTGATAGGACCGGATGCCATGATCTTAATTTTTTGACTACTGAGTTTTAAGCCAGCTTTGTCAGTCTGCTGTTTCACTTTCATCAAGAGGTTCTTCAGTTCCTCTTCACTTTCTGCCATAAGGGTGGTGTCATCTACATATCTGAGGTTATTGATATTTCTCCCAGAAATCTTGATTCCAGGTTGTGTTTCATCCAGCTGAACATTTTGCATGATGTACTCTGCATATAATCTAAATAAGCAGGGTGACAATATACAGCCTTGATGCACTCCTTTCCCAATTTGGAACTAGTCTGTTGTTCCATGTCTAGTTCTAACTGTTGCTTCTTGACCTGCATACAGATTTCTCAAGAGACAGGTAAGGTGG
>NW_011494662.1:296807-299816 GCF_000754665.1 Bison bison bison | reverse complement strand
CTTCTGTTAGGTCCATACCATTTCTGTCCTGTATTGAGCCCATCTTTGCATGAAATGTTCCCTTGGTATCTTTAATTTTCTTGAAGAGATAGCAGTCTTTTCCATTCTATTGTTTTCCTCTATTTCTTTGCACTGATCACTGAGGAAGGCTTTCTTATCTCTTCTTGCTATTCTTTGGAATTCTGCATTCAGATGGGTATATCTTTCCTTTTTCCTTTTCCTTTAGCTTCTCTTCTTTTCTCAGCTATATGTAAGGCCTCCTCTAACAATTTTGCATTTTTTTTCCTTTGGGATGGTCATGATCACTGCCTTCTGTAAAATGTCACAAACCTCTGTCCATAGCTTTTCAGGCACTCTGTCTATCAGATCTAATCCCTTGAATCTATTTGTCACTTCTACTGTATAATCATAAGGGATTTGATTTAGCTTATACCTAAATGTGCTAGTAATTTCCCCTACTTTCTTCAATTTACATCTGAATTTTGCAATAAGGAGTTCATGATCTGAACCACAGTCAGCTCCTGGTCTTGTTTTTTGATGACTGTATAGAGCTTCTGGTGGTTCTGACAGTAAAGATATGCATGCAGTGTGGGAGACCTAGGTTTCGTCCCAGGGTTGGGAAGATCCCCTGGAGAAGCTCATGGCCATTCCAGTTTTCTTGCCTGGATTATCCCCATGGACAGAGGAGCCTAGTGGGCTGAAGTACATGGGGTCACAAAGAGTTGGATATGACTGAGCAACTAAGCACAGCACAAAATAGAGATGGTAGCAGAAAACTGATGGGGTTATCATAAGCTTTAGAAGAAAAAGAGCAAAATTAAAATATAGGCAATGCTCTCTTACCCAACTGCTACTTGTTGGGAAGCCCAGTACAAAATAGCCGGTTGGAGGAAGTCCTTGGGAAAATGGCGAAGGGCCAGAAATACCCCGGCTTGGTGTGCTTGGGCAGAATAACATCTCCTGCCTTTGGTTATGCCCGGTGCCAAGATTTAATAATAAGTATTAAGGATGTTGCTTGAGAGAACAGGTTATGGGATAAGCACATGGGTCACTTAGAGCGCGCTGTCCTTGAAATATTTTTACTGATTAGGTGTTAACCCTGTACGCGCTCTGCTGGCTATATACTCTAAGCTCTTTGTTCCTACTTCTATAAAAAGGCTTGACTGCAGAAATAAACTTGTCAGTCCTTGCAAGAGACTGTCTGAGTGTCCTTCTTTCAGGTTCGTCGCTTCCAAGTCCCGGGGAGAAAAGTCCCCAACAAGTGGTGCCACGAACAGGAACTTGAAAAGAAGGCTGAACAAAGCAACGAGCCCCTGCAGAAAGAGGTAAGCAGGATGGGACAACAAAGCAGTAAAATTCCTTTCATTTCTACAATACATCATTTTTTGAAACAAAACAGTGTTAATGTTTCAAGAGATCAGTTGAACGACTGCTATCATATTTTACTGGAACAATTCATGGTTCCCAGAAGAGGGAACACTCAATCTAGACATATAGAAAAGGGTTAAAAATAATGTTTTGCGAGCATATTGGCAAGGGTTACATGGTCACTCATACGGGCTATCATAGAACAAATTGAAGGGCATAATGTTAATTTAGAAGTAAAAAACTATTCAATCTTTACATGAATATGAGCATAAGGAACAAGATATGCAAGGTGCTTTGAAATATAAGAATGTTATGCTCAATCAGACACAGTCCTTAAAAAAACAACTTAGAGACATATATACAGGATGTGTCAAAACTGAAGCCACTTAGAATGGAGGTCATTTCATTCAATGGACAGCCCAAATCTGAGGTTTTTCCTTCTGCTCCGCCTGTAACAGCAATTGCTAACTTTGCTCGTACTAATCATTTCACTCCTCCTCAGGAGATGCCTGCTTGCACTCTCGCTTTCCCAATGCAATTTAATCAACGTGCCCAAGACCAAAATACTTGGGCTAATCTATATTTTGGCATGTTTTCTAGCTTTAAGAAAGCATGCACTCTGTATGGACCTACTTCTCCTTATTGTATAGAATTTCTTGGAGGATGGGCTGACCATTGGATGCCATATGATTTTTTTCAAATAGCAAAGACAATTCAAAATCCTCAACAATTACTTCAATGGCAAATATGGGTTAATGATGAGGCCCAACAAATGCTGATTGACCAGCAATCTCATGGTAACCCTGCCAATTTAACCTATGTGTACTCACTGGAACAAGAGCCATGGCCGATATGATTGCGCAATTAGCTAATATTACCCTTCAGATGTTACATTTCATTAAAGAAACTGCCTGCAGGGCATAAGCAAAGGTTGATAGCAATAACTCTGATGGTTCATTTGTTAAGATTATTCAAGGACATGAGGAGGAATATTCCCAATTTATAGGAAAATTAAAGGATGCAATTGAGAAATCTATTAAGGATGTGACTTTACAAAATATTCTTTTAAAACAACTTGCTTTTGAAAATGTTAATGAGGAATGTCAATCCATGCTTAGACCAATTCAAGAGACTAGCTCTCTTATGGAATATTTGAAAGCTTATAAGGATACCAGATCTAATTTCCATAGAGCAAAATTGGCAACATTAGAACACATGTATACCTGTGGCGGAATCATTTTGATATTTGGCAAAACTAATACAATTATGTAAAGTTTAAAAATAAAATAAAATTAGAAAAAAAAAAGAAAGAAACCTTTAATGTACAGAAAGCTACTAATGCCAAATGTTTTAACTGTGGGAAGCCCAGCCATATGAAAAAACAATGTCGCATGCCAACACAGGCCAGAAAAAATAATACTACTTCTAATAAGAAGAGACCCCCAGGAGTATGTCCAAGATGTAAAAAGGGGTTCCATTGGCTGAATGAATGTCATTCTAAATTTGATAAGGATGGAAACACTTTGAACCCTGGTGCACAACAAAAACAACAGGGAAACTGATAAAGGGGTCATCCTCTAGCCTCACTACAAAAGGAGGACCTAGCGTTATGACGCTACAAGCAGCTACATCTAAGAATGC
>NW_011494662.1:287460-296067 GCF_000754665.1 Bison bison bison | reverse complement strand
GGAAATGGCAACCCACTCCAGTGTTCTTGCCTGGAGAATCCCAGGGATGGGGGAGCCTGGTGGGCTGCCGTCTGTGGGGTCACACAGAGTCGGACACTACTGAAGCGACTTAGCAGCACACAATTAGTAAATGAACAATTACAAAAAGCTCATATAGAACCTTCATTTTCCCCATGGAATTCCCCTGTTTTTGTAATAAAAAAGAAATCAGGAAAATAGCGAATGTTGATAGATTTAAGAAATGTTAATAATACCATGTTACCTATGGGGCCCTTACAACCCAGATTGCCCTCCCCTTCTATGGTACCAGAAGGATGGTCTATAGTTATTATTGACTTAAAAGACTGCTTTTTTACTATACCTTTGCACCCTAAAGATAGAAAACGTTTTGCCTTTTCAGTTCCGTCTATAAATCCTGTTCATGGCTCCTGTTAAAAGATTTCAATGGAAGGTGCTACCTCAGGAAATGATGAACTCTCCTACCATTTGCCAATATCTCATATCTGTTTTATTACAACCCATTAGAGATAAGTATCCTACTGCATTTATAATTCGTTACATGGATGATATACTTCTTTCTATGGAACCTGAACTCTATTTGCAACAGTTATATAATGAAGTTACTACTACTCTTCAAAATCATGGCCTGCTTGTTGCGCCAGATAAAATTCAGTGGAAAGCACCCTTTAATTATTTAGGACATGTTATGGAAGAATCTAAAATCAAACTTCAAAAACTCAAATTTCTGTGCAGTCTCTATGCACGCTGAATGATTTTCAAAAAATGCTAGGAGATATTAATTGGCTGCGGCCATCTGTTGGCATCCCCACCTATGCCTTACAAAATCTATTTAAAATTTTAGAGGGATCCCCTGACCCTAATAGCCCTAGGCAGCTAACAAAAGAGGCCAAAGAAGAACTGGCCTTAGTGGAGAAACGCATTCAACAATCTTTTTCAACTCAGCTAGATTATGATCAACCAGTTTCTTTATATATATTCCCCACTGAACATTCGCCCACTGCAATTTTAGTTCAGCATAGCCCAATAGAATGGGTATATTTACACACTAAACAGTCTAAAAAAATTGTATCATATATTGAGAAAATAGGGCACTTAATTGTGTCAGGAAGAAGCTGTATACAAACTTTGACTGGATTTGATCCATATGCAATACACGTTCCCTTGACAAAAAAGGAATTACAAATTGCCTTACAGTATAACTTGACCATGCAAATGGCATTAAGTGATTTTCAAAATGTTATCTCATTTCATTTGCCGAAAGGATAATTATGGGACTTTCTACAATGTACTAAATTCATTGTAACTAATATCATTGCATCCCAGCCTATTTCCAATGCACCCACCTATTTCATTGATGGCAACAAGAAAGGCATAGCAGGGATTGTCGGCTCTGATATCAAAGAGAAATTACCCACTACCTATTCTTCAGTACAAAGAGTTGAGTTGTATGCTTTATATGCTCTTTTGTCGCTTCAACCATTATCCTTCAACGTATATACTGATTCCAAATACCTTGCTTCCCTTTTTCCTGATTTTGTTACCGCCTTTTTATACAACCTAGATGAAGAATTATATACTCCCTTTTCACAGACTCAAGCTTTAATTCGCTCACTACGGAACCTTCCTTTATTGCACATATACGTGCTCATTCAGGTTTACCTGGCCCTCTAGTTGCAGGAAATGATGCCCTTGACGGGCTCATAGCTCCCATTTTTACGTCTGCCAGTGACGAACATGCTAATCTTCATACCAATGCTAACAGATTGCACTCTAAATACCATATTCTTCTCACTGAAGCGTGGCATATTAATGAAACCTGTGATGTCTGCGTCCCTCTGCGCTTACGAACTACGAGTTCAGGAGTTAATCCCCGGGGGGAAACAGCCTAACTCCCTTTGGCAATCCTGTTTCACTCACTGCTCCTTAGGAAAGTTTTCCTTGCTTTTTGTCTCAGTTGATACATTTTCAGGCTTTATCTAGGCAGTACCTGTCTCTTCAGAATCCAGTAAACACGCCATTTCCACACTCTTACTCACCTTCCCCGTTATGGGGATTCCTTCTTTCTTGAAAACAGACAATGGACCTGCATTCACCTCACATTCGTTTCGTTCATTTTTATCAGAATGGAACATAACACACATTACAGGAATACCCTATATCCTCAGGGTCAAGCCATTATTGAAAGAGCCCATCGCACCCTAAAAACTCATTTATTAAAACAGAAAGGGGGAATATGGAAGAGGAGATACACTTCTTATCCCATGAACCCTCAATTACTATTACCTTTAACTCTTTATTCCCTGAATTTTTTAAACTTAACAAAAAATAATTCTAATACTCGTGCAAACAGACATTTTGCAGAAGACAAAAACAGCAAATTAGAAATCAATACACCAATATGGTATAAGCAATTTAATCAGTGGCTTCCAGGAATCTTATGACTCCTAGGCAAGGGTTATGGTCTTGTCATTGCAGATGGAGAGGAAATCTGGGTTCCCCTTCGCCATGTCCGTTACCGAGAGGGGCCCCAAGACCGGACTCCCTCAGGAAGTGATGAAGTTGACGAAAAGGGTCTCGTCAATGACCTTGGAGGAGCCAATGAGGAAACGCCATCGTCTGAATCCTTACCTGACATGGACTAAAGTGAAAAACATGACTCATCAAGCTGAGCAGACACTGAAGAGTACTGGAACTCCTATGACTCCAGATAAGCTGTTTCTGGCAATGTTAGCTGTTCTTTCCTGTTCCTCTGGGGTAAGTGCAGAATATGTTTATTGGGCATACATACCCAACCCACCATTTCTCTCCATAATGGATTGGGTAGATAAAGCCCCTATGATCTTTACTAATGACAGCATGCATTTTCCAAGTCCCTGGTCCAAAAAGAGACCAATTCATGAAAAAGGTGAGGGAAAGCCAATCAACATTTCCATGGGATTCAAAACCTTGCCTATCTGTTTCGGATCTCATCCCCTTTGCGTGACTATCTTCCCACAGTGGTGGGCATACTCTGCCAACAATGGGACTGCTTTGCATCTGGGAATGTTTACTACGGTATCTTTCTTACTTAATGGCTCCGAGTGACATTATCCAGGCCAGATAGCCAACTACTTGGACTCGCTTTTTCAACCAGAGGAACCTTCATGTCATACTGTATCTTGGAGAAGAAAACAGGAGATACAACCATTACATTGGTCTGATTCTCGAGGCCAATTTGGGAAAGTTTCTATAATTCAGCAAAATCATTCTAATCATACATTTAAATTTGTTGACTGGGGACCTTACGGGTTGTTTGTAAACTGTTCTGAAGAGCAGGAAGAACATCATAACTGCTCCTGGTTTAATAGATCAAGCATTGGAGGCTTTCATAAATCTAAGACAAGTTTCTGGACTGATAAAGACATATTGCTGAATTGGTATAATGGGGGCTTATCACCCCCATGACCCAGGATTGTCATCCCCTTTGTGGGGCTAAAGCAATGGCAAATTTGGAAAATTCCAGCAGCCTTAGAGCACTTTGCTAGTGTTTACGAGACTGTGGGTATGTTTCGTCCTTCTAATTATACCTTCCTATACAATAGTACTGGCTATATTCAATCATGTGTTCACCTTCCGTATTTGTTTATTGTAGGGCATTTTGATATTGACTTATCGACTAAGATTGTCAATTGTACTGCATGTGCATTGTATACCTGCCTTAATCACATCATTTCATATCACAATGCTAGCATTGTGCTAGTTAAACAAAGATCTGAGTTATGGCTTCCTGTAAACTTAACTGAGCCTTGGACTGATTCTGTATTTCTTTCTGTATTTTGAAAACTGGACTTAGGTGATCTAAGCGCATCATTGGGTAGATTATTGCAGGCATCTTAAGCCTTATCTCTATTGTGACTGTAGGAACTTTTCTGGTATGGCTTTACATAATTCTATACAAAGTCATGATTTTATCACTGCTTGGCACAAAGACTCTCATGATCTTTGGACTTGACAAGCTCAAATAGATCAGCAATTACAAACATGAATTAATGAGTTACAAACTGTGGTTATCCACTTAGGAGATCAAGTGCAGCAACTGACTTTCCAAACACGTATACATTGTCACTGGAATTTTACTTCTTTTTGTCTGACTAACATGCCCTATAATAGCACTCAATATCCTTGGGATAAAGTTAAAGCGCATTTGCAGGATCTCACAGACAACTCGAGTTTAGACATCACTTTGTTGAAACAACAAGTTGCTAATTTTCAAGTTAAGGTACCTAAGGAATTGTACAGCACTCAATTTTACGATACTTTAACCAAAACCCTATCGTCTCTAGACCCTAGAGCTTGGTTTTCAGGAAGCAACATTTTTATATATGTATTAATCACCCTGCTTCTTCTGTCATTGCTTATAGGATATAGATGTCTCTACTCAAGACTCCATGCCTCCCACAATGGAGTCCAACTAGCAGCTGCCATGCTTAAATTAAAAACAAAAGGAGGATATGTTGGGAAGCCCAGTACAAAATAGCTGGTTGGAGGAAGTCCTTGGGGAAATGGTGAAGGGCCAGAAATACCCTGGCTTGGTGTGCTTGGGCAGAAAAACATCTCCTGCCTTTGGTTAGGCCTGGTGCCGAGATTTAATAATAAATATTAAGGATGTTGCTTGAGAAAATGGGTTATGGGATAAGCACATGGGTCATTAGAGCGCGCTGTCCTTGAAATATTTTTACTGATTAGGTGTTAACCCTGTACGCGCTCTGCTGGCTGTATACTCTAAGCTCTTTGTTCCTACTTCTATAAAAAGGCTTGACTGCAGAAATAAACTTGTCAGTCCTTGCAAGAGACTGTCCGAGTGTCCTTCTTTCAGGTTCATTGCTTCCAAGTCCCAGGGAGAAAATCCCCAACACTACTCAACCAACTTGCCAATTTAATTTCTCCATCTTCCTGACCTAGGCCTGCTGCAGGTTCATGGCCAGCATACTCTTGCCTGTCCTTCCCATGGAATCAGCCTTCTGTATCCACAGATGCAGACACTTGGATGTGGAGAGCTGTCTATACTCCACTATTTTATATTGTATAAGGGACTTGAACATCTATGGCTTTTGGTACCCATGGGAGTCCTGGAACCAATCCCCATGGATAACATGGATTGATACTGTACTTTTGCTACCACCAGCAGAGTCAGAGGCATTACAAATCAGGTGTGTCTGTTATCAAACCTGTGTGCTGGCTGTACTTACCAATGTAATTATGTAATTTAACTCAATATTACTTAAATCCATGAAATATGAGTGCAAAAAGAAAGAACACTATTGTTTCTATGAAAGACAACTTGAATGCTTTGGAAAGTCTCCTAAAGGCAAGTTGTTAAATAAATTACTATCAGACTTCATAAACGTGAGACATCTGTGAAAGCGTGGGAAAACAGTTAAAATCTATAAAGATGCTTTGCTTCGTTGGTCCACATACCTTTAAGTCCTTGCTCCACTTAAGAGGATCTCAAACTGGAAATCTTAGCAGATAGATCACAGAAGTGGTTTATGCAAGAATAACATATGGAACACCAGTCAGCTTCTGTCCTCAAAGGAAGAGTTTCAGCCTTGTATCAATAGATCATCCTGCAAAATGAACAGAATCATGTTTTAAAGTAAAATGTTTAAAGTCTGAAGATATCACTCTGTATGCTTCCCCACTTCAACTTTCACAGCCCACAGCACCAATCCAACCACACTGGGTAAGAAGTGTTCACAGTACTTGGTGCTGCTGAAATGTTACTTCTTCTCCCACCACTACCCCTGCCACCTTGAGAGTTCCATTTGGTTTCACACCCAAATGTCATTCCTGTTAACATTTCATTGGTAAATACACACTGTTGAAGTGTGCTATTTACAGAGACAATTTGCAGCCCAGGACATTTCCATTTTACACTTTCCAGAAGCCTCCCCCAACAGCTCAGCAAGATGCAGGGAGGCTGGGGAGAGTGGCAGCACAGACACACTCATGAGTATTCATCCAGCCTTTAATACAAGTATAGCACCTGCTCTTACACAGCACACTGATGATGATAAGCTCTTGGAAGGTGATAAGCTCCTGGCACCCCTTGGAGCTGGGCCACTGCTGTTCTTTTCCACTTAGAAGGTTAGGGAGTGGGTCACAGAAAGGTTAATTGACTTGCTTAAGTCAGCACTACAAGTCAATAGGAGAGATGGAGTCAGATGTCTGGTGGCTGAGGTTGCCACCTGTCAGACCTGGTCTCGAAGTTTCCGGTTTAATTCCTTTCCCAAGAGCTTATATGTGTTTGTTTAGCACAACAATACCTTTATGTAAAATATAAAGTATGTGTGTATGTGTGTGTGTGTATATGCATGTCTATCTTTCCTCCTTCATGAGAACACCTGGGAAAGAAATAGTCTGTTCAAAGTTTTGTCACGTTCACTTCCTCTAGTTTCTCAATTGACTGGAAAGAACCCAGCTCCCCCACTCTCCCTGCCCCTATTTCTGCATTTGCTGATAACTTGTTTCTTAAAGAAAGAAGCAGATGCCAGGGCCGCTGCATACACCATTCCAGTGCATTCACAGCAACAAGAAAAAGCTGGGAGAAACAGCCCAATCTGGACAAAAAACTGCAGCCTGGAGATAAACTCGCCTGAAGAGCAGGCTGTCCTTGCCCTCATCAAGTCCTAGAATTGGAAGACAAGCAGCCTATCTATGGCTAAAACATCCTACTGTGTAAAGATAGGGTTCCTTGGTGCTCAAAACATTCCTCTTTCCCAGGCCCCTCAGCTGTGGCCACATCATGGTTAGGATACTTGAAGAGGTCGGTCATAAGTTGTGACTGTTGGCATGTAAGCTGCTTGCATGGTAAAAGGAGGAAAAGTTATGCAAATATCACCTCAGTCTGAGGAGCAAATACAGGTGGGCCACAGAGTGAATGTAAGCAGGGAGGATTGATAAGATCCTGTCGTCTCTCCCAGGGCCCACCTGAGAGCCTCTGGGACCAACATTCAGTCATCCACAAACATCTATCAGGTAGTTACTATGCACTCTGGGTGCTGACCTTCAGAGGAAACCCCCACTTCCCACAGCATGGAGGGGAGTAGGCAGAAAAAGATTAGGAAGAGGAATGAGGAAGAGACTAAGGCACCCATGGGCTTGGTACAGTCTCTGTAGCTGCCTAATGAGTCACCATGTGCCATCCCAAACTCCACCCTGAGACCAGAACCCCTTCTGCCTGCCCTGTGCCTTCTGCTTTCCTCCCAAGCTTTAGGGATCCATAGAGGGTGATGGCCCAGACCCACGAGGTTGGTAGGAATCTGTGTCACATGGAACCAGCAAGACCATAAAGGAATCCTTCATTCTGGTCTTGGTGTCTGTGTGCACGCTCAGTCGCTTCAGTCGTGTCTGCAACTTTTTGTGACCCCATGGACTGTAGCCCCCAGACCCCTCTGCCCATGGGGTTCTCCAGGCAAGAATACTGGAGTGGGTTGCCATGCCCTCCTTCAGGGGATTTTCCCTACCCAGGGATCAAACCAGTGTCCCCCTTGTCTCCTTCACTGTAGGCAGATTCTTTACCGCTGAGCTACTGGTCTCGGTAGAGCAAAAAATAGGGAATACACTTCAACTACTTTGCTGTAACTCAGGTTTTCAAGGCACACATGGGCCTAGAAACTCTTCAGGGGTCAGTCCCTACCTGTTAGTTCAAGATCGGTTTAAAGTCATACAACTGTTATAAAAAAGACGAGAGATAACAAATGCTGATGAGAATGTAGAGAAAAGGGTTAACACTTGTGCATGATTGGTAGGAATGTAAACTCATGCAACCTCTATGGAAAAGAGTGTGGAGGTTACTCAAAAATTAAAAATAGAGTTACCATATGATCCATTCCTTCCCTGGTGGCTCAAATGGTGAAATATCTGCCTGTAATGCAGAAGATCTGGGTTCAGTCTCTGGGTCAGGAAGATCCCCTGGAGGAGGAAATGGCAATCCACTGTAGTATTCTTGGCTGGAGAATTGGCTGGAGGAACCTAGAAGGCCATAGTCCACAAGGTTGCAAAGAATCAGACACAACTGAGCAACTAACACACAACACACACATATGATCCAGCAATACCATGTTTTGGTATTTATCAGAAGAAAATGAAACACTACCTTGAAGAGTTATCTGCACCTCCATGTTCACTGAAGTGTTACAGTTGAGATATGGAAACAACATAAGTAGTTAAATAAAATGTGATCTACATATATTTTATTTATAAATAAACCTATATTTATACTATACACACACAATGGAATATTATTCAGCCATAAAAAAGAAAACAACCATGCCATTTGTAACAACATGAATAGACCTGAGTGCATTATTTTAAGTGAAATAAGTCAGACGAGAAAGATAAATACTGTATGGTATGATCTCACTTATGTGTGGACTCTAAGAAAGCCAAATTCACAGAAACATAGAGTAGATGAGTGGTTGCCAGGGGCTGGGAGCTGGTGGAAACAGGGAGATGTTCCAAAGTACAATTATCAGATAAATGAATAAGCTCTGGACATGTGATGTACAGCATGGTGACTATAGGTAATAATACTGTATTATTGCT
>NW_011494662.1:280172-287360 GCF_000754665.1 Bison bison bison | reverse complement strand
GGTTTTCAGTAGTCATGTATGGATGTGAGAGTTGGACCATAAAGAAGGCTGAGTGCTGAAGAATGGATGCTTTCAAATTGTGGTGCTGAAGAAGACTCTTGAGAGTCCCTTGGACTGCTAAAAGATCAAACCAGTCAATCCTAAAGAAAGGACTGATGCTGAAGCTGAAGCTCCAATGGTTTGGCCATCTGATGTGAAGAGCTGACTCTCCGGAAAAGACCCTGTTGCTGGGAAAGATTGAAGGCCAAAGGAAAAGAAGGCAGCAGAGGATGAGATGGTTAGATAGCATCACCAAGTCAATGGACATGAATCTGAGCAAATTCCAGGAGATAGCGAAGGACAGGGAAGCCTGGTGTGCTACAGTTCATGGGGTCGCAAAGAATCAGACACAACTTAGCGACTGAACAATAACTGTATTATAACTGGAAAGCTACTAAAGAGTAGATCATAAATGTTTTTAACACACACAGACAAAGTAATTACATGAGTTGATGGAGATGTTAATTAACATTTTGGAATGATTTCAAGATATATACATATATCAAATCAACACATTTGACACTTTAAACTTACACAAAGTTATATGTCAATTATATCTCAATATAGCTAAAAAAAAAAGAGAGAGAGAGAGTAAGCCACATCACAGAAAAGCCAACATTTGCAAATGTGACCTCGCTTACTTTTTAAAAAAAGATTGTATTTTGGAGGCAGCATGTGAAACTGAAGCAGCACTAACTATCCTGAGGTTTAAGGAGACCTGGTGGGGACGTCCCTAAAGGTCCAGTGGTTAAGAATCTGCCTGCCAGTGCAGGGGACACGGGTTAAATCCCGGGTCCAGGAAGATTCCACATGTCATGGGACAATGGGGCCCATGGGCCACAACTGCTGAATCCACGCTCTAGAGCCCCTGAGTCGTAAATACTGAAGCCTGTGCATCTAGAGCCCACGTTTCGCAGCAAGAGAAGCCGCCACAATGAGAAGACCACACACTGCAACCAAAGAAAGCCCGTGTGCAGCGACAGAAAGCCTGTGCACCGCAACAAAGAACCAGCATAGCCAAACATAGTTAATCAATTAATTGATTTTAAAGAAGAAGGAGAAGAGCTGGCATCCCAGCTCTGTTACAAACTAGTGCTGGGCCAACTGATTCACAACACTCAGACACCTCACGTCACCCATTTGCCCCTGAATTTGGGGTACACATTTCACAACGTATGCAGAGCCCATTGGTGTCTGAGTCCTGCTTCACAGGAGAGCTGAGGGCTGGTCCTTCATTCCTTGCCTCAATGAAAGAGTGACTATTTGCTTCCTATGCTTCCAGAACCACCTTCTAAACCCTGCTCTGAATAGGAAGCCGGCAGGTGGTCAGGGAGTGAGGTAACGGCCCATATTTCCTCCTGGCGCATTCATTGAAAGGGGCAACAGCCCTGTGATGAAGCCCTATCGCCCCTCCAGGTCCCAGGTCCTGGACCAAGGCTGCTGAGAGCCCCACCCAAGGTGTTCTTTGAGAATCCCCACCACATGGACGGAACTCCAGGGTACCAAGCTACACTCCTTCCTGGGGACTCATTGTGTGGAAACCAAAGTTCCAGTCCCCTGGTCTCATTTACAAAGAGCTGACCCCGTGGCAGAATCCCTGGGAGATGAACTGAGGCTTTTATTAGAATTATATCACAGTCAACTTCCCCTGAACATTCTCATTCCCTTACAGGTGCTGCAGCCCAGAGCCCTCCTGCACCCCTTAACCCCCTTACTCAGTCTCTAGCTCAGAGTCTGTCTCTCAGCAAAGAAGCTAATCTAATCTAGGACAGTTACACACCACATCCACAAACAGGCTCATTCAGATGTTTTAGAATGACAAAGGAGCACTTCATCCCACACCTCTTGCTGAAAGGATGACTAACTGCAGGGTGGTATGTGTGTGTGTGTGTGGGTGTGTGTACACACATACACATGCATCTACTCCAGAAGAACTGAGAGAAAACCAGTGATGTTATACATGGAACAGAACATGAGATTAGGTCAGATTGGTTAATTAAGGCTCATTCTCTGCCATCTCCTGAGATGAAAGCTACCATGGACTCACACAGGAAACAATTAACCCCACTTGAGTTCAAGCAGCTTATGTGAGCAGAGAGAGCCCATTCCTTCTTCTGGAGTCATTAATTAATAAGTCTGCTTCTTCCCCATCCCTCATTACCATCAAAGCTTCTCTCACTGGTGGCATCAATTGTCATTCTATGCAATTCCCCAACTGATAGCACGAATGCAAATTTGTAGGAGAAATCACAGGGTGAGGGCACACTGTGCCAGGGGATGTTAACTGCTGTTTCTGTGGAGATGCTTCTTTTGCTTGAAAGCATATCACATCCTGGCTCAGGCAGGGAGCAGCGGTCTGAAGAGACACCAGCCATAAACCCAGAGGTCCTAAGAATCCTCACTAATATAAATGAATGTGGCTTCCATTTGACAGGGTGAGGAAAATGGTGTGTTTTTAAATAAGACCTGAAGCGCTGTAGGTAAATGAGAGGCCTTCCTTCACAGGCATGCATGTGTACCACTCAGATCCTTGGGCTGGATGCTTGGTTTGGAATTATCCCTATCCACAGTGCTTTTAAATGGGCCTAGTTATTTGTAAACAAGGTTACTGACTGTCATTTTTAACCACACTGGTCCCAAAAAAGACGTACTGCCTTCTCATGGGGCCTTTTTCCTTTATGCTTGTGATCTTGTATTTCTCCAATGTTGTAATGAAGAGCAAAGAGAGAGACTGGTCCAGGTAAAGGATTCTAGGAATTCTGCAGATCTCAGACCAGTCTCTAAGGGGATAAATCTCAGCAGCTAAGGCCATGGGAGATGGAATTATAAAGGAGAAGACCACTGATGTACAGCCCGGGAAGCACATAATGCAGAAGGAGGAGATGTGTGTGTGTTTGCAGACAGAAACACTCAGAGCCACTGTCCTGTGCATCTCACTATGAAGTTATCTGAAGTAGTAATTGGAAAATTAAGCAGAGTCAGAGCAAAGGGAGATTTCTGGGTTATTTTATCCAGTTTAGCAATGGCAACCCACTCCAGTACTCTTGCCTGGAAGATCCCATGGACGGAGGAGCCTGGTAGGCTGCAGTCCATGGGGTCGCTAAGGGTCGGACATGACTGAGCGACTTCACTTTCACTTTTCACTTTCCTGCATTGGAGAAGGAATGGCAACCCACTCCAGTGTTCTTGCCTGGAGAATCCCAGGGATGGGGGAGCCTGGTGGGCTGCCGTCTCTGGGGTCACACAGAGTCGGACACAACTGAAGCGACATAGCGTATCCAGTTTAGGGAAGACCATGGAGAATGGTCTCAGGGCTGAACTAGAGTTTACTGTTGGAGAAACTATAATTTTTATCTTTCTTTTAAATTCCGTCTTTTTTCTCCCCATCAGGCAATGCTACATAAATACAAACTCTTTGTTTCTGAACCCTTCTTTTTCTAAGCTCTATATATACTACCACCCTACAGTTGGCATTTATCATAAAATGTTGCAGTTACCAATATTATATGTTTATCACATAAAAATAATAAATTTAAAACAGATTGGTGGCATTTCAGGGAGGCTCTGAAGAGCTCCCAGTCCTTTATGTCTCAGCATAGAAAGAATTCAGCCAGAAGCAAAGTGATAGATAAGAAGTGATTTATTAGAATACGATGTTTGTGAGGCTTACAGGTGGGTGGGCAAGAAGGTACCATGTTCTGAGAACTTTGTGAGCTACAGTTTCATAATCAAAGGAAAGGTGGAGGAAAAGATTTTTTTATAATCAAAGGAAAGGTGGACAAGAATTCTTTGTCATTCTTGACATCATGCTCCTACATCGGCTGCTCCTCAAAGTTGGGCAGGGAAGTTTCCTTGTCCCTACATGTTTAGGCTAGGTCTACAAATTACTGCTTTTTATGTGTGCAGAGTGCGCCCTAACTTACTGAGCTCACTGGGCACAATGTGAGTCTCATGCCACTGCTGTTTTAGTGTTTGGGGGCATATCTTGTGCATCTTTTGCACGGTTTTCTTGCTAAGCAAGCCTGCTTGGTTTTGTGGTTAATCAAACTTGCTTTCTTGTGTAATCATTAACTTAAAGGGGTCTCCCATATTTCCATATTTTTTTTTTACATACAATTCCCTAGTTAGATTAACTATTTAATCTCCTACTTTGTCCCTTTACTCTGTCTCTATCACATTTACTTTAGGTGACAGTATGTATTCTGTTCTTCATCGTAGGGGTTTACCTGCATGGTGTTTCTCCGTGTTCCTACTATACCCATATTCTTTTTCTAAATTATGACACTGGGATCCATATGGTGGTCTTTATAAAGTTCTATTAGAACTCAAATTGAGGAACTAAGAAACAGAAAGGGATGGCAGAGGTAACAATAAGAAAGGACAGTGGAGGAAGGGTGGACAGAGAAGTGAACTTGTTGGGGAAATGAGCCAAGATTCACACTCACACATGTGAAAAAAATTTGGAAGATGCAATGTTCCAAGAATGAAGAAATCTTTGGTAAAGGGTAAAGGTAGCCAACCTGCTAGTTGTAATTAGTAACCTTAGGGCTTCCAAACTCAGTGTGCCACCTGCTACATCAATGAATTCCCAAGGGTTTAGAAGAAATCTTTAGAAAACAGTTCAGATCTATGCAACTTTTAGTCTCAAATCCCTAACTTATTTCCTACCTAGAGAACTGGGCTGTAAAACTTCTTTAGCCCCTCTACACTAGAAAACAACTGCCAGTTCCACGTATCCTTTCTCCAGGGAATGGCCCTCATTTCCACATGCTTTATTTTTTTTTATTTTTTAAACTTTACAATATTGTATTAGTTTTGCCAAATATTGAAATGAATCCCATGCTTTTTAAAATGATGTGAAGTAAGAAGAAAGGAAGCACTTATGCAACAGCAGAGTAAGGATCTCCAAATCCCAGTTCCTCAATAACAACAACTATAACACTAGAAAGTTACCAAAGTCAAGGTTTCAGAATTCTCAAAGTTAACCAAAGTCTTGCAACAATTCAAAAAAAAATTTTTATTCAAGAAAAACAGCTGAATATTGGTAAGAACAATGAGCCTTGCAGCATTTTCACTTGTTCTAATTCCACTCCCATTTCCCTAGCTCCATATTAGCCTCAAAAACCAATAGCCTAACAATACAGTGACTATGAAAGTCGTCAGCCAAACAGCCACTAGAGTGGGGAGAATGGGTTTGGAACGCTTCTAAAAACTTGTCCCCAGAGCATTATCACTCTTTAAACAGTTTGACAGCTGACTGAAAAGCTCCATTCTCAACCCCTGTCTTTATTTGACCTGACTCAGAGCAAGCAGTCCTATTCCCAGGGCATTTGTCAAAAACAATCAATAGCAGTTGCTTAACATTTCAGCTGCCTAAAGCAGAATACCTCAAGGGATATTCTGAGGGCTGAAAACAGGTAGAACCAAAAAAAAATCTAAAAGGAAGAGCTGAAGAACAGGATCCTCAAGTAAAGGAGAATAATTTTACAGGGAATGAAGGGATGGAGCCAAACCAAAAACAATACCCAGCTGTGGATGTGACTGGTAATAGAAGCAAGGTCTGATGCTGTAAAGAGCAATATTGCTTAGGAACCTGGAACGTTAGGTCCATGAATCAAGGCAAATTGGAAGCGCTCAAACAGGAGATGGCAAGGGTGAACATCGACATTATAGGAATCAGCGAACTAAGATGGACTGGAATGGGTGAATTTAACTCAGATGACTGTTACATCTACTACTGTGGGCAGAAATCCCTTAGAAGAAGCGGAGTAGACATCATGGTCAACAGAAGAGTCTGAAATGCAGTACTTGGATGCAATCTCAAAAACGACAGAATGATCTCTGTTCGTTTCCAAGGCAAACCATTCAATATCACAGTAATCCAAGTCTATGCCCCAACCAGTAACGCTGAAGAAGCTGAAGTTGAACAGTTCTATGAAGACCTACAAGACCTTTTAGAATGAACACCCAAAAAAGATATACTTTTCATTATAGGAGACTGGAAGGCAAAGGTAGGAAGTCAAGAAACACCTGGAGTAACAGGCAAATTTGGCTTTTGAGTACAGAATGAAGTAGGGCAAAGGCTAATAGACTTTTGCCAAGAGAACGCACTGGTCATAGTAAACACCCTCTTCCAGCAACACAAGAGAAGACTCTACACATGGACATCACCAGATGGTCAACACCAAAATCAGATTGATTATATTCTCTGCAGCCAAAGATGGGGAAGCTCTATACAGTCAGCAAAAACAAGACCAGGACTGACTGTGGCTCAGACCATGAACTCCTTATTGCCAAATTCAGACTTAAATTGAAGAAAGTGGGGAAAACCACTAGACCATTCAGGTATGACCTCAATGAAATCCCTTATGATTATACAGTGGAAGTGAGAAATAGATTTAAGGGACTAGACCTGATAGACAGAGTGCCTGATGAACTATGGATGGAGGTTCGTGACATTGCACAAAAGACAGAGATCAAGACCATCCCCAAGAAAAATAAATGCAAAAAAGCAAAATGGCTGTCTGAGGAGGTCCTAAAAACAGCTGTGAAAAGAAGAGAAGTGAAAAGCAAAGGAGAAAAGGAAAGATATAAGCATCTGAATGCAGAGTTCCAAAGAATAGCAAGGAGAGATAAGAAAGCCTTCCTCAGTGATCAATGCAACAAAATAGAGGAAAACAATATAACAGGAGAGACTAGAGATCTGTTCAAGAAAATTAGAGATTCCAAGGGAACATTTCATGCAAAGATGGGCTCAATAAAGGACAGAAATGGTATGGACCTAACAGAAGCAGAAAATATTAAGAGGTGGCAAGTATATACAGAAAAACTATACAAAAAAGATCTTCACAACCCAGATAATCACGATGGTGTGATCATTCACCTAGAGCCAGTCTTCCTGGAATGTGAAGTCAAGTGAGCCTTAGGAAGTATCACTATGAACAAAGCTAATGGAGGTGATGGAATTCCAGTGGAGCTATTTCAAATCTTAAAATATGATGCTGTGAAAGTGATACACTCAACATGTCAGCAAATTTGGAAAACTCAGCAGTGGCCACAGGACTGGAAAAGGTCCGTTTTCATTCCAATCCCAAAGAAAGGCAATGCCAAGGAATGCTCAAACTACCGCACAATTGCACTCATCTCACA
>NW_011494662.1:279999-280072 GCF_000754665.1 Bison bison bison | reverse complement strand
TTTGCTATGACCAGTGCGTTCTCTTGGCAAAAGTCTATTAGCCTTTGCCCTGCTTCATTCTGTACTCAAAGGA
>NW_011494662.1:274248-279899 GCF_000754665.1 Bison bison bison | reverse complement strand
AAACTACCGCACAATTGCACTCATCTCACACACTAGTAAAGTAATGCTCAAAATTCTCCAAGCCAGGCTTCAGCAATATGTGAACCGTGAACTTCCAGATGTTCAAGCTGGTTTTAGAAAAGGCAGAGGAACCAGAGATCAAATTGCCAACATCTGCTAGATCATGGAAAAGCAAGAGAGTTCCAGAAAAACATCTATTTCTGCTTTATTGACTATGCCAAAGCCTTTGACTGTGTGGATCACAATAAATTGTGGAAAATTCTGAAAGAGATGGGAATACCAGACCACCTGATCTGCCGCTTGAGAAATCTGTATGCAGGTCAGGAAGCAACAGTTAGAACTGGACATGGAACAATAGACTGGTTTCAAATAGGAAAAGGAGTACGTCAAGGCTGAACTGGACTGAGGCTATAATCACAATTATATCAAATCTTGGCAGTTGTATTACCTATTGCTGTATGACAAATTACCCTGAAATAATAGTTTCTGAGAGTCAGGAATCTGGGAGTGGCTTAGGTAAGTAGTTCTGACTCAGAGTCTCTTGTAGGGTTGCGGCCAATCTGTTGGCCAGAGTTGCTGAAAACTTGTTTGGAGCTGGAGCGTTCAGTGCCAAGCTCTGTTATGAGGCTATTGGCAGACAGCCTCAAGGCCTCAGTTCCCCGCCACGCTGTCCTCTCTTTAGGGCTGATCACACACTGGCTTCCCCCACGGGGTGAGTAGACTGAGATAGGGTGTGAGCCCCAGGACAGGAGTCACTGTCTTTTCAAACCTCACCTTGCATGTGGCAGACCACCACTTCTGCCACTATGACATGGGCCACAGATCAGCACTGTGAGATGCAGAGAGGAGGACCCAGAGGTGCAAATACCAGATCCCACAAATGCGTTATTCAAATTTCTGCATCCTACTGCTATGTGGTTGACTGGTTCTATCAGGTAGAGAGAGGAATGCCGATATGTCCAGCTGAAATTGTGAATACGACTCTCCTTTCAGCTCTGTCACTTTCTGTTTATGCATTTTGGAGCTGTGTGTTTAGATGCATGCACATTTAGAGCTATTACATCTTCGTAGGGCACGGTTTCCTTTGTCATAAAAAGACTTGCCTTAACCCTGGTGAGATTCTGGGCTTAAGAATTGGTTTTGTCTGACAGTAATAACCATTCCAGCTTTCTTTTGTTTACTGTTCTCATCGACTGACTTTTATCTTGTATATGATTTGCTATTTAATAAAAGTGGGTCACCCATGTTCCTTGGCTTGTGATCCCCTTCCTCCGTTTTCAAAGCCAGAAACACAGGGCAGAGTCTTTCTTGTGCTACCATTTCTCTGTGGCCAGGAAAACCTCTCCACTTACAAGGACTTGTGTGATGACACTTGACTCACCTGCATAATCCAGGATCGATCTCCCCATTGCAGGGCCCTTAACCTTGAGTACTTTCATCTCCTCAAAGTGCTTTTGTGTGACTGACACTCTTGCATTTGATCTGTTTGAGGTACTAGGAAACCATTGCACAGCTGCTCCCTTTGTTTACCTTCATTAGGAGCTCAACAGCCTCAGCTCTACGTAGGCCTTTAAAAAGTTAAAATTTTGCAGATTGTTTAGATCTTTCTCATCAGGTAGGAGCAATGTGATCTTGCAACTTTCTGCGTCATAAGTAGCAGTGAAAATTCTACTTAATAGCTAACAAGTATTTAACTAGATATTTAATAAAAACATTTTTAGAGAAACAAGGGAAAGGGGAGAAATGAAATTGATTGTGAAATGAGCCAGGGTAAATGCTAATCACATAACTGAGAAGCTGGTTACAAGACATCTAAATGAGGACGGAAAAAAAGATTAGACCTGCAGTAGATTTTTCTACTTTTGATTTTAAAATTTTAAGGCTAATATACAAAGATATAATTCCTGGTTAAACCATCCCAATGCCCTCTCAAAGACTGGCATATTTGATACCATCTGGTAAGCAAGATAAATGGTCTCTGGAGTACCCTTAGCTTAGCAGATCTTCATTATCAGAATTAGTATCATATGATCATAGATTAACATACATATCCTTCCACCCGCATTCAAAGCTGGGGGACAACATGACTCCAGCATTTACAATAAAGGACAATATGTGCTGACAGCTGGCAAAATCTATCCTAAGTCTGGAACCAAAGAATGTATCTTCCCTGAATCCTGATTCTTGCCCCTAAAAGCAGATAAAATATAGCTTTCTAGCCTAGAAAGGGCAGATATTTCAGTCACAGAAATAGAGCAGCACCTGAAATGTATCTCCTTGTCCCAAACAAAGCTAACATAATTTGATTTGTGGATTTATCAAGACTGGGAACAGTGCTTTCTATACGTATAGGATGAGTATGTGTGTGGGCAGAAGTAGTCATTTTTATGGCATCTTTTCCTGTTATTTTTTGACATATTTAATAGAAATTACTAAGACTTATGTAAAAGATTTAATTTATTACATGACTTCAAGTCATTTCTATATAGTGGAGACTTTTTTCTTTCAGAAATTCTGAGGCACTGTTGGATCAAGACAGGGAACAAAGAAACAGCGTAGAAAAACTAAAGAGAGAGTTAAATCTCTTCCAAGCACACTTCTCTCCTACAAGTCACAAACGGGGCCCAGCTGTCTCTCATTGGTGTGGAACTATTTCCTGGGCATTTATGCTCCTGGGGAAACTATGTAGCAAGGTTCTCTGAGGGATGAGCCTCTGAGCAGTGTGTGTTCACATAGTGAGGTCAGCCAAAGGCGGGTGTATTTGAGGTCACTTATGTCTGGGCTCGGAGAAGGCAATGGCACCCCACTCCAGTACTCTTGCCTGGAAAATCCCATGGATGAGGAGCCTGGTGGGCTGCAGTCCATGGGGTCGCTAAGAGTCGGACACGACTGAGCGAATTCACTTTCACTTTTCACTTTCATGCATTGGAGAAGGAAATGGCAACCCACTCCAGTGTTCTTGCCTGGAGAATCCCAGGGACGGGGAGCCTGGTGGGCTGCCGTCTATGGGGTCACACAGAGTCGGACACGACTGAAGCGACTTAGCAGCAGCAGCAGGTTTGTGCTCAGTAATATTGGGTGAACCAAAGGTTCGTTCAGGTTTTCCCTAACATCTTACGGAAAAACCCAAATGAACATTTTGACCAACCCCAAAATTTCGAGAATGTCTTTGATTCCACAGTTGTACCTGTTTAAGTTGCTTGCACAGAGGAGGGGAGAAAAAAGCAAGAAAATACAAAAAAGAACAAAGCATCCTTGTATCCCTGTGCTACCTCTGAGGGTCAGCCTACTGCTGCCAGAGTACTTGGCTTAGCTGTTTGACCCTTTCACAGAACAGGGCTGTGAAAGAATGTGGGCATGTGGATGAGTAAAAGCAGAGCCCCAGAGCTGCCTGTTCCATGCTGGGCAAGGTCCAGACATGTCTGAAGTCTATTCTAACTCAACCGAGCAAGACTTACATTGTGTTCCCACTGGATCAATGCAGAGGCCAGCTTGGTGAAGCTAAGTAACTTATGCAAGGTTGCACAGCTAATAAGTGACCAAATCAGAATTCAATCCTGTTAAAGCCCTACCTTCCTTCAAGGCACCAGCTGCCTCCATCCTGAAGTGCATTTCCACTTGCAGCCTATAATCCTGGATCAGCCTCACTGGGCTGGCCAAGCTTTGCCAGGGCTATTTTTTGGGATTCTCTAACTGTGGTCTTCATCTGTCCTGTTCGAGACACCTTGTCAGCCAATGATTCAATGATTCTTAAGATGTGAAATGCCAGTTTGTCCAAACCCCCAGTTAGGAAGTGAAGTTTGAAGGCTTTGCCCAAGGTAACCCTGCTCTTAGTGAGATGCCTGGCCCTCAGTGCAGCTCCTTCTGTGTACCTGCAGCCCATCTGAGGACAGTCAGAGGCTTGTTTAGGCCTGACTCCCAAAGGATGTCAGATGTTCATCCCAGACTGAGTTAGAAAACAATGTCCCTTCCATCTGAGGACATTGCGTGGTCCCTGCTTGGAAGTTCTCTGCGGTGGCAGAGCTCCTTGGATGCTGGTGGGCAGCTGGGGCTGCTGACTCAGGACTGTGTCCCCCGGGCAGTAGGGATTTTGTGTGTCAGTGGCACCCAGCTCCACTGCATGGACCAAACTCTGCGGGTGACCAGGGAAGTACACCTGAATCCAACCCCTCCCTCAAGGCCAAGGTCAAATTTAACCCCCTCCTAATGTCCTCATAGTCAATAAAGCAGAAATAGATGTTTTTCTGAAACTCTCTTGTTTTTTCCATGATTCAGCAGATGTTGGCAATTTGATCTCTGGTTCCTCTGCCTTTTCTAAAACCAGCTTGAACATCTGGAAGTTCACGGTTCACGTATTGCTGAAGCCTGGCTTGGAGAATTTTTATCATTACTTTACTAGTGTGTGAGATGAGTGCAATTGTGCAGTAGTTTGAGCATTCTTTGGCATTGCCTTTCTTTGGGATTGGAATGAAAACTGACCTTTTCCAGTCCTGTGGCCACTGCTGAGTTTTCCAAATTTGCTGGCATATTGAGTGCAGCACTTTCACAGCATCATCTTTCAGGATTTGAAATAGCTCAACTAGAATTCCATCACCTCCACTAGCTGTGTTCATAGTGATGCTTTCTAAGGCCCACTTGACTTCACATTCCAGGATGTCTGGCTCTAGGTGAGTGATCACACCATCATGATTATCTTGGTCGTGAAGATCTTTTTTGTACAGTTCTTCTGTGTATTCTTGCCACCCCTTCTTAACATCTTCTGCTCCTGTTAGGTCCATACCATTTCTGTCCTTTATTGAGCCCATTTTTGCATGAAATGTTCCCTTGGAATCTCTAATTTTCTTGAACAGATCTCTAGTCTCTCCTGTTATATTGTTTTCCTCTATTTTGTTGCATTGACCACTGAGGAAGGCTTTCTTATCTCTCCTTGCTATTCTTTGAAACTCTGCATTCAGATGCTTATATCTTTCCTTTTCTCCTTTGCTTTTTCTTCTTTTCACAGCTATTTGTAAGGCCTCCCCAGACAGCCATTTTGCTTTTTTGCATTTATTTTCCGTGGGGATGGTCTTGATCCCTGTCTCCTGTGCAATGTCACAAACCTCCATCCATAGTTCATCAGGCACTCTGTCTATCAGATCTAGTCCCTTAAATCTATTTCTCACTTCCACTGTATAATCATAAGGGATTTCATTGAGGTCATACCTGAATGGTCTAGTGGTTTTCCCTACTTTCTTCAATTTAAGTCTGAATTTGGCAATAAGGAGTTCATGATCTGAGCCACAGTCAGCTCCCGGTTTTGTTTTGTTGACTGTATAGAGCTTCCCCATCTTTGGCTGCAAAGAATATAATCAATCTGATTTTGGTGTTGACCATCTGGTGATGTCCATGTGTAGAGTCTTCTCTTGTGTTGTTGGAAGAGGGTGTTTGCTATGACCAGTGCGTTCTCTTGGCAAAAGTCTATTAGCCTTTGCCCTGCTTCATTCTGTACTCAAAGGCCAAATTTGCCTGTTACCACAGGTGTTTCTTGACTTCCTACTTTTGCATTCCAGTCCCCCATAATGAAAAGGACATCCTTTTTGGGTGTTAGTTCTAAAAGGTCTTGTAGGTCTTCATAGAACTGTTCAATTTCAGCTTCTTCAGCATTACTGCTG
>NW_011494662.1:273802-274148 GCF_000754665.1 Bison bison bison | reverse complement strand
ACTGGTTGGGGCATAGACTTGGATTACTGTGATATTGAATGGTTTGCCTTGGAAATGAACAGAGATCATTCTGTCGTTTTTGAGATTGCATCCAAGTACTGCATTTCAGACTCTTTTGTTGACCATGATGGCTACTCCATTTCTTCTAAGGGATTCCTGCCCACAGTAGTAGATATAATGGTCATCTGAGTTAAATTCACCCATTCCAGTCCATTTTAGTTCGCTGATTCCTAGAATGTCAACGTTCACTTTTTCTATCTCCTGTTTGAGCGCTTCCAGTTTGCCTTGATTCATGGACCTGACATTCCAGGTTCCTATGCAATATTGCTCTTTACAGCATTGGACC
>NW_011494662.1:241922-273291 GCF_000754665.1 Bison bison bison | reverse complement strand
GCCAACAAAGGTCCATCTAGTCAAGGCTATGGTTTTTCCTGTGGTTATGTATGGACGTGAGAGTTGGACTGTGAAGAAAGCTGAGCGCCAAAGAATTGACGCTTTTGAACTGTGATGTTGGAGAAGACTCTTGAGAGTCCCTTGGACTTCAAGGAGATCCAACCAGTCCATTCTAAAGGAGATCAGTCCTAGGTGTTCTTTGGAAAGAATGATGCTAAAGCTGAAACTCCAGTACTTTAGCCACCTCATGCAAAGAGTTGATGCATTAGAAAAGACTCTGATGCTGGGAGGGTTTGGGGGCAGGAGGAGAAGGGGATGACAGAGGATGAGATGGCTTGATGGCATCACCGACTTGATGGACATAAGTTTGAGTGAACTCTGGGAGTTGGTGATGGACAGGGACGCCTGGCGTGCTGGGATTAATGGGGTCGCAAACAGTCGGACACCACTGAGCGACTGAACTGAACTGAATGTCCTCGTGCACTAGCTAGTCTAGTACCTAGCTCAGAGTGAGTCCTTCACCTGTCAGGTGTACACCCCTGCATGGTACCTGCCACCCATTTGGCAGGTGGCTGTGAGCTGTCACCTGAGGCTGTCACATGGTCACAGCATCATTCTGGGTGAGGGTCAGAGTCACATGTTTGGGGGCCATGGTTTCTCACAAAGTGCTCCCACAGACAGGACCTTGCTCACCAGCTCCTCAGCGCTTCTCTTGGGCATTTAACCCTGCATAGTAAGTCCCCTAAATACAAACCTTCATCTTGCAAACTTTCAAAAGTATGAACATAACATTCCGTCAACATCAGGCATGAGTGAAGTTGCAGCTTGCCCTCCTTCTCCTATTGCTGACAAGCCTTTGGCTCTTCTATATCCCACCTCCTCTCCCTCCTCCAGCAAGTAACTCTTCCTGCCTGTTCACTCAATGCCAGCACCTGTATGCCAGCTGTTCTATTGTCCTACTGTGTTTTTCAAGGTACTGTACTGTAAGGTTTGAAATATTGGGTTTTTTACTTTGTGTTTATGCTTTATGTATTATTTGTGTGAAAAGTATTGCAAACCTATTACAGTACAGTACTATATAACCAATTGTTTAGCTGGGTGCCTAGGCTAAATTTGTTGGACTTACAAATTGGACTTATGAATGCACTCTCAGAACAGAACTTGTTCATATGTAGGGACTTACTGTATATCAGCTCCCAAACATCAGGCATAAGAGGAGGGGAAAACAGTGTAATGAGACTTTGGCATGGCTACTCCAGCCTGAGGAGCCTGTTACATCTCAGAGTCAGTGACTTGGCGAGATCTTGGCAGCCTGGGGAGGGCGCAGCGAGGATGAGTCTGGTTCTGCCTCTCTGGCCACACAACTTTGGGGCAAGGCCTCCTTTTTGTGTCCTCATGTGCAGAATGTTGATGCCCAGACACCCACCTAACAGGTCTTCTGAAGCAGGTCACTCATGATTGTGACCTGCACAGAGCAGGTTAGCTGCTGGCACTTGTCATCATTTGCTACTGCATGTTCATGGGTGTGATTACTTGATTAAGGACTGTCTTATCCACTAACAGACACACTTGGTGAAGCTGAAAACTGTTTTGCTGCTTCTGCACTTCAGTGACTCACAGTACACTCTCTAGCATACAGTACATAACTGGTGAATAGTTGGTGAGTATGTGATTGTCTGAGTGAGAGGAAAGCACTGAGTATTTGTTGAATCACAAAAGAGCAAGGTGATCAGCAAGGGCTGCTGATGTCGATTCTTGACCTGGGTGCTGGTGACATCCATCGGCCATACATACAAATTTCAAAATATAGGTTTCATTCTTGTTCAGATGTGGCCAGTCCAACAGATCAGGAGACAATGACTATTGTAAAGATAGTTTATTAGTCATGGTTCCCATGAGGAAGGGGTGCCCTGTGCCACAGGGAGGAGGGCAGGTAAAGGGAAGGCACCAGGGTGTCAAGAGGGAGGCAGAATCACGGGCATGAGCCTGGACTATGGCTTCCATGGAAATGAACCGGTGAAGCAGGGTCAGCAGGCTCAGGACTGGCTGATTGGAATAATTTCAGGGCTCCAGGGAGAAGGGTCTTCCCCAGTGGTCTGGTACCTGGACCTGGGTGATCAGGGCAGGGGGACAGTGGCCCCGAGTGAGAGTCTCATAGGGGAGGTGGTTGGGATGTGGGCTCTGGATTGGTTGGTTTGTATATGAAAGGAGTTTATTGTCTTTAGGAGTCAGCCAACTTTCGGAGGGGCAGCCCCTCCAGAGTCATGAAGGTCTCAAGACGTCAAAACACCAGAAATACAGAAAATAAAAAGATGTGATGAATACAGCATGTAATCTGGTCACCCCCTTGTATGTATATTATACATCAATAAAAAGCGTACAACTACAATGAAGTAGTTGTTTGTAAAGCCACCCTGACACCCTCCGTTTCTCAGGATGCTACACAGGCACACAGGGATGGCAGGCTTTGATTCCTAGTAGGAGAGAAGGGCTCCCTCGGCAGGGCTGGCGGCTGAGGCCAAAGCAGATCCTGGAGGGGCCTTCTCGCTCCTTATTGTAGGAAGGGGACCCCTTCAAGAAGCTGCTCCTTCTTCAGCTCCATTCTCCATGCCCAGCCCCTCCATCCCAGCACCTCCCTACCCCTGCCGTCTTTCCAAGCTGCCTGCTTTGAGGGGCTCCATCTGGGACTGTGTACATAGTTGGAATATAAACGCAAAGCTGTGCCTTCTCTGGAGGATGCTCAATCCATCCAAGACCAAAGACCACCCGTCTGTGGTCTGAAAAGGTCTGAGCCACAGGGGCCCTCTTTCACTTGGATGGGTTCCATGCATGGCTTATCATGGTGGAGTCTGGCAAGGTTGCTGCAGCGTCATGTTGGGCCACACGGCCAAAGTTCTGGCTGTCCTGCCTGACCTTAGGATGAGTTTACTAACCCTGCCCTGCCGCAGCCTCCTCATCTATAAATGTAAATTATGATATTAAAATTAATAAGGCCCCAGGTGACTCTAGTGGTAAAGAATCTGCCTGCAATGCAGGAGAACTGGGTTCGATCCCTGGGTTGGGAAGATCCACTGGAGAAGGAAATGGCTACCCATGCCAGTATTCTTGCCTGGAGAATTCCATGGGTAGAGGAGCATGGTGGGCTCCAGTCCATGGGACTGCAAAGAGTCAGACATGACTGAATGACTGAGCACCCTTTATAGGGTTACTGTGAATCTCAAATGAGTTACTATATCTAAAACATGTCCAGAATATAGAAAATATAATGGAAGTGCTTGTTAAGTTTGTAGAGTACTGTCTAGTAATTAGGCACAAATGACCATTAGTTCAAAAAATGGTTGTAATCACCATTAATTTTACTGACTGACATGGTTCTTAGTTGCTCAGTCTTGTCCAACTCTTTGCAACCCCATAGACTGTAGTCCACCAGGTTCCTCTGTCCATGGAATTCTCCAGGCAAGAATACTGGAGTAGGGAGCCATTTCCTTCTCCAAGGGATCTTCCCAACCTAGGGATTGAACCCAGCTCTGCCTGTATTGCAGGCAGATTCTTTACCATCTGAGCCACTAGTTTTTCTTTCTTCTTTTAAAATTTATTTATTTTTAATCGAAGGGTAGTTGCTTTACAGTATTGCATTGCTTTCTACCAAACATCAACATGAATCAGCCATAGGTTCACCCACATCCCCTCCCACCTGAACACCCCACCCGCTTCCCTCCCCATCCCACCCCACTAGGCTGTTACCTTCTCAAGCCTCAAACATTCATTTTCAGACCCTTATCGAGTAGTCCCTCAGTGCCAGGATCTGAACTACTCCCTGGAGATTTCTAACCCAATGTGTCAGTAGGGGATAGCGGCAGTCATTTGCTGAAAATTTACTAAGCATCAGATCATGCGTTAAATGCTTGGCACAGGTGAGCTGGCATAACCCTGCCACATGATCACAGGATGTCTTTAGTCCCATTTTACACACAAGGGAGTTGGGGCTGGCAGGGCACTGCACTTGCCCACGTCAACAGTGATGTGGTCTGACCAATGTTGACCTGGGCACACATAGCATGGTGAATTTTACCCAGATGGGGAGACAGAACCTTCAAGGTTTCCAGGAAGTGTGACTCCTGACCTGAGTTTTGAAGAATGCATTGGTGTTATCCCAGCCAGCAAAGACGAATGCAGTCTGGGCAGAGGAAAATTGTGGGCACAAAGTGAAGTGCTGGGCAGCTGAACACCTGGATGACCCCAGTGCACCTGTGAAACCTGAGGGATGCTGCTGGAGAGGTGCCAGGGGACAGGCCATTCTCTAGAAGTTACCAGAAGAGTCCAGAATTCATTCTCAGGGGCCAAATTCTGTATACCTTTGTCATCTGAAATGGCCAAAATTCCAACCACAAACATATGAGACAATTTCCCATCACCTGCCTTTCAGATGACACAGACCAGATCTTGAAATAAAGGCCTGCCTTTGGTTTAATGGGAAAATACCAAGTGCTCTGACTCCATAGGACCAGATGTTCTTTGAATCTGAACACCTCTCCCAACTTCACTGCTCAAGGGACAGGTTAGGCTGGGAATGAAGGGAGACCATAGGTGGCAAGGTGGCCCTGACCCAGCAGGAGAGCCCGGCTGCAGATCAATCCCAGCCTCACAGCCTGTGGGGCCACACCCAGCAGCTGCAGCTGGTTATTTGGGACAGCATCTCCCCAGTGTGATCAGCAAAGGTGAGGATGAGCTGGGGTATGTGCCAGTTGGGTGAGGTGGTTCCCACTGCCTCTTCCTCCAGCTCTGATCTCACCATCCACCATGAGCCAACATAGGGCTGCCTCCCACAAGCACTTCCCCCAGCAGAAAAAGGGGCCCTAGATGAGCTCTCAGCCCTGGCTGCCCAGTATTACCCAGAAACTTCTGATTCAGAGAGACTAGGTGGGTCATGCCCCTCAGAGGCACAGAGCTCCACTGCCGTCAGAAGTGCAGTCTGGACTCTCCTCCAACTGCCCTGCCCCAGTCTCTGACAGGACGCACAGGAGGGAGCCAGCCCCTCTCAGCCCCTGTGAGCCAAATGCAGTTCCCACATGTCTCAGGAGGACACACCTGATAAGAAGCACAGCAAGGAGAGTAACCACATTTGCATACTGGTCTAGACACACTCCCTCTAGTTCTAATCCCACATCCTTGGAAGAGATATTTGAGGACAAGTATTTACCCATCAATTCCTCAACTATGGCCTAAGTAAAGAACAGTAATTGGCCTATATTAACTGTCTTTTTCTTGTCCAGTGACTGTAACAAGGGAGACATGATCACACACTGGAGGCAGCTACAGGACGCCAACATCATTACAGTGTGGATTTGAGGGACAGAAGAGATTAAAAAAAAATAAGAGGTGTCCGCTATGGTGAGTGGGAAGCATCAGAATATAAACAATAACACTGTACTACTGTTCGGTGGTAAGCACAGGGGACGGTGCAGAGGGGCCCCGACGTCTACACAGTGGGACAGAGAGGGGCACACCGTTTTGAATAAAGCAGCTGCACACAAGCTTGGGCTATATACATTTGTTTGTTTATTCATTCATTGGTTCATTTGTTTGTTTTCTAAAGCCAGAACCAAGAAAGACAGTCCTAGCAAGGCAGTGATTGGAAACTCAAGACTTGAAGGTGGTCCACGGGAACCAGAAAGATTTACAGTTCAAGTTCACACAGCTGGTAACTTGCAGATTGAGTGCTGAGGCCAACCCTATCCAATTTCAAAGCCCATGCTCTTTCCTTTGCTCATCACTATAGCTCTTTAGGTAGAAAAATATTTTGCCAGTCTAAGCAAGTACGAAAAAAAGCTCATAAAGCTATTCATTGGTTTGTTTGCTGATATAATGACTTGGTTTTTTAAGGTTTCTTAGAGGCATACAAAAACACATAATTTTCAAAAATTACTTATTAAGCATTTACCATGCCAGCAGGCACATGCTAGAGCTTTTACCTACACCATTGCATTTTATCTACAATAGCCCTTTGGTAGGCAGTATTATTATCTCCATTTTTGGGGATTAAAAAAATGGGATTTAAAGAGACATTAATTTGCACAATGTGATACAGTTAGTATGCAGTAAAGCTAGAATTCAAGTCAGGTCCAAGGCCTTAAGCTCTTAACTGTTAGATTAAATAGCTGAAAAGTCAAGGTAAAGGAAAAACATAATTAAGAAATTGCAGCCTGATTATACCCTAGAATTGCATTCCATATCATCCTGATTGGAAGTCAGGAATGAGCCAGAAATACTGAAGATTCCCAGCAGACAAAGCAAAAATGAATATTGATTATGAGTCACAATATCCTTAAGATAAAAACAAATTTAGGACAGCCCAACTTTTGTGATATTGTGAATTTTACCCACGAGTCTTCACAAAGAGAATAATAGTGTATGATGTCATGGATAATGTCCTGACCAAACCTTTGCAATGAATACAATGATAAGCTTTATACGTCTTACACTTGCAATTCACACACTTTCACCACAGTTAGGATAAAACAAAAGAATGTGTGAGTTTGAGAAGTTCTGTGTGAGGCCAAACCATTGCAATCCAATTCACAGCTCTCTGAGGAACTGATCTGAGCCAGGGTGTGTGTGTGTGTGTGTGTGTGTGTGTTCAGCCTGAACTTCTTTCAAGGGATCCTCTGTATGTATTTGACTGGGAGTTATACACGGAGCCCTTGTTGTGATTTCTGTTAAAATTAAGGTGCTAAGGAAGGTGGACCCGGGTGGATGGTCGCCCTGTCTACGTGGAATAATTTGGTTTTGATCACTGTTATTCTCTGGTGGCTCAGCGGTAAAGAATCTGCCTGCAGTGTAGGAGTCTCAGGAAGATTGCCTGGAGAAGGAAATGGAAACCCACTCCAGTATTCTTGCCTGGGAAATCCCATGGATAGAGGAGACTGGCGGGTTACAGTCAGTGGGGTCGCAAGAGAGTCAGAAACGACTTAGCAACTAAACAACAACAGTTTTATAAATATTGTTTTTAAATATCAATAAGCAATGTAAAGTCATTCACAGGAGACCAAATTTAAGACAGCAGTCACTGCCTGCTACTTCAGTAAAAGGCCCCGGGAGTCCACTTCTTGAATGTTTGTCAGAATGTCTTCTGATCCCTCATCCATCATTTCCCATTGAGAATATAGAAAAGTTCTCAAAGAATGAAGGTATTTTAAGAAAGGAGGTGCTATTGCATGTGTAGCTTCAAGCCTCGAATATCTCAGAGTAAATCACTTTCCTTTTTTGCCTTCACCCCTACCTAAGTGGGGCTTCTCCAGTAGCTCAATGGTAAAAGAATCTACCTGCAATGCAGGAGACCGGGGTTTAATCCCTGGGTCAGGAAGAACCCACGAAGAAGGAAATGGCAACCCGCTCCACTATTCTTGCCCAGGAAATCCCATGGACAGAGGAGCCTGGCCAGCTATAGTTCATGGAGTCGCAAAGAGTCAGATACAACTGAAGTGACTAAGCAAGCAAGCAAAATTCTCTGAATTTTGAATTAATATGAATTTTTTTGAATTCTATGAAATTCTATGAATTGTTCTTTTAAGAACAATATATGAAATACAAATTCACATGCCAATGCTACTTTGTGTTCTCTCAATTGTTTTGAAAATAAAGTAGTGATTCTTACTGTTTAATTCTAAATAGAAAAGTATTTTAGGACTTCCCTCATGGTACAGTGGTTGAGAATCTGCCTGCCAACGCAGTGTACATGGGCTCAATCCCTGGTCCAGGAAGATCTCACATACTGTGGGGCAACTAAGCCTGTACGCCACAACTGCTGAGCCTGAGCTCCACAGTCCATGCATGACAGCTAGAGAAAGCCCATGTAGAGCAACAAAGACCCGGTGCAGCCAAAAACAATAAACAAGAAAAGAAAAAATAGCATTTTAATAATCTAATAAACAATGGCCAGTGTGAGCAGTTGAATTATAGATGGAAGCAAATGAGGCAGCTCCCTTTAAAGTATAGCTTTGATCATGCAATAAAGAATTGTTTGATTTTCCTCTCTTCTTTATAATGGAAACAAAGTGCCTTATAAATGAAGCTTTTATTAAGAATTGAAAGAAAGCAATGAGAACAAAAGGAACTTGGAATGCGGTGGAATTGGTGAGGAAGACGTATTAGTAGAAAGTACATCAAAATATATGAAAATGTCAAATAAAATATGACTTGGAATGTCAGCTAGGTAGTATTCAGCATATAGCTTAAAACTGGAAACAAAATATTCTGATGTTTCTATTTAAGTCAGGAATGAAATGAAAAACTAGTAGGCCTATTAGCATGAAGTGAAGAATTTACAATTTGGCTCATCAAAAAGAATTCCTGGATTTCAATGTAAAAGAAAACTATTAAATTCATTTTAGAATCATCTGTGATAGTTTTTGCTCGTGAAATGGTGTTCATAATACAGACTGAATTTAATGGTGGCTAAGATCCAACTCTGCAAAAAATGAATGGCGTGTATATTTAATGAGAAAAAATGGGATAATGATTAGTGAAAATGGGCTGATGTCTTTATGACACCAATTACAGAAACCAGAAAAAATTCATTGAATAAAAATATGGAACTTAAAAACATCTTTACTGCTGTGACATACAGTTATATATTGATGTTTAAGTTAGGATGCAGACTTTAGGTGAATTCATCCATTTTTAGTTTTTTAGTTCTAGTTTTAACTAGAATGAAAATAACTTGGTTAAACACTTTCCTTTTCTTTTGACCTCACTCACATTTGCCCTTGTGATCACAGCCGAATGGTATGTTGCTCCCAGTTGCACCACTGAGAAGACTTGTCTGTCTGATTCTCTCTTATACCCCCAGCACCTAGAACAGTGCACACAATTGCGGTTTAAGAAGCATTTGATAAAAGAATAAACCGTTTTGAATGAGTGAATGAATATCATTTAGATACAGAAGTAAATGCCTCAAAAACTTGGAAACAAATTGACTCTCTGAAAATGACATTAATAAGATATACAGTGGTAAAGAATTGCCTGCCAATGCAGGAGATGTGGGTTTGATCCCTGGGTCAGGAAGATGAAGGAAATGGCAACCCACTCCAGTATTCTTGCCTGGGAAATCCCACAGGAGCCTGGACACAGGAGCCTGGCAAGTTATGGTCCATGGGGTCAAAAAAGGAGTTGGACATGACTTAGCAACTAAACAAAAACAACAAAATATAATCAAGATATGGGTTATGTACTAGGGAGTTATGACATAACATGATGGCAGCCAAGAAAATAAAAGACTAATTTTTATATGTTGCTGTAAAAAATTAAGTAACAGAATGGGATCTGGTAAATAGGGGGTGTCAATGATTAAGAATTTTTTTTCCCTGGCTACCTTAATAGTAAGAAAATAAGCTCCATGAGAGCAGAGACTTTTTTTGGTTTGGATGGATGGATGGATGAAGGGATATATGGGTGGGTGGGTTCATGGATGGGCAGATGAAGGAATGGACAGATGATTCATTCATCCATGTAGTAAAGAACTGTACGGGTTTCCCTAGTGGCTCAGACGGTACAGAATCTTCCTGCAATGCAGACCTGGGTTCGATCCCTCAGTTGGGAAGATCCCCTGGAGAAGGGAATGGCTAACCACTCCAGTATGCTTGCCTGGAGGATTCCATGGACAGAGGAGCCTGGCCGGCCACAGTCCACGACATCGCAAAGAGTCAGACACGCCTGAGAGACTAACACTTTCACTTTTCAAAGACTTGTCCACACTAATCCAAATGGTAAGAGACTCACTGCATCCCAAGCCCCCTGTTCCCCACGCCTGCATCTCCACCAGCTGCAGGGGCCTCATAGGAGAGGTGCACATCCTGGAAGACTGAGCATGGCTGTGTCTCGCTGCCAGGGAAAGGCGGGCATGAGAACATGAGGTGAACTGTGACCCCCACCTTCCAGCTCTGCAAGAACAGACAGATGGTCACGGGCATCACCCAGCTCTTCTGCCTGGTCACCTGCTTACCCCCAGGTATATCTCTTGTCTACCTGGCTGCACTCCAGGTAACAGGAAAAGAACCCAGTCTACTTTCTCCTGGAGAATGACCAGGCAGATGCACATACAACTTCAGTTCGTGAGTCAGTAGCCACATGGCCACACCAAGTAGGCTGGGAAGCACAGTCTTTATGCTGTGTGGCCACATCCCTGGTGAATCTCTTCCTCTGCAAAGGGAAGATAGATACAGAAGGACAGCATCGGTCCTTTACTGGTGTGGTGGGGCCATTTGTGGGCTATTTTGCAGGGGAAGGTAATCTGGCACCAGTAAAATTAAAATGTTGATGTTTGTAAATAAGTTGTTGCAGTTTGCCAATTATATCTCTCCTTGATTGTCTTTCATTTCAACAGGACTCTGAATGATGATCAAGGCAGAGAGCTGTGGTTGGCACACCTGTGTAAATGAATAAGGCTTTGATGGCCCGTGGACTCCATCAGACAAGCATGTGACAGCAGGGATAGGGAAGGGGAGAAAGGCACAGACCACATTTTAATGCTGGGGTTGGGGGAGAGTGCAGAAGCCTGGGCTAGACAGCCAGGTGGGAGTCCAGGAGCAAGTTGGGACTGTCAGCATTTGAAGCTCAGAGGAATGATGTAAAGACCCATGTGAAGGACCTTGCAGATCCCTTTACACAAAAATCACCCACAAAGGATGAGAACAAGCTTCCCAAGGACTCTGAAACTGGGTAGGGGTTCACACATTCAGTAAGAATCACCATCAACAGATCTGTCCCCTGTAAACCTCTTCCAAGTTTGGGGATCATAACATTGTGAGTTAACTCAGAAACTAGCTGACACTTGGCTCACTGACACAGTGAAGGTTCCCAAGCTAGCATGAATGTATGTCATCAGATCACAGGGGAACCCTGGGTTAGGGGTCCGACCCACCGCAAGCCCTGCCCATACGAGTGACCTGCTTGTACCACCTCAGCATTTCTATCACTGGCATGACTCATGGCAACAGAATTAGCCTAACACCAAGCATGTGACCTCATGGCTTAAACATGTGTGTTTATACCAGGATGACTGCCTACCAACTAGAAAATGCAACAGAATGGGCACACCTGTCCATACAGCCATCCATGTGGGACACAGGTGAAACTCTGGTCACCAAGAATCACAGAAACTCTCAGGGCAAATAAACACAGAAAATCCCCAAATACCTTTTCCCCAGCACTAAAAAATTAAGACTATTCCAATATTTCTGATTTAACATGGCTGATTTGAGATTCACATCTCAGGAGAGGAAAAAATGACAAATCTCTTGCCAACAGCTACAATGGAAATAAAATAACAAAACTTTACAAAAATATCCAAATCAGAAATACACTGTAAATATAATCAAAGGTATATAGTGCTCTGCCTATCAATTTGCTTAAGTGATCTTTTCATTTTCAGTGAAAATTATACACATAGCATTCTCAACAAATGTGTAATTTGGATGGAGAAAAGCCCAGAGCTAGTGTAAAATTCATCTCCATCAGTTGGTGTTTAGCTATTTCTAAAATGAAATAGAACAGAAACAATTTCAAAGCTCCCAAAAAGTTACTGGATTCAAAGAAGTATCAAATAAAAAGGAAACACGTGCAAAACCCCCAGCATCCAGCCCTCAGAGGATGTTCTGATTCCAGTAGATTGTGTCCACTTTAGGAACCCAAATGTCTTTCTATCTACATATTAAAATATTTTGCGTTGCCTGGAGTGAAGACTATCAGTTTAAGTATATGACCTAAGGGCAAAGACCACTAAGATAGTAATGGCTATGAAGGTCAAGGCTTTTCATAAATTTTGCATTTTCTTTTACTGGTTCTGTTATTAAACCCCAATTTCTGATACTTTCAAAAGCAACTTCAGTGTCCAAAAGTAAAACCCACCAAACTCCAACTTCATGCAAGGGGATCCCTCAACATAAACATCCTTTCCCTGTGCCTCTCCGGCCCAGGGATGGGACGGATCTTGTCTGGTCAACTCTAGGTGACCAAACATTAATATATTAAAATGTCAGCATCCCAGTTTCCAGTGGAAATCTTCAAAAGAGCCACAACGAATAACAAGCCCCTCTTAAACTCCCTATGTTGTCCTCACCAAATACAGAGCATGCCCATCACTACCCAGTTCTTGTTTAACTTTATTTTTTTTTAATTTATTTATTTTAGTTGGAGGCTAATTACTTTACAATATTGTAGTGGTTTTTGCCATACATTGATATGAATGTATCATATCCATGGAGTGGTGGCTGCATGGGTGCAGGAGGGCCTAGAGGAGCTACTCCACATTCAAGGTCATGAGGGGCGACAGTGAGGAGATACCCCTCGTCCAAGGTAAGGAGCAGCCGTGAAGAGATACCCCATGTCCAAGGTAAGGGAAACCCAAGTAAGATGGTAAGTGTTCCAAGAAGGCATCAGAGGGCAGACACACTGAAACCATAATTACAGAAAACTAGTCAATGTAATCACACTAGGACCACAGCCTTGTCTAACTCAATGAAACTAAGCCATGCCTGTGGGGCCACCCAAGACGGGCGGGTCATGGTGGAGAGGTCTGACAGAATGTGGCCCACTAGAGAAGGGAATGGCAAACCACTTCAGTATTCTTGCCTTGAGAACCCCATTAGCAGTATGAAAAGGCAAAATGATACAATACTGAAAAAGGAACTCCCCAGGTCAGTAGGTGCCCAATATGCTACTGGAGATCAATGGAGAAATAACTCCAGAAAGAATGAAGGGGTGGAGCCAAAGCAAAAACAACACCCAGTTGTGGATGTGACTGGTGATAGAAACAAGGTCTGATGCTGTAAAGAGCAATATTGCATAGGAACCTGGAATGTCAGGCCCATGAATCAAGGCAAATTGGAAGTGGTCAAACAGGAGACGGCAAGAGTGAACATCGACATTATAGGAATCAACGAACTAAGATGGACTGGAATGGGTGAATTTAACTCAGATGACCATTATATCTACTACTGTGGGCAGGAACCCCTTAGAAGAAATGGAGTAGCCATCATAGTCAACAAGAGAGTCTGAAATGCAGTACTTGGATGCAATCTCAAAAACGACAGAATGATCTCTGTTCATTTCCAAGGCAAACCATTCAATATCATGGTAATCCAAGTCTATGCCCCAACCACCAATGCTGAAGAAGCTGAACAGTTCTGTGAAGACCTGCAAGACCTTTTAGAACTAACACCCAAAAAGGATGTCCTTTTCATTATAGGGGACTGGAATGCAAAAGTAGGAAGTCAAGAAACACCTGGAGTAACAGGCAAATTTGGCCTTGGAATACAGAATGAAGCAGGACAAAGGCTAATAGAGTTTTGCCAAGAGAATGCATTGGTCATAGCAAACACCCTCTTCCAACAACACAAGAGAAGACTCTACACATGGACATCACCAGATGGTCAACACCAAAATCAGATTGATTATATTCTTTGCAGCCAAAGATGGGGAAGCTCTATACAGTCAGCAAAAACAAGACCGGGAGATGACTGTGGCTCAGATCATGAATCCCTTATTGCAAAATTCAGACTTAAATTGAAGAAAGCAGGGAAAACCACTAGACCATTCAGGTATGACCTAAATCAAATCCCTTATGATTATACACTGGAAGTGAGAAATAGATTTAAGGGACTAGATCTGATAGATAGAGTGCCTCATGAACTATGGACTGAGGTTCATGACATTGTACAGGAGACAGTGATCAAAAATAATCCCCATAGAAAAGAAATGCAAAAAAGCAAAATGGCTGTCTGGGGAGGCCTTACAAATAGCTGTGAAAAGAAGAGAAGCAAAAAGCAAAGGAGAAAACAAAGATACAAGCATCTGAATGCAGAGTTCCAAAGAATAGCAAGAAGAGATAAGAAAGCCTTCCTCAGCAATCAATGCAAAGAAATAGAGGAGAACAACAGAATTGGAAAGACTAGAAATCTCTTCAAGAATATTAGAAATACCAAGGGAACATTTCATGCAAAGATGGGCTCGATAAACGACAGAAATGGTATGGACCTAACAGGAGCAGAAGATATTAAGAAGAGGTGGCAGGAATACACAGAACTGTACAGAAAAGATCTTCATGACCAAGATAATCACGATGGTATGATCACTCACCTAGAGCCAGACATCCTGGAATGTGAAGTCAAGTGGGCCTTAGAAAGCATCACTATGAACACAGCTAGTGGAAGTGATGGAATTCCAGTGGAGCTATTTCAAATCCTGAAAGATGATGCTGTGAAAGTGCTGCACTCAATATGCCAGCAAATTTGGAAAACTCAGCAGTGGCCACAGGACTGGAAAAGGATTTTCATTCTAATCCCAAAGAAAGGCAATGCCAAAGAACGCTCGAACTACCGCACAATTGCATTCATCTCACACGCTAGTAAAGTAATGCTCAAAATTCTCCAAGCTAGGCTTCAGCAATATGTGAACCGTGAACTTCCAGATGTTCAAGCTGGTTTTAGAAAAGGCAGAGGAACCAGAGATCAAATTGCCAACATCTGCTGAATCATGGAAAAAGCAAGACAGTTCCAGAAAAACATCTATTTCTGCTTTATTGGCTATGCCAAAGCCTTTGACTGTGTGGATCACAATAAACTGTGGAAAATTCTGAAAGAGATGGGAATACCAGACCACCTGACCTGCGTCCTGAGAAACCTATATGCAGGTCATGAGGCAACAGTTAGAACTGGACATGGAACAACAGACTGGTTCCAAATCGGGAAAAGGAGTATGTCAAGGCTGTATATTATCACCCTGCTTATTTAACTTATATGCAGAGTACATCATGAGAAACGCTGGGCTGGAAGAAGCACAAGCTGGAATCAAGATTGCCGGGAGAAACATCAATAACCTCAGATATGCAGATGACACCACCCTTATGGCAGAAAGTGAAGAGGAACTAAAAAGCCTCTTGATGAAAGTGGAGAGTGAAAAAGTTGGCTTAAAGCTCAACATTCAGAAAACGAAGATCATGGCATCTGGTCCCATCACTTCATGGGAAATAGATGGGGAAACAGTGGAAACAGCGTCAGACTTTATTTTTGGGGGCTCCAAAATCACTGCAGATGGTGATTCCAGCCATGAAATTAAAAGATGCTTACTCCTTGGAAGGCATGTTATGACCATGCTAGAGAGCATATTGAAAAACAGAGACATTACTTTGCCAACAAAGGTCCGTCTAGTCAAGGCTGTGGTTTTTCCAGTGGTCATGTATGGATGTGAGAGTTGGACTGTGAAGAAAGCTGAGCGCTGAAGAATTGATGCTTTTGAACTGTGGTGTTGGAGAAGACTCTTGCAAGTCCCTTGGACTGCAAGGAGATCCAACCAGTCCATTCTGAAGGAGATCAGCCCTGGGATTTCTTTGGAAGGAATGATGCTGAAGCTGAAACTCCAGTACTTTGGCCACCTCATGCAAAGAGATGACTCATTGGAAAAAACTCTGATGCTGGGAGGGATTGGGGGCAGGAGGAGAAGGGGACGACAGAGGATGAGATGGCTGGATGGCATCACCGACTCGATAGATGTGAGTCTGAGCGAACTCTGAGAGTTGGTGATGGACAGGGAGGCCTGGTGTGCTGCGATTCATGGGGTCGCAAAGCGTCGGACACGACTGAGTGACTGAACTGAACTGAACTGATATGAATCAGCCACGGGTGTACATGTGTTCCCCATCCTGAACCCCCACCCCATCCCTCTGGGTCATCCCAGTGCACCAGCCCTGAGCACCCTGTATCATGTATCGAACCTGGACTGGCGATCTGTTTCATATATGATAATATACATGTTTCAGTGCTATTCTCTCAGATCTTCCCACTCTCGCCTTCTCCCATAGAGTCCAGAAGACTGTTCTGTACATATTGTGTCTCTTTTGCTGTGTCATATACAGGTTTATCATTACCATCTTTCTAAATTCCATATATATGTGTTAGTATACTGTATTGGTGTTTTTCTTTCTGGCTTACTTCACTCATAGGCTCGTTTCATCCACCTCATTAGAACTGATTCAAATGTACTCTTTTTAATGGCTGAGTAATATTCCATTGTGTGTATGTACCTGTTTATCTTTAATCATAACGTTTTCTAAGAATGTTTCTTGTGACTTTCTGTTTGGTTATAGGAGCACAGAGCTGTTTGGTTGCTTTTGTCGTGGGACCTAATCCAGATTCAAGGATTGCTTATTTTATCTCAGTAATTTCTTAATCTAGAATATCCTCTTTTTCTTTTTTCAGAACATTCACTTTTTGATGAGCTTTCTAGAATGTCCCAAATTCTTGTTTTGTCAGACTGTTTTCTTGCAGTGTCACTTAAGTTGTTCCTCTAATCCTCAACTTTCTGAAAGTTAGATCTAGAACAGTGCTGACCAATAGAAGTATGATGTGTATCACACATGATTCTAAATTTGCCTGTTTCCCCACTAAAACATTTTTTAAAACAGGTGAAGTTACTGTTAATAACATACTGAAGTCCCATAACTAAACTCTTTTCATAACTAAAAATCATTTTAGCACTTAGTGTTTTTAGATTAATAATGAAATATTTTACATTCTTTCTTCATACTAAATTTTCAAAACATGAAACATTTTTAAATTTATTTATTTTAATTGGAGGCTAATTACTTTACAATATTGTAGTGGTTTTTGCCATACATTGAATGAATCAGCCATGGGTATACATTACACGTGTTTTTTTATACTTAGAGCACATCTCAAGCACATATGACTGGCTTGTGGCTACCATATTAAATAGTACAGGTCTGGAGACTTGACTGGATTCTGGCAGCAATATTTCTCAGGAGATAATATGTCAGCAGGTCACTACTTAGTTGTGGTATGTTAACATGGCCAGATCTCTCTTTCACCAAAGACTTTTTTACCAGATCTCTTTACCAAAGATTCCTTCCTCCCTCCTGTACTCAGCAAGTAGTCCTTGGGAGGATATTTCACATCATTCTTGGGACAACAGGAATAATTTTAATATAGACTGACATTAAATGATTTTATAGAATTATTTTAACTTTTCTTATGTGTGATAAGGGGATTGTGGCTATGCAGAAGAATCACATTATTAGGAGCAGGATAAAGTTTTTAGGAGTGAAACATCATGATGTTGGCAACTTCCTTTTACACTATATTAGCAAAAGTTTTATATATGTAGATACAGATAAATCTGACACATTTACAGAGAGATAAAGTAAATATGTCTAAATATTTACATTTTTCAATCCGGGTGCAGAGCATATGAGTGCTTATTGTACTATACTTTGATCTTTCTATAATTCTGAAATATTTTACAAGAAAGATTTGAGGGAAAGTTTTTTGAAATAATGATAATAGCACTTATTCTCTTCCGAGGACTATGCTAAAATGTACTAAAAGTCCATCGTCACATTTACTCCCTGAAACAACTAGACAAGGTAGGTGCTATTATTGTCCCACTTTTCCTGACAGGAGAACCAAGGAACAGAGAAGTTAGGTGATTTGCATAAATTCACTCAGTTTAATAAATGACAAGGATGGTTGAAATTAAGTATGTCTAACTTGGACTCTGTGTTCTGAACCAGAAAAATGCATTGTCTCCTCAGCATTCACAACAAAGAATCAACATTTGGAAAAGGCATTTTCCTAGGTATTTATTCTGAGGATCCAGCAGCAGTAGGATATGAACTTAGAAAACTCAAACCTTGATTCAGGACCCTGATGTTGACAGCACCCAAGGGCAGACCTGCTCACAGCACCAGAGGTGCCTTGTCCCCTGACATCAATGGGGCTTTGCACTTGCTTGGTCTATTGTCTCTAAGAACTATGATGATCATCTCCATCCTAGAACAGACACAAGTTAATTCAAATACTACTGGTTCTAAAGCTAAATCGGATTTCAGCTCATTTCTCTCTCATTGGTAGTAGAATAGTGACGATATTGAGAACAGTTACTGCTTACTGAACACTTGCTGGTGCCAATCAGTCTTGTGAATGCTCTCACATACTACCTAACTCAATCCTCCAACCACTCTGTGAGCTGGGAGGAAAATGACGCACCAAAGCCTCAGGCAGTAAGCAAAGCCTTGGAGCATAGTTCCAGAACATGCTTTTCACCACAGCAGAGCAGGGTGGGAGGTGCCATCCCCAAAGAGCTTGTCACACAGAAACAGGGTAAAGGCAGGGCTGGCTGTGAGTACCCTGGCAGTGGCCATGGCATCATATTACTCTCTGAGGAGGAGACAGGGGATTGGCAGGGGAGAATACCCATACCTGTTGAACTTCCACGGCTGATAGCAGGTGTAGTCCTTTAATACCCATTGTCCTGCTTAAGATGCAGGACCCCTCTGGGGTAAATAATAATTATCTCCATGTCACAGAGGAGAAAATGAAACTTGGGAAATTAGGTCACTTCCCCAGAATCTCACCACTAAGAAATGGTTCTTGCTACACAAAGTTAACAAGTGTTTGCTGAATGAAAGCACAAATATATAGTTTCATAATTTAAAAATAAAAACACAGAAGCTGTCAGATTCCATAAGCTAGATGTATTGACAACCCTACCATGGGCACACTGGGAGGGTATGGTGGATGAAGGGAAAGAACTCAGAGCCAAATTCTCACATCTAAACAGTCACAGGAAACCCAAGGCAATACCAGCTGACTCTGAGAAGCAGGTTCTAGAACCAAACTTGGAGCAGTTGGTGCACACCCATGAGCACTCAGTGCAGAGTCCACTCAGGAGGAGGTGTCTGAGCTGGAGCAGAAGGCAAAGGCAGTCTGGGTGACCCCACTGGTCACTCTGGAAAAGCAGGTGAGGAGGATCCCCTCAGAGCTGAGAGAAAAAGGCTTTTAGCTGTGGGTGGGCACAGGTCCCTGGACACAGGCTCAGCAAACAGAACTCAGATCAGGAAATTTGGCGCAGTGCACCAACTGTACATCTGTACACAGTAGCCCTGAAGGTAGACAGATAGTTGGAGAATCTCTTTCAGAGCCTCTGGACCCTGGACACTACCTGTCTCCTGGTCCAGCTCTGTGTGGACTGTGACCTCCTGCTGATACAAGCTGGCCTCACTGAGCATCCTACCCCTGAGCTTCTCTGGACAGAGGCCTCCTCCCCATCTCCCACCTGAAGCCTAACAAAGCAGGTGCAGCCCAAGGGACAGGAGCAGACACAATTTCCTTTCTAATCTCTCTCTCTGCTTCATGGTCCTGCCCTAGCTCCTGCTCCCTGGATCATAGCCCAGAAATAAAGTAAGATCACACATGTCCTCTGTCTCACACTCTGCTTTCTAGTGAGCCCAGGCTAAGAGAGAATCAACAGAAGCCCCCTTCCCCAGAAAAATGCACATGCAAGCAAACTGAGGCATGGTGTCTCCGTGGGTTTATGGTTCCCCTGTGGGCCAGGTTAAGACCTTCCATCTTAGGGGGGTAGGTAGTAGTTTCAGTTTCTAAGTAGACACATACTTTGCTTCTCTTATTCATGAAGACACTCCAGGACTTCTGACACTGGGAAAGCTCAAGAGTTAATCATGGGAAGGGGAGCTCATCAAAGCACAGAGAAGCCTCAAAACAGCACAAGAAGCAGAAAGCAGATGGTAGTGAGGCTCCCGAAGAGCTGGAGGGAGGTTTGAAATGAATCTGAGATGGGAAAGTGTGTTCCTGTCCGACTGCTCAGCCCTTGACCAATCTCAGCTCACATGGTCTTTTCCCAAAAATGCCCTTTGTATCAGCAAGAAGCATCAACATTGTTCAATAAGATGAAAATTTCATTACAAAACTTTTCACGGTCCAGAAGCCCACCAACAGGAAGGGCTACTCGCCCAGACCACAGCTCCTCCAGCCATCCCACATGACCAGACACCTAAACCACTGCACCCCTCCCCCAACACCCTGTATCCACGCCCTACCACCTGGGATGTGGGTGGGTTTTGTTATTAGATGGCTGACATTTTAAGATATTGAGGTTTGGTCACCTAGAGTTTACCAGAGACATTGAAAGACCTGAAGGTTCTCCCTCATCCTAAGGAGGGAAGAAGCAGCCCCACGGCTAGGTGCCTGTCTCTACGAGGATGTGCTTGGAAGGAGCTGGAGGAAATTATCAGCAATTGCCAGACACACAGCTAATAGACATGCAGGCTAATCATTTTGAGAGCCTGTCAACTGACAACCAGCAGCAACATCCAAAAGCTACGCAGAGAACCTCCAAGGGGCAAGTAAGCACTCAGATCTGCCCGGTGCCCCTACTTTGTGCAAAGTCACTACAGACAGACAGGCCGGCTGCTTTTAACCCACTTCAGCTCCTCTGGATACGTGCTCAGCTTTTCACATCCCCATTGCAAAGTGAGCCACCAGCCCCCGCATTTCCAGCCCTGCGAGGTGATGAGCCAGCAGCAGGACGTGTGGCCAGGAGCCTCACGGGAATTCAAATTCAGCACAGCTGTCTTCTGCCTGGTCTCAAATCTAAATAACAGCAAAAACTAGGCACCTGGCAGACAGGTTCAGAAAACCTCAGCCTCTGCAGCTGAAAGCACCCTCCTGACATATGCCAGATTACAGATGATGGATCTGGAAATTGCAACAATTAAGAAGCTAAAAAATACAATGCTGGCATCACATTTCCAGATGTGACTAAAATGTAAGCTGTGGGTGGGCTTTAAGTGGAAGGAGGCTGCAGTAAAGCTTCCCTGTGGTAAATAGCAACCTCAGAGGTTCAAGCCACACAGCATCAGCCCACTCGCTCATTCTCTCAAATATTTATTCTACAAAGACACTTTCATTGACATTTGTGGAAGCAGGAAGTGGGAGAGCAGGCTTTTAAACTGCTCTGCTAAAAACCCAGAATATCCAAGAGGCTTTCATTAACAAACATGAACCAAGCACCTACTATGTGCTGGCAATGTCCCTGGTGCTGAAACAGCAGCAAACAGCACAGTCCCTGTTCAAGTGGAGTTCAACTTCTACCAGACAGAATTAGCCCATAAAACACGTATAAATTGGGAGTAATAAATACTGAGGGAAAAGGGATAATGCAGCAAAGGGAACAGGACATTCAAAGTGGGGAGTCCGGAGCTCTAGTTTGGGTTCCTAGAGAAGGCTTCCCAGAGAAGAGACTTTCAAGTAAAGCTCTGAAAGAAAAGGAGACCCTGGTGATCCAATAAGGGTAGTAGGGGGAGAAGGAGGCAGAGCCAGGAAACTATGGGGTAGACGAAGGTGAGAGGAGGGAGGGGTGGGGAGGAAAGAACCAGAAAGGAAGGGCAGAGCCTGGGACGGGGGAGGGAGGCTGAGCCAGAAGAAGCAGGGAACTGGGAAAGGAAGAGAGGGCAGAGCAAGCTGTGCCATGTACCCAGGCATTTCATTGTGGTAACCCTATTTTCATCTGTTAAAATTATAGGTGATTTTGCATTGGAAAATCATTCACTGTTAAAGGAAGGGAGGAACAGTTTGAAAACACCTTTCAGCCATGTGGTATGAAAGCCTTTGGAATAAGATGGTGCTGGGTTCAGTTCCCAGGTCTGTCATTTGTGGCCTGAGCATCCTGGAGCTCTGACTTACATCTGACCCTCCCTTTCTGCCCACCTAGTAGAGGGGGCTTGGAGAAAGAGCACCTGGCATAGAGTTTGCAACTTACCAGGACTCAGAGGACTGATTCCCTGATCCTCCTCTACCACGGTCAGGCTGGGCTTGAGAGATGCACAGATTGGGAACTGCCTTCAAGGAACCACAGCCAGGAAGTGAGGTGAGGGAGTACACAGGGACATGGTAAAAGGCAGCATCAGGCTGCTAGTGAGCTAGAGATCTAACCTACAGAAACCTGTTTTCAGCTACAGGGACCGGGAGAGGCAATGAATTAGGGAGGGCACTGGGGTGGAGGGAACGAGCTGCAGGTTTAATAAGTAGGGTGTGTTGGAGGACAGCAGACACCTTGCTGAAGGTCTGTCCTTGACAGCTAGAAAGGCTGTCAATGGACTGTAGTCAGATCACAGAGAACCTCTGGTGCCAGGATTAGACAGTGACTTTTAGAAGAAAAAGGGTTCTTAAAGGTTTTTAAGGTGAGGTTTTTAAGGTCTGAACCATTTAGACACAATGTGTGGGACAGATGACCAGAGGGAGTATGAGACAGGGGGATGACAGGGGCTGGTGTGTAGCGTGGACGCTGGTGGTGGGTGCTCGGGGCACAGCAGGGTTAGGTAACAGTCCAGGCAGCCGACAGAACAGCCGCCCTGCCCTCTATGGTCATCAACTCCAGAGAAAAGGCAACTCAAGGAGTAGAAACTGGAAAATTTGAGACGGACTTTGCTCAGAGCAAATTGCTGATAGAGGAGGGATGGAAAGGAAGCAGCTGAGACTGGGAGTGGCCCCTGGGGACATGGGGTCTGAGGGAGAGTGAGCACCTGGGGCCCTGGAGCTGAAGGAGGCAGAAAAGCCAAAGGTGCCTGAAGATGAGGACGAGGGGCCAACCCGGGAGCCCTAGGATCGTCTCAAGAGCAGCTTCAGCAGGAAGGATGTCAAGGTAAATAGGAACCACAAGTGTAGACTACTCCTTATATCTGGTTAGTGGTCAGAAGAGGCTGGGGTGATTTGGGTGATTATTGGACTTCCCTGGTAGCTCAGACAGTAAAGCGTCTGCCTACAATGCAGGAGACCCAGGTTCAATCCCTGGGTTGAGAAGATCCCCTGGAGAAGGAAATGGCAACCCACTGCAGTACTCTTGCCTGGAAAATCCCAGGGACGGAGGAGTCTGGTGGGCTACAGTCCATGGGGTCGCAAAGAGTTGGACACAACTGAGCGATGTCACTTTCTTTCATAGGATCAGTAATCAAGTTTATTAAATTAAGGATATTCTGGGTCCATCGGTAAACAGAAAGGAAAATGCTGAGCAGAGAGACAGAGGATGTGGTGAGAAGATTGGGAAAAGGCTTGTTTGACTCATTTGTGTGTGTGTGTGCTCAGTCATTCAGTCATGTCCGACTTGCTGCAACCCTTTGGACTGTAGCCCGCCAGGCTCCTCTGTCCATGGGATTTTTCAGGCAGGAATACTGGAGCAGGTTGTCATTTCCTCCCCCAGGGGACATTTCTGATTCAGGGATCAAATCCATGTTTCCTGCACTGCAGGAACTCTTTACCACTGAGTCATTGGAGAAGCCCGTTTGACTAATTTAACCTGTGACAAAAGCTCAGAATACAGAAGATAGAGAAGATACCAGTCAGAGAAGATACCAGCCAGAGACCCAGGACACTGCATGCTGTGGGCACCCACATCTGAACACACAAGGGCGGTCACCTCAGTCCTGAAAGTGGCCTCGGTGGCCAGTTCAACGTGGCCCCGTGCTACACACTGACTGCCATGGCTGCCCTCATGCTTGCTGTGGAGTTCATCACCACTGTGGCATCCACCAGGCATGCTCTGCTGGGAACTTCATGGTTCTGTTTTCCTGAATACGTTTCTCATCCCAAAGCCTGTGGAGCCTGGTCCAGCCGCCTGCAGCATGCCTGGCGCCCATTCTGATGAGTCGCAGCCTTGGCACTCCTTTGTAACAAGAACCCTGTCCTACTCAACTCAGCTGCATTCAGGATGAACGTTTTTCAAACCTTTCTCTCATCCATGACATTTATGTCCTACAATCAGCCTCAACCTCATACAGAATCATTACCACAGTCCAGGAACCATTAATTCAGACCACTGCAAGCTGTGCTGCCTCAGACGCACATCTCCCTCTAAGGAACACATTTTCCTCCCAACAGGTGGGCCCAGATGAGGATTGAGAATAGGATTTTGTGGAGAACCACTGTGCTTGTTACTTCCTCCTGCCACGGTTTGCTGCCCCCTGGAGTGGGAGTGGGCACAGGACAACCAGAGAACAACAAAGGAGAGGATGTTTGTGAGAGTATGGTGGGCACACGGGTGGAAGGACGACAGGCAGGCTGAGACAGGGCGTGTGGAGGGGAGGCGACACTGAGGACAAGCCCTTGGCGTGTGGAGGCTTCTGAGGGAGGGCAAACTGCTGGCGCCTGGTGGCCAATGGGAACAGACATGGCGACCCCAGAAGTGGGGCCAGGGGCTGGGGAGGATCCTCAGCTACAAAGAACGGTGGCAGGAAACCGGAGGGACGGGATAGAGCCACATCGCCGGCAAGTGGGAGGGGCTTGGAGGGAGCGGGAGTGGAGGGAGGGCAGAGTCCACAACAAGTCAACCAGGGTGCTCCAGCCCAGGGCCCAGGATGACACAAGTGACACCCGTCAGAGAGAGAACTTTCCACACAGGGTGAGGAGGAGAGACAGAGACAGGCGTGAGACCCTCAGAAAGGAAAGTGAAATGAGAAAGAGAAACAAGAGAGTTAGGAACACACAAGAGGGAACAGAGAGTCAAAAGTGATCTAGCCCTGGCCTCTGCAGTAGACATAAAACTCAAAGCATAAAGCTGATTAGACAGAAGAGGCAGGGTTGCAGCTGAATTATTTTGAAGATAACATGAGGAACCAGGCAAGTGAAACTTTTCACCCAAATCCCTCCCAGGAAAGCATGAGCCTTTCTTGACCTGATGCTGGGGAGCTGTGGAGGAAGAACACAGATCATGAAGGCCCAGCTGCTTTGGTCCATGGGGTATGGTACAGCCAGGGCTTTGCTCCCCAGGACAGCCAGAGCAGCCCCACAAAATCACACCCCAGGCAGAGCCCCCACACTAATCCTCTCTACCCAACTCCCAACACCTCTGACTCACCCTTCAGGTGCCTGTCTTTGGCCAAACCAGTGAGACAAGTGACATCTGTGCAGCCTCCTGAAGGCCCCTATTGGCTCCTAGTCATTCAGGCAAGTCTCAACTCAGATGTCACTTACCCAGGGGAGCCTTGCCTCACCCCGTGCCTGCACTCATTCCCCCTGCAATGACCCTGCTTACCTAGTGGCGGGCGCAGTCATCCAGCTCCACAAAGAGCAGCACCACTTGGCACAGATGGACTGATGCCCGCTTGTTGGGGCCACCTCTCTCCCCATGAGGTCTAGTCTGTTGCTGTTTAGTCGCTGAGTCATGTCCGACTCTTTGGCAACCCCATGGACTGTAGCCCACCAGGTTCCTCTGTCCATGGGATTTCCCAGGCAAGAATACTGGAGTGGGTTGCTATTTCCTACTTCAGGAGAGCTTACTGACCCAGAGATCAAACCTGAGTCTCCTGCATTGGCAGCCAGATTCTTTACCACTGAGCCACCAGTGAAGCCCAGAAGTCTAGTCTAATAAAGTAAAAATGAGCACAGCTGAGCTCCCATAATTATCACTAAGAATGTGGTTTCCTCTTCCCTGTTATAACCACAACAGAGTGGAAAATTTTTCCTCCTCCAAGGAAGATTTAGAGTCCAAGCAGAGATGACTGAGGAAATGATGGGGCAGGTGGGAGTGGGGTCATTCGCTCCAGGGATACCTGGATCCACAGCCCCCTCATCCCCTCTCCCAGACTGCAGGCACCTCTGAGCCTGGAGCGTGGCCCTGCAGTTCCACCACCAGGACGCCCATGGAACTGCTCCAGGCCTGAGCCCTCAGACAGTCCCAAAGCAGGAGGGATTCCTGAACTTCTGGCAGAGGAAAAAACAGGCGCAAATCTGTGAGGGTCTTGGAGACCAGTGACTCTCCTGCTGGGGTATTTGACCAGGAGGCTAAGCCAAAAATATGGTTTTAATTCCAGCTCTGTTTATAATCTGTGTCCTTGAAAGTTCCCCCACCAGCTCTAGCACACCATTTCCAGGTGTGAAGAGAAGTAACATCATCAACCCCTCAGAGGATGATGCAGAGAACCAGACACATGGACAGAATTCCGCCAACACAGAGCATGAAGTAAAAAATGGGAGAGCCCTGGACCCACCTCCAGTAAAGCACTACACAGGCTCAGTTACCCAACACAAGAAATACAATCAAATCTGAGGCCTGAACATGGGGTATTTCCGTTAGGCAGCCAAAAAATCCATTTTATACTGTCTGCTACAGGTGCTTGAAAAATTAGCACTAAAATAAAAAGCCTTTTGCTTAGTGATGAACCTTCAAATAATTCAAGTTTATATTTTGGCTGACTAAAAAAGGGATATCAAGGGAATTCCAACATAAATTCCACAAAGATAATGTGTAAGAAAAAAAGCAAATATCCCAATTGAGAAATAGGCCAATATTACATAAGAAACATAATTGCATAATTTAAGATAATCACGATGGTGTGATCACTCACCTAGAGCCAGACATCCTGGAATGTGAAGTCAAGTGGGCCTTACAAAGCATCACTACGAACAAAGCTAGTGGAGGTGATAGAGTTCCAGTTGAGCTATTTCAAATCCTAAAAGATGATGCTGTGAAAGTGCTGCACTCAATATGCCAGCAAATTTGGAAAACTCAGCAGTGGCCACAGGACTGGAAAAGGTCAGTTTTCATTCCAATCCCGAAGAAAGGCAATGCCAAAGAATGCTCAAACTACTGCACGATTGCACTTATCTCACACACTAGTAAAGTAATGCTCAAAAATCTCCAAGCCAGGCTTCAGCAATATGTGAACCATGAACTTCCAGATGTTCAAGCTGGTTTTAGAAAAGGCAGAGGAACCAGAGTTCAAATTGCCAACATCCGATGGATCATGGAAAAAGCAAGAGAGTTCCAGAAAAGCATCTATTTCTGCTTTATTGACTATGCCAAAGCCTTTGACTGTGTGGATCACAATAAACTGTGGAAAATTCTGAAAGAGATGGGAATACCAGACCACCTGATCTGCCTCTTGAGAAATTTGTATGCAGGTCATGAGGCAACAGTTAGAACTGGACATGGAACAACAGATTGGTTCCAAATAGGAAAAGGAGTTCGTCAAGGCTTATTTAACTTCTATGCAGAGTACATCATGAGAAACGCTGGGCTGGAAGAAACACAAGCTGGAATCAAGATTGTCGGGAGAAATATCAATAACCTCAGATATGAAGATGACACCACCCTTATGGCAGAAAGTGAAGAGGAACTCAAAAGCCTCTTGATGAAGGTGAAAGAGAGTGAAAAAGTTGGCTTAAACCTCAACATTCAGAAAACGAAGATCATAGCATCCAGTCCCATCACTTCATGGGAAATAGATGGGGAAACAGTGGAAACAGTGTCAGACTTTATTTTTCTGGGCTCAAAAATCACTGCAGATGATGACTGCAGCCATGAAATTAAGAGACACTTACTCCTTGGAAGGAAAGTTATGACCAACCTAGACAACATATTCAAAAGCAGAGACATTACTTTGCCAACAAAGGTTCGTCTAGTCAAGGCTATGGTTTTTCCTGTGGTCATGTATGGATGTGAGAGTTGGACTGTGAAGAAGGCTGATCACAGAAGAATTGATGCTTTTGAACTGTGGTGTTGGAGAAGACTCTTGAGAGTCCCTTGGACTTCAAGGAGATCCAACCAGTCCATTCTAAACGAGATCAGCCCTGGGGTTTCTTTGGAAGGAATGATGCTAAAGCTGTAACTCCAGTACTTTGGCCACCTCATGCAAAGAGTTGACTCATTGGAAAAGACTCTGATGCTGGGAGGAATTGGGGGCAGGAGAAGGGGATGACAGAGGATGAGATGGCTGGATGGCATCACTGACTCGATGGACGTGAGTCTGAGTGAACTCCGGGAGTTGGTGATGGACAGGGAGGTCTGGCATGCTGCGATTCATGGGGTCGCAAAGAGTCGGACACAACTAAGTGACTGAACTGAACTGAACTGAAGAAATAAAATGGTAAGACATAAAAAATGAAAAATCTCTTAGTAATTAGAGAAATTCAAAACAAAACATTTCAGCATCAAAGAGGCATCAAAAGAAAGAAAATCAATAAAGTTGATTCACTGGAGGGAAAATAAATTTGTACACTTTCTGGAGGACAATTTGCCAATATTTACATAAATCCTTAAAAACCAACAGGATTTTCTGACAATACAACTTATGGGAATTTATCTTATAGAAATAATTAAAGACAGAAGTAAAGAATTGGCTTCAAGCATCATCTGTAAAAGAAAATTTGGAAAGAATCTGACATCTATCATCAGGGATTTATTAAATAAAACAGCTGCATCTGCTCAGCAGATTACTATGTAGCCTCTACAAAACGTGTCTGGTATCTGTATAGTCCTCAAGATGTTACTAAAATATTACCCAGGAAAAAAAGCCTGGTAAGTACAACAAAAAAATACATTTATGATCTAATTCGGCAACTACACATTTACTTAAACACATATCTGCTGGTGCTGCTGCCGCTAAGTCGCTTCAGTCGTGTCCGACTCTGTGTGACCCCATAGACGGCAGCCCACCAAGTCCCCCGTCGCTGGGATTCTCTAGGCAAGAACACTGGAGTGGGTTGCCATTTCCTTCTCCAAAACACGTATCTACATACATACATGTGTGTAGGTGGAATGATGATTGTGGCTGTCCGGGAACCTAAGACAGAGGATATTTCTACATTTTTTCCTTTATTTTTATTTTCTGAGGTTGCTACATATTGCTTAGGCAATATGAGAAAAAAGAGTATTTAATATTAAATTAAAATTTAAAAAATAAGAAAATAAAATTCCAAAATAAACTTCTGTGTGCGGAAGCAGGAAGAACATGGAACCCCAGGCCTAGAATCTTCTCACCAAGCATCCACTTGCACAGTAGGGGCCACTATCCCTGCCTGGAGCAGCCACCCGGCTGACGCCAACCACGTCTCAACGCTCCTATTTGCCCAGCTCCATCCAAGGGTGCAGGAGGAGGGCACCTTCTTGGAAGGAGGGCAGAAAAGCTGTGTTTCAAGAACATGCCCCATGTTTCTTGAAGAATGTAAAAGGCAAAGAGATTTAAATTGGACTTCATTATATAACCATGTACCTGAAGTGAAAAAAACAAGTTCTACATAATTCCTAGGGACTTCGCAGGTAGCACAGTGGTTAAGAATCTGCCTACCAATGAAAGAGACACAGGAGACGTGGGTTCGATCTCTGGGCTGGGAAGAGCCCCTGGAGTAGGAAATGACAACCCACTTCAGTATTCTCGCCTGGAAAAATCCATGGACAGAGGAGCCTGGCAGGTTACAGTCCATAGGGTTGCAAAGAGTGACATAACTGAGCAACTGAGCATACAGTTCCTAGTGGGAAGAGGGGACCTTAAACCACTGGACTAAGACAAAGAACCACATTTAGAACAGCCACAAGGGAGATCTGGCAATTTTTATTCAACCCACCAGGATCTATTTTCAGGATGCTATTGTAATGTTTTCGGAGAAGGCAATGGCACCCCACTCCAGTACTCTTTCCTGGAAAACCCCATGGGCGGAGGAGCTTGGTAGGCTGCAGTCCATTGGGTCGCTAAGAGCCTGACATGACTGAGCGACTTGACTTTCACTTTTCACTTTCATGCATTGGAGAAGGAAATGGCAACCCACTCCAGTGTTCTTGCCTGGAGAATCCCGGGGACGGGGGTTGGCTGCCGTCTATGGGGTCACGCAGAGTCGGACATGACTAAAGCGACTTAGCAGTAGCAGCAGCATTGTAATGTTTACTGCATTAAAAAAATACGTTAGAAAATATTTGGTGTGAAAAAATCAGTGTAAAAGGCAATACATATTTTATAAACCCCAAAGGATTTTGCACACATTTCAATGCTGTGAATTTAAGCATCTGAAGCCCGACATCCTCCAGCTCGCCCAGGACCAGGGCCACGGTGGCATGTCCTGGCGCAGCTTAGACAGCGTATCTTTTCTCTCCCTCGCGCTTGGCCTTATGGTGCTTCACATAGTCGCTGTGCAGCTCCTTGAAGACGTCTCTCACCCCCAGTTGCAGTGAGGCCCGCAGGAACTGGATGTCGGACTCAATGCACAGGTCCAGGATGAGGTAGATACCCTCTTGCAGGAGGACTTTCACCGCTGGATACAAAGTGACCTGGGATGAGGGAATACACTCGTCTGTGAGAGCAAACAGGCAGATGCCAGGCCCTAGAATACCTGATGAGGGAGTCCAACCTTGGCTGCCAATTTGAGAAAAGATGCTCCTTTTAAAATGTCATTTTGCACCTTAACTTAATTGAATATTCATATCTCAAAAGTTTATATTTGGAGGAAATAGAGGTCAATTCAAGCCAACAAAAACCTGTAGCAAAACATCATGAAATCACAGAGGTAGCTTTGCTATTCAGTAAATGATGCTTCTGTGCTTACCAGGGGTATTTAAAAACTGGGAGCTTTAGATTTAAAAATCTTATAGTAAAAGTCACCTTATGGGTCCCATTCTTCCATGTGGCCAATCTTACTGGAAGCTATCCTACCTGTGGGATGAGGGCAGCAAAGTGACCACTTTCCCCTAGAGCAGGGCAGGTGGGCAGCATTCTCCAAGCAGATCCCTGATAGATCTTGTCACAGGGCCCAACGTCAGATGTGATTTCTGATTTCTAATTACCATTTAATAGGTTTTTAGTTCTTTCAACAATAACACAATGGGCCCTAAATCCCTAAATGCCCAGAATAATTTAATCGGTCCCTATATTCAAAGAGGCAATCCTTCCAAAGAATCTGGGTTAACCAAAATCTGGGCTGCAGCAGGAGAAGTGGGCAGTCCAGCCCTGGTGTGACCACATCTGCTACTGGCACAAACTTTCAGATCAGAGATTCAGACTGGTATCTGGACAAAAAGGCCAAGACAGCAGGCACTGCTCACCCTGCAAGGGCCTCAGAGGCTTCAGCTGGACCTGGGCTGCACAGCGTCTGCACACCACAGCAGCAGCAACCAGAAGCTGCAGGAAGGTTCGAGCCGACAAGCCTGGGGGGCGGCCGGTTCTTTATTAGTGTCCTGATGACCTAGCAGCTCATGCCTCTCTGCAGACATGCAGCTTCTAGCGAGGATACAGTTTATTAACTAGAAGAAGCGTGATTCACCAAGGTAACCTCTGGGAGGCATAGTCCTAAAGAGGCGATTTGTTTCTACTGCTAATGATGCTATTCTTCACAGTTATGGTTATTTTCATATGATAGCTCAAAAAGCATTTGACAGATGATTACCTTAATTAAATTTTACTATTTTATAGATGATAAGAACATTCAAGGACGGCAGGAGTGACTGGTCTGTGATTCCATACTAAGGTATTAGGGAAGGAAAGAAAAAATGAAACAGACAAACTAAAAACAGAAGTCTTTAACCTCACTAGCTGGGGTGAGGACCTGCTCACTCATTCACTGAATCATGACTCACGAAACAAATAATCCCCCTTCCAATGGCAAGAAGAGGCACAGTAATTTCCCCAGTGGCAGAACAGATATCTGAACTAAGTGCTGGAGTTCAGATGTCACAATCCTTTTACCTGGCGTCTCCTGGTGAAGGCAAAGCCCAGAGCACGGGGTGGGGTGGGGTGGGGGAA
>NW_011494662.1:218016-241822 GCF_000754665.1 Bison bison bison | reverse complement strand
GGGTGGGGGAACAGGAAGGCAGTAGGATCAGAACACTACAAGCCCTGCACACCTTTACCTTAGACAACTTATTTAGAAAACAAGGGGGGGAAGCCAGTTTCTACAACATTGGCCAATGAATGAAAACACTTCTAGGTAACTTTTAAAAGGCCCCTAGGCCAGGTGAGTAGGAGAAGGCAATGGCAACCCACTCTAGTACTCTCACCTGGAAAATCCCATGGACGGAGGAGCCTGGTAGGCTGCGGTCCATGGGATCGCTAGGAGTCAGACATGACTGAGCGACTTCACTTTCAATTTTCCTTTCATGCATTGGAGAAGGAAATGGCAACCCACTCCAGTGTTCTTGCCTGGAGAATCCCAGGGACGGGGGAGCCTGGTGGGCTGCCGTCGATGGGGTTGCACAGAAGTTGGACACAACTGAAGTGACTTAGCAGCAGCAGCAGGCCAGGTGAGTAGTGCAAACTATTTACCCAAAGCTATCAATAAAGAGGGAAAACTGTAAATCTGATCTACGGGTAAAAGAGAAGATAAAAGTGACCATAATTTCCCTGACACATACCCAGGGTAACACAACACTGCATGGAAGAAACAAGGTCTTCAGCAGCGGCTGCCTCCCCCTGACCGAGGCTGTCATCAGCCCCAATCACTGACACACCTTCACCCATGGCACCTGCCTCCAAAACGTGAGGGGAAGGCAAGCTAACAAACGTGAGGGGAAGGCAAGTCACCCCGCCATCCAGCTTGTAATTAAAACAACATGTCTTCCTGGTCACCAAAGATTTACGGTTCTCTCAGTAGAAGCTGCTAATGCACACAAAATACTTTCTTCATTACCAATTTTAAAAACAAATAAAAGGTAAAACACAGACTGTCCTGCCAATGGATTCTGGGACACAACTCCCTGAGATAATTCCCAAAGCCTTTGGTCTTCAAGATTAAAAATTAAAAAATAACTGATAAGCATAAATTAGACATGTATAATGAGGCTGGGATGTGAAAGACTTTTCATACAGTAAATCTCAGGATGATAAACAGTGACTTCACACTTCAAATTAGACTCCCCTCTTGTCCTTAGGTAAGAGATACTGTGGTGTCTCATTCAGTTCTTCAGCTCGTGTTCCAACAAAAGCTCACACAGTAATGACTGCTTGGGAAATATCAAGAGTCTATAAAAATGCTAAACAATTGCAAGGAAACCAAACTCCAAGCCCACATCTCATTCAAAGGATGACTTGAAGGGGCTCTTGCGTGCGGCTCTGGCTCCCATACACCTGCCTCCCGCCCACATGATGGGCATCTGCACTGACTGAGGGAGCAGAATCGGGGCTGTGGAAACGCCCTGAAACAGGGTCAGGACGGAAGCCAAGACCACGCCAGGCTTTCTGAGGAATCCCATTTAGATGACCCTCCTTGGAGGAAACACTGACTCCTCTAATGTAACACTTTACCAGCGACTCACCACCATTCTTAAGAGTCACAACAGGATATTCTATCGAGAGCAAGATATACTACGCAAGTAGAGAGATATATACCTGAACATAGTGTACTCTAAGCCTCTGACTTTCCATTTAAACAAATAAGACATGAAGTCTTATAATGAACTTACTACACAGGTCACAGGGGGTCTTGTGGAATTACAAAAATAGCACATTGACACACCAAAGTGAGATCACTGTTGAAGAATGAATGAATTATCCTGAAGCCTAAAGTCAGATGAACTGGGATTACAGCCTTTAATCCAACTGAACAAGTCTACCGGGATCTTTCCCAGGTCACCTACTTGAGTGAGAGCAGCTGAGTCACATGCACAAAGAACCCTTGAGCCCCCTGCTGCTGAGGGACCCTAGGACCTCTTTCTGTCTCCTGCTCTAGGACTTGGGTAATATTTCATCTCCCTTATGACCCAAGAGACCAAGCAAAATAGGCCTAGGGTTTGTGCTGGAGCAAGAAAAGGCCTAACGGTGGCCGCAGGAGCCCACAGGCCTCGCTGCCAGCCTCTGCATCTTTGTATGGCTCTCTCAGTGACCCTGCAGGGCTGCTGCACTCTCAGAGCAGGTGCCACCAGGGAGGACCACCAGGCCCCATGGGTCACACTGCCAGAAGGCCTGTGATCGAGGGCTGCGAACAGAAGCACCTGGGAAGGCAGGCGGCTCGGCCTACCTTCTGTGCCTCCACCACATACTGGGCCACCATGAAGGGGGAAAACACCCGGAACTCCTCGGCCCGCGCTGCCATGTGGCTGTACATCCTTTCCACGAGGCGGGCACACTCCAGTACCACCGGCAGGTCCTCTGCACTTCCTGTGGAAGCAAAGTGTTTCCAAACTGATTAATTCAGAAACCATGCATTTTAACTCTCCTAATTTTACACTTTCAACATAGCCCCAATTATTCAAACCTTTTGTTTTTGTTTTGTTTTGTTTTTCCCTAGATGCTTTAATTGGCTCAATTTGAAGACAGAATTAGGGGGAGACAATGCATTCAAATATTTATCTATATTACAAAGAGAAGAACACTTACAATACTCAAGAGTCCGTGATTGTTTTTTAAGAGATGAACTAGAATAACCAAGATTTTAGGATGAATCTAGGATTGCTATTGTATTTTAAAAGGACATGAATATCTAAAAGAAAAATTTTAATGTGGAAAAAAAGAAAAACCATCTTAAAAAAAAGGTTTTTGATATCAAATGGTTCTAAAGATAAGATGGGTCTTTGCCTCATTAAGTTTCAGAAGTCGTCTAGGATTTTTCTTTCGTAGTCGGATATATATATATATATATGTATATATGACTCAACTAACATTACTAGATCTACCCAGTTTCCCAGATTTATTTCAGACTCCTAGCTCTTCCCCTAGAGTGCCAGGATCACCCAGGCCTTAACAAACTCCTCCTCAGAATTCTAACAGTCTGAAATGTACCACAACCCAGGGTACATATGCCATCCCAAGTCTGTCACAGCAGGGTGGGCCGGGTACCCTGGCACAGCAGAGCAACCTCCCTGGTTTTCCCTCAGCATAGTAATACACTGTTTTTATTAAATTCTAGAAAATGCAAATAAGCCTATAATGACAAAAAGCACATTGGCTGCTGCCAGGGGCTGGGGCTGGACCCCAAGAGGGCTCTTCTGTGGATGAAACAAATGCTGTTTTAATTGTCGTGGTGCTTTCCTGCATGAATTTATCCATCAAAACTCACTGAAGTATATATTTCAAATGGATGCAGTTTCTCACACATATATTATGCAACAATGAGCTTAATTTTTGGAATGCACAATAACCTTTTTTAAACATTGAATATACATACAAATATCTTACACATAAGCAATTTTTCTAGGTGAATGCTCTTTTATGAAAGTACATAAACTGTTAACATCACTCCACTGAACATTTCAATAAGTAATACTTATGAGTGAGCCTCTTTAGCTTCTAATCTATACCACATCTTCTCTCTTGAAACTCTGAAGACACATGCGGTTCACTCAGGAATTCCCGGCACCTGTTATTTCAGTCCAAATTTAACATGTGGTCATTAAAGAGTATTTTTTTTTTAAGTCACTTGAGTCGTGTCGACCCTGTGTGACCCCATAGACGGAAGCCCACCAGGCTCCCCCGTCCTTGGGATTCTCCAGGCAAGAACACTGGAGTGGGTTGCCATTGCCTTCTCCAATGCATGAAAGTGAAAAGTGAAAGGGAAGTTGCTCAGTCCTGTCCGACTCTTAGCGACCCCATGGACCATAGCCTACTAGGCTCCTCCATCCATGGGATTTTCCAGGCAAGAGTACTGGAGTGGGGTGCCACTGCCTCCTCCATAAAGAGTATAACCACCCACAAAAAAAAAATAACCAGCTAAGATGCTCTGCAATTAAGCCATGAACACATCAGAGAGCCCAGTCTGGCCTGACGGGAGGTGACTGGGCCACACTAGCAACGACGAGGCAGAACCCAGAGCCCAAGATCAAACTTGAGGCATGCTGATGACCACATGCTGCACACACCCAATCCACCCTGACTGCCAGGCCAGGACCAGGTCTTCTGCCACAGTGGATGGCACAGCCAGAACCAGGCTCTTGCTCTTGAGTTCAGAACTGATCTCAGTGGCCTGAGCAAAGAGCTGGGGTCACGCCCAGGGGCAGGAACCTGTTTCCAAATCCTGTTGCCAGACAGACTCACAAAGCACAGGGGCAGGAACCTGTTTCCAAATCCTGTTGCCAGAAAGACTCACAAAGTCACATGAAAATGCAAAATACCTAATTGTGCTACTAGCTGACCCCAAAATTAGGCAAAATAATTTGGTTATTACAGTAATAACTCTACCTATTCTCTTTCTGCAAAAGATAATTGGTTAAGTAGCTTAAATCTCCAAGTCTAAACCCATTAACCTGATTCACAAGTGGGGATTACCACCATATACTTGGGTGATTACCACCTATATATTTCTAGTTCAGAACTATTGCCTTGGGGTTTCCCCCCTGATGCCCTCCAAGCTGAGCTCTCAGGCCCTCCTTTGTAGTCCCGAGCACCCAGCACACCCACCCTTGTGCCAGGCACATCACATGGTATGTTCATGCCACACAAATTTGAAACAGCACAGTATAGAGCGCCTCACTTTATATGCAAATTTCTAAATAATGAGAATCTCCTACAAATTAGAAGTTTAGCAAGAATCAACCAACTTCAAGGCTGGAAAACCAGCTGTACACATAATTTATGCGATTGCCATATGGCAGTTTGCTTCACTGTTAAACAAACACGAACTTGCAGAGATACAGTGGGAATGGTGAGCTGCAGAGACTCCACCCTTTTAAAACATGAGTGATGAGCTGGCTCGGCCACTGCCTGCTCCCCTTTAATCTCCCCACTGACCTACGAGCTCCAGAAGTAGTTCTTGAATCCACACACTTCTTTTCCTTCAGAAAAGAACTATTTCAATTAGGGGATGTCAAATGCATTCACTGCTGTGGATATAGTAAAAACTGTGTTCTTGCCTGGAGAATCCCAGGGACAGGGGAGCCTGGTGGGCTGCCATCTCTGGGTTCACACAGAGTTGGACACAACTGAAGCGACTTAGCAGCAGCAGCAATGACTTTTTTTTTTAATCTAACATTTAAAAAAACTGTTCTGAGTATTTCTTTAATGATCTGAACATGTATCTTATTTAAACTTCACTGGGTTGTTTAAGTTGGGTGGTTTTTTACCTTTGGTAACGTGTGGCCAGAGACTCCTGTAAAATAAACACATTTGAAATTGTGCATAATACCGTTTCTCTGAATTACCTTTATCTTTCTGCCGTCCTTCATGTATAATTGAACGCACCAATCTATGAAAACAGTTCAGGAAAGAAGGGATGGTTTTCAGCATTACCTGCAATAAGAGACAAAAGAATATAAAAATATGTAGGCAACTGTTTAAGTTCTACTTGAAAGGAAGTTGTATTTATTTCCTTCTTAACTTTATCCATCAGGATACTCAAAACAGTTGCAGCAACTCCTTCTAGCCAGGACTTTCTAGGGAAATGCTCACTCTACTTACTTAACTGCTTTACATCCTGTTTTCATGGTTGGAGTAGGGCTCCCACACTGCATAACTTTAGGAATCTAATGAAGCCATCCTGGTTTAGAATTTGCTGAATCTAAGTTGTTTCTGGTGCATTCTGGATATGGGTAGAAACAAATAACAAAAAGTACAGTAGCCAATGTATTCAAGTACAATGGGCACTAGAGAAAAAGGTTACATAAAGCAAACCCATTTAAAATGAGAAACAAAATTTCTCATTATTTAGCAATGAAAAGGTCTGGCTGAGACTTTATCTTGAAAAATGATATCTAAGTTATAAATAGGATTCTTTTATGCTCAACCATCCTGAGATCTCAAGGTTGCCAGGAGAAATATCAATAACCTCAGATATGCAGATGACACCACTCTTATGGCAGAAAGTGAAGAGGAACTAAAAAGCCTCTTGACGAAAGTGAAAGAGAGTGAAAAAGTTGGCTTAAAGCTCAACATTCAGAAAACAGAGATCATGGCATCCAGTCTCATTACTTCACGGCAAATAGATGGGGAAACAATGGAAACAGTGACAGACTTTATTTTGGGGGGCTCCAAAATCACTGCAGATGGTGACTGCAGCCATGAAATTAAAAGACACTTGCTCCTTGGAAGAAAAGCTATGATCAACCTAGACAGCATATTAAAAAGCAGACATTACTTTGCCAACAAAGGTCCATCTAGTCAAAGTTATGGTTTTTCCAGTAGTCACGTATGAGAGTTGGATTATAAAGAGAGCTGAGTGCTGAAGAACTGATACTTTTGAACTGTGGTGTTTAGAAAACAATCTTGAGAGTCCCTTGGACTGCAAGATCAAACCAGTCCATCCTAAAGGAAATCAGTCCTGAATATTCATTGGAAGGACTGATCTGAAGCTGAAACTCCAATTCTTTGGCCACCAGATGCGAAGAATTGACTTAATGGTAAAGACCCTGATGCTGGGAAAGATTGAAGGCAGGAGAAGGGGACGACAGAGGATGCAATGGTTGGATGGCATCACTGACTCAATGGACATGAGTTTGAACAAGCTCTGGGAGTTGGTGATGGACAGGAAAGCCTGGCGTGCTGCAGTCCATGGGGTCACAAAGGGTCGGACACGATTGAGAAAACCAAACTGAATTGAACTGATCCTGAGATCATAGTCAAAACAAGGCACTGTCAAATAAAGCAGCCAGAAGCCACACGTGGCTACTGAAATTTAAATTAAGTTAAAATTCAGTTCCTAGTCATACAATCTCTAGCCCAAATTTCACATGGTCAAGACATGGCCAACAGTTCCCGTGGGAGATGCAGGTACAAACACCCCCCCCCCCCAGGAGAAGTTCTATTCGGCAGCACTGCTCTAAGGCTCAGGGTGAACAAAGAGCGAATCGAGTGCTGACTCTCTTCTTTGGTGCAAGTTTATTCAAGCAAGGTCTGGAGAGCATAATATGCCATTCTTTATGTCAAAACATCAACTTCCGCAACATGTTCAGAAAGAGGTCATCCTGCCAAGTCTTTCAGTGTGTCACCATGTTTCCTGAGGCCCTCGCTTCATCCTGACATCACAGTGATGAAAAGCACACAAATCCAAGGTCAGACCATCTGAGCTCACACCCTGCTTAACATGCAGTCCTAGACAGCGCTGAGTCTTTCCGCGCCTATTTCCTCATTTGCAAACTGAGGATAACAACAGGTTGTCATGAGGGTTAGATAAGGTAAAACATCAAAAGCTCAGAATGGCACCAGCTGCTGTACTGCTGGGTACCCTGGCTGGGCTCACTTTGTGCTGTTCCCTTCAGATTCACCCGAGCAGATTCTACCTGAGGTTTGTATCAACCCTTTTGTATCACCTACTGCATACATACATGACTCAACGCATGGGCCCTGCTCCCTGCAGTGTGCCCACAGGCTGTCACACGTCACGTCCTTCTTTATTGCAATGCCATGTTGTTATCCTTGCCAGCTCTCTTCTACTATTAAACGGTCTAATTCTGCTCAATGGTTTTTCATCATTGGTTTTGCAGGAGATGCACACAGCTTTCCAATGTTACTTTCAAAAACTGCATGAAACCCCACAGCTTTTGCAAGATCTGCAGTTCCAGTTTATAATTGATTGGTATTGACCTCTTCCCTGGTGGCTCACATGGTAAAGCGTCTGCCTATAATGCGGGAGACCCAGGTTCAATCCCTGGGTTGGGAAGATCTCCTGGAGAGGGAAATGGCAACCCACTCCAGTATTCTCGCCTGGAAAATCCCATGGACGGAGGAACCTGGTAGGCTACATTCCATGGGGCTGCAAAGAGTCGGACACGACTGAGCAACTTCACTTCCACTTTACTGTATGTATATTCTACAGTCACACAATAATCTAAGAATCAGCAGGGATCTAACAAACAAAGATGCTGACAAGATGGGCAGGGCCAAAGGTGATTGTTAAGTGGGGAGGACACTGGATGGAGTGCTTAGTTTACCAGAAAATAAATTTTTCAAAAACTACACTATTGGCAGGTCTCCAAACTTAGAGCATTAAAACATTTAAAAATATTTGAATGTGCCTATGTATATGTGCATCTGTCCTATTCAGAAGTTCCCATGTATCATGTTGAGCAGTGGCACAGCAAAATGAACATTGGTCAAAGAAATCCAGTCTTCTAGATAAAATTCAGACTCAGCGGGGTGACAGTGATCAAATCATTGAGCAGCCCTGAGCATCAGTTTCTCTGCCAATGAAATGGGATTGTCACTGACTACAGAAGTGCTGCAGGGGTGAAACAAGACACACAGAACATGGTCAGTAAATGTTAGCTGAACTGAAATCTTTTCTATGAAGCATTTGTTCCTAGTCTCATTTTATTTAAAAAGCGGCATACTATAAAACCAGAACTCAGGATGCCTCACTCACTGTATCCAACTGAATTACAAACCCAAGATGATTATAAATTATAATTCATAATTTATATGAATTATAAACCTAAGCCAATGAGTGACATTTAAATATATGATCCCTGTGTCTCAGCAGTAATGAATCTGCCTGCAATGCAGGAGATGCAGGTTCAATCCCTGGGTTGGGAAGATCCCCTGGAGAAGGAAATGGCAATCTACTCCAGTATTCTTGTCTGGGAAATCCCATGGACAGAGAAGCCTGGTGGGCCACAGTCCAAGGGGTCACAAAGAGTCAGACACATCTTAGTGACTAAACAACAACTGCAAAAACAGAATAATTTCTAATGGGCTTCCAGAAACACCTACTACACAGACATGTTTCAAGTGTCAGATTCAACACAGCCTGATGTGAAGGTCACACACTCCTGTGCATGAGAAACCACTTGGGCCCTAGAAACCACTGGAAGCAAAAAGTTTGCCTTGCAAATCCTTACGCTCGTCCTGCTGCTGTTCTTCTGAAGGTTGCACTTCCCTGTCCACACGCACCCTGCCCTCCTCACCTTCGGGTGACACTGCAGGATTGAAAAGAGCACGTTGTGTGCCCTCGAGAAGATACGCCCATACTCAAGGGGCTTCAGGTGGTCCAAGGGCGCGGTCAGCAGGATGCTGAAGGCCAGGCTGACGTGGTGTGGGTTGCTGATGGTCCCTTCCCCCTGGCGCAGCAGCGCAGCCAGGACGTCCAAGACAGGCCCCACCAGAGCCAGGGCTGAGGGCTGCTCCTGACAAGCCTCTCGGGTCTGCAGCTACAGGGCAAGGAACAAGGGACAGAAAATGAAGGCAAATCTCCAGGGAAATAGCCCCAAACCCCAAGTGACAGAGGTAAGAAAGTCCAGACTCCAGCACTGACCAGGTCCCACCCTAATCTCCATCCACACCCCTACCCTCTTCCTCCTGAGGCTCCCCCTACCCATACCTAAGTACAAATGGGCTTTGCCCACTAATGCAGGTTCCCAGTGAAACAACAAAGCAACAAAACAGAAGATCAGAGAGAAGGCTTAGACCCTATGCCCAGAGAATGTGCTAATCCAGGGCTATGCTCATGTAGCACAAGTTAGACTCGGAGCTGATAATGACGTAAGCACAAGCTGTGAGCACAATGCTCACAGCTGACTTCAGGACACAGCCCCAGAAACACGCTCTGCATAAGAAAACCAGAGCATGACAGAAGCAGAAGCGACTGAAAGGCAGGGACAGGGGTATGCACAACCCAGAGGTACTCACCATCAGAGCCGTGACCATCTGCGGGCATGTGCGCCAGAATAAACTGGCCTTCTCTTCACTGCATGGACAGTTCAGGAGTAACTTAACCAATGTTGCAGCCGACAACACAGCCTAGGGGACAAGAGAAAATATTAGCAGTGGAAGGAGCTGGCTCCGGAAGGAGGCCCATCTCGGGAAGCAGGCCAGTCACGGTGCAGTGACAAAGCAGAGCCCGTTAGAGTCCCATGCTGGGGTGGGAATGAGACTTGGCTCTGGTCAAGTCCTGAGGGTGACGCCCTTTACACCACCTGAGGGAATACATGAACTAGGTGGGCAGAACTGTGGCAAAGGAAGAGCCTTCTCTGTAGCGCCTCACTAAACCAAACACAGAAACATGCCAGGACAGTGAAACAGAAGAGGTTGCAGACATTTTAATCAGAGGCCCAGTTCATCAAGGTGGTGTCAAAAGAGGAGGCCACTGTACCTTACCCAAGAGATCCATCTGTGCTCAGGGATAAAAAGCAGGGCCAGAAGAAAACACGGACAAAGTGTAACAATTAGACCAAGTGCCATGATGACAGGTGATGGTTTTAAACCATGAGAAGGGACGGAAAGTGACTATGACCCATGTGGGCATCTCACACCGTGAACTCAAGCCTTATGGTGGCTCCTTCCTCCTCTCCTAATATTGTAGTCTCCCCCACCACGAAATCCTAGCTTCTGCGCTTTGCCCTTGCTCCCTCTGACCAGACACCCCCCTCTCTCTCTGCTGAGATCCACTCCCCTCTCCACCTCCCTGGAGGTTGTGTCTCCCCATCAAGGGTCTGCTCACTGCCCCAGCCCCTGCCATCCATCTCTCCACTCACATCCATTCCATCTTCCCCTGTCTCCACAGCAACATCCCCAGTTCCATTCAAATCTTCTTTATCTCTGAACTCAGCTCAGTCTTCACCTCTTCCACGACGTTCCTCTGACTAGCTGATGGGTATCTTTCTTTCTCTTTAATAAATAAATACTGCATGCAAGATCTGTTTCTTGACCAGGGATCAAATCCGAGCTCCGCACAGTGGAAGCACAGGGTCTTAACCACTGAACTGCCAGGGCAGTCCCTGACAGGTGTAAATGGAAATTCATGAGTTGTATTAGCTGGTTGGCTGAAGGAAAGCCCAGAGGCCTTCTCAAAGCTAGGCCTTCGGAGCTGCAGACAGGGGGCAGGGGGGCAGGGCTCACATGGAGAAGCAAGCTCCCTCTGTCGCCCCCAATCTGCCCCCAACCAGCTCTCCTCCCACTCACGTCAAAACCCACCTCTGGGTGCCAATTCTAACCAGGAGTCAAGAAAGCCCTCTGAAGCAGAGAGAGCCTGGGACCCAGTGAGCCCCTAGGTTTCCTCCTCCTGTGCAAGCGACAGCCTCCAGCCAGTCTGGTGCTCAGGTCAGGGGGCCAAACTCGAGCACTTTGGCTCTGCACAGAGGCTCCCTGGACACATTGACCTAGTGTGAAGTCAGGGCTTCGTTAGCAATGACCGAGTGAGTAGGCTGGGGGCAGAGGGCCCAAGCGCAGCTTGCTACCCTGAGAGATTCTCAAATGGGAGCTGGGCTATGTAACCAAACCAAGTAACATTTTCAAAAGTATGATGTGAGTGATATCAAACAATGGAGAGTAGAACTTAACTTTTTGTGTGTCAATATTATGCGTGTGTGCATGCTATGCATGCTAAGTCTCTTTAGTTGTGTCTGACTCTATGCGACCCTATGAACTGCAGCTTGCCAGGCTCCTCTGTCCATGGGATTCTCCAAGCAAGAATATTGGAGTGGGTTGCCATTTCCTTCTCCAGGGGATTTTCCCGACCCAGGGATGGAACTCACATCTCTTACATCATCTCCTGCACTGGCAAGCAGGTTCTTTACCACTAGCACCACCTGGGAAGTCCAATAGTATTCCATATGATAAGAACACAGTTGTAATTTGAAAGAGTTCCCCTTTGGAAAATACAGCCTCTGTGCATTGAGGACCTGGGCTCCCCTGAGTCCACAGCTTCGTCCCAAACTCCCGCAGTGCCTACAGTCGCTATCGGATTGATATTGCACATTTGTGTCATTTCAGCACTGACACAGCCATTTCTAACTTTTCCCACTGAAGCCAAAGGAGCAACCCACTTGCAGATCTGCTCTCCACAGGTTACTGACGTCCAGTCCCTGGAGGATACACTGCAGCCACATGCGGAAGTCCTCTGTCGTCCCAGCCTCTAACATTTGGGTGAACAAGGCTCCCAAGTGAGGCTCAATCTCCTCAACTATCTGAACCGGAATTGCAGGATCTGTGAGGGAAACAAGACTGCTAAGATATGGCAGACAAGGGGCAGGTTAAATAAACCATTTCAATAAGATGAAATGGTATGCAGTCAGTAAAGGCCAGCATTTCGGAGACGTGGGGACAGTTATGGTGCAAGTGAAAAAGCAGGGCACACTCACAGCCTGACACCACCCTCTCATATCCGGCCCTTGTGCCCTGCCCACAGCACCTGTGCACCCGTGTAGAGAGTCCAAGAGGATGATGATGGTGATGTTTAGCAGGGCTTATCTCTGGACTGTGGGAGACAGGTGACTGACAATTGCTTCATACTCTTTTCTACTTTTCTTATATTCTTTTATGAACTCAGTAGGGGTTCAGGGGTGGGGTGGTCTTTTACATAGATGGGGATGTTGAAGGGATGGAAAGAAGCCCAGGCTCATGGAGCCCACCTGCTGCAGTCACCCCAGTACCCCTACTTAATGCAGGACAGTCTTACGAACTACACCCAGGGTCCACAGGTTCATCAGAGAGCCACAGTCAGTGGGCTCAAGGCCCTTTATGATCCAACCCCAGCATAACTGTTCCAGCCAGCAGATGAGCCCACCCAGAGCAAGTCCCTCCTGTGCCCCAATCTGTGTTTCCTACAGGCAGCACTGGGGGCGAGTGGACAGGCCCAAGGCTCATCCAGGTCCAAGTGTCCCACAGCTGCAGGATTCTGGAGGCACGACCTCCCTGAGCCTCAACTCTCTCGATCTGTGAAATGGGTGGGACAGCACCAACTCCTAGAGTTGGTCAAACACTGGACGGCTGAACGTCAGCACCGTGACCTCACTGCCCTCCCCTCACCCATCTCCCGCAGGAGGCCTTGCCTGCCAGAGTCCACTGTGCTGGTTGCTTCAAAGCCTTTCATCACCCTGTGACTCTGGTAACTTGTGTGAATGTCTGTTTACTAAATTAGGTCAAAGCCAACACCTCATTCATCTCCAGAAGAGGACACAGTTACACCCATATAGGAAGCATTTTTAAAAGTGATGGTTTTTTATAACTGAATCAAGGTAGTCAATTCTCCTGTCAGACAGCATTTCTTATAAATTCTCATTTTTCTGAGCTGAGACCTACTTGACTCACCCCCAAGGACCAAGGTGGTCACCTTAACCCTGTCTCTCCTAGCCCAAAGCCCCGGGCCACCCTCCTTGGCCTTTCCTCCAGACCTCTCACCACCCTGGTCCCTTCTAGAGGCGAATCTAGCAGCTCAGGTGCGTGAGGCCTGCCCCCATGGCAACACTGGCAATACTTAGGCCGGTGATCTGGGAGTGCAGTGGGGTATGAGGCCTCACCCCCTGACCCAGCTCTGTCTGGGGTACAAAGTACCACAAGTCCAGGGACACATAATTAGGACTCAGAGGCTGCCTCCAATCACAGGGGTCTCAGGGATAAAGGAAGACACTCCATTCTATTTAACAAAGGGGAAGGGGGCCAGAGCTTTAGACCACCAGTGGCCATTTCTTAGGACATTGGTTTTAAATACTCTAACAGAACGTGTTAAATGAGTTAACAGAAGACTGAATTTTACCCATTAACAAGGTGACACCATTCCCTGAGAGAGGCTGACAGAGTGAAACAGAACACGTGACCAAGGCCCCCCAGTCAGCCCATACCCAGAGCAGACCCTGGCCCTGCTCTGCCCTGGCCATGGCCCAGGAGGCCTCTCTTCCTACAAAGCCCAAGGACATCTGTGGGTGTGAGCATACCACGGCCCCCGCTCGCCACCGCAGCCTCCCATCAGGGCACAGAGAGGTCGGTGTGCACTGAGGGCTGGGCTAGGCTGGCGGCCCCCGCCCCTCCTCAGACGATCCTAACCAGCCCCCACCTCAGGAACAAGCAAACGAGAAGCCAACAGGTCTACGGCAACTGGGACAGTGCTGCCCTGATGAGATCACGTTAGGGATGGACTCTGGTCTGCTGACCTCTGACCTGGGGACAGCAGGGAGTGAATTCTGCATGAAGACACTGGCCGGGTTTTTGGTCCTGATTAGCTGGCCTGCAAGGCTGACATCCAGCTAAAACACTGCAATGACATCATGGGCTGAGCCGCTGTCCAATCAGGACTCAGAGCCCCACAATGGCCAGGACCACAGAGACCTGGGGGACAACATCCGCCCTCACGGAATTTCATGAGGTTCCCTATAAATTAAGTCACCTGCAATTTTAAAAGGTTGGCAGGTTTAATCTTTCTTAAGTCCACTGGTGGTGCTGAAGATCTGATACTGGAGAGCCTACAAATAGGGATGAAGCTGTCTACGTTGACTTCTGGGGCCAAGACAGAAAGACTCAATCAGAGAAGAGTGATTCAAAACTATAAACTAGAACGACCTCCAAAATAAGTGAAGAACTAAAGCATGAAACAATACATCTAGAAGCCTGCTATTTGTGTAAAAAGCAGGGAAACAATTGTGAGTAACTGCTCACATGCACAAAGGGAGACACTAGAAATGAACACCAGGGAGGGCTTCTACCAGCTCCTGGTGTAGTACCCTCTGAAATGCATGCCTGTTTCAAAAAAGGGGGTGGGCAGAAAGTCACCTGGCTGCCACCCAGTGACCTTTCACCAAAAGCTCTACAGTACACAAGTAGCTCAAGAGAAAACATCTCACCTGCAAGGACTTTTCTCACAGAATGAAACACGGAGGTACACACAGAATCCTTCTGAGGATGTAGTTCTGGGACCAAAAAGAACAGAGTTAAAAACTGCACGGCTGCCTGGAAAGATGGGGGATCTCCCACTAGGGCTGGCAATTCCAACAGGATCTGAGCATAGATGGTCTGGTAGAGGGTGGTGTAGGCGGACAGCGCTTTGTCTGTCCCTTTCGAAACATCTGTCCAATTTTGCCTGGAGCGCAGGGCCACATCGGCCTCCAAGAGTGAGCCCAAGGACGAGATGACAGCGGGAGGGAGGCGGCCCTGGGCCCCAGGGGCCATGCAGTGCTGGAGCAGGGCCCCCGCCTGCAGCACCACCTCCTTCAACAGCTTGGGCAGCACTTCTGGGGCCTCGTCCTGCTGCTTCTGCTCCTTGACTAAAGGCCCCAGCACTTGGCACATCTTAGATAAGGACACCAGCATGAGCTGCTGGCCCAGAGGAACCTGATCTTCTGACCGTTGGCCTGAAGTCACTTCATTGTGCAGTTGGTGCCCTGAGAGGAAGGCAAGGATTTTCCCAAAATTGAGCCCCAGACTGAGCTTTCTCTGGATAAGCATCTGCAGGAGCTGTTCTAAGAACGTTCCCACCACCTGGAGGAATTCCAGCCAAGAGGGGTCATTCACACTTACAAGAAACCTCCTACTGGCTCTGAACAAGGAGGTCAGTGTGACCTCAAAGATATCGCTAACATACATGACCCTAAGCACAGCCTGGGCACTCTTGCCTCTCTGCAGGCAACCGAGAAGCTGGTAGCACGTCCTCAAAACCCTGAGGGTGAGGGAGGAGGAGCAAGAGCTGCCTGGTGTGGTGACGGCCACAGACAGTAACAGAAGAAAACAATGCACATGATAGGGTGCCAGGAGGCTGTCCAGCTGTAGAGCAGAAAGAACTCCCAAAAGCTGCAGGATGCTCTCCAACTGCTCCCCCTCCAACTGAATGGGGGAGTCACCCCTGACCAACGAGAGTATGTTTTGGGCAATTTCTTCTCTTGGTTCTACACCTTCAGCTCCAACTTTGGCAAATCTGCTTTCCCAGTGAGCCATGACCATGTAATCCTCTTCAAAGAGCCAGGGCAGCTGCTGGCGGAGAAGAGCTGTCTCCCTCTGCGCAGCGGCACACAGGATGCTGCCGCAGCGTGCAGTCAAGCCCAGGAAGAACGCAGAGTGGAGGGACTGCATTTCGGGGAAGAGAGGGCTGTGGAGGACGGCCTGGGAGATCTTTCCAAGTGTGATATCTGGTTCCTCCTCCACTAAGCCTTCCTGGGCTTTGCTCACTGGTAAAGTTCTCAGCAGGATGCTGGCCAGGTACTGTAGGTCATCTGGACCAAGATATGATATTAAAATCATGATATTGGACATGACCAAGTGCCAGTGGGCAATGGGGTAGGTGAGCACACTCACTGTCCCGACCTGGCCATCCCAGGAAGCCGACGTCCCCCGGGTCACACCCGCTCTCCCAGAGCCCAGGATGTAGGCGGCATCACGCCTCAGAGCACAGAGGGCTTCTTCGGACTGGAGACTGGCTTGCAGCAAGGTGCTCTTCATCCTCTGCAGGTGGAGCTGCTCCAGGCAGTACCGACTGAGGGAGTCGGACTGAACCGTGAACTCCTCTATCTCCTCCCAATGCTTGGCCTCGACGCCAGGGAGTAGCGGAAGGGGGCCTGAGGGCTCTGGGGTGGCGCCCGCCAAGGTCCCGGGCTCAGAGCGGTATGGGCTGCAGCTCAAGCGCAGCACGGTGTCCACCTGGGCCCAGGTGTGGGCAAGCAGAAGCGCAGAGTCGCCAACCTTCTGCTGCCAGAGCTCAGGCGTTGAGGGCCAGGGCTTGCAAAGAAGGTCCAGCAGGGGCTTCACGAGGCCCTGCAGCATCCCGTCCATGGCCTGCCGCATGCGCCTGACCACGGGCAGGGGTGAGCCAGCATCCAGGCTCCGCGCGTTGACCATGACACAGCACAGCAGCGAGCTCAGCGACAGGGACTTCAGGGCCATGTCCTCGTCACCCCTCAAGCCAGACAAGACCAGAGACTGGAACCGCTCCTGCACGAGGGCCCACGTGTCCAGGACCTGGCTCAGGGGCAGCTCCGGGAGGCACTCTTGGAGCACCGCAGCAGGGCCAGCAGTCAGCACTGGCAGCCTCAGCGCCTCGGCTGCGGGGCGACAGAGCACCCCCAGCACCTCCTCGAACAGCCGGGGTACCTGCCGGAGCTTGGCGTATGTCTGGAAGAGCGTGTGGATCAGTGCCTCCTGGGCTTTCTGGGTCCGCAACTCTGTGACTTCTGCATCGATCCATGCTGAAGCCAACAGGTCATCCAGGTCTGGCTCCAGGATCAAATGATTCAGGGAGAGCAAAACCTTCAGGCAGCGGAACCAGGCTGGCACAAGGGCCTGTGGGTGTTTTAGCAGCAACTCAGCCAGATGACGGTAAAAGTGGAACTGAGCCTCACCATGCCGGATTCGGTCAGCAGCGATGTTGTAGATAGTGTTACTGGCCACTGAGTTTAGAAGCTGTTCCACAACCAGGAGTTCTGTGGTCCAATCGGACATGGATAGGGCTTGCCTCTGCTCCTCCAGGTGTGAAATTCTTAAGCAGCCAAAAAGTTGAGGGAGCACCTTGAAGCAAAGCAGTTGGTTCCCCTCCTTGAGGTAAGACTCAACAAAGAGTTTGTACAGCAAGGCCACAGAGTTGGCCACCACTGAAGCCTGAAGGGATGGGTCACAGTAGCCGGCATCCACCAGCCTGGCAATCATAGTGCCCAGGGGAGCTAGAAGATTCTTCATGGCCCCTGTCTTTGAGTCGCCTTGCTGCTGATCCAAGAGCTCCTCTTTGTATGAAGGGAGCAGCTCAGGCTGAAAAGCTCCACCTTGAAGCACAGCCTCAATCTGATTCCTAATGTCCCGGCCTAGTGCTGGCCGCAGCTGGCCCTGGCCAGCCTGAGTCCATGTGCCCCCCAAGAGATAGTGTCTCAAGACCAGGCAGGGCTGGAGCAGGTGCCCAGTCACCTCCCCAAAGGCGCGTCTCGGGTTGACCTGCTGCTGCTGAAGTGAGAGGTAGTGGCTGAGGCTCAGGTGAATGACTTCAAACAACTGGGGTATTATGGCTCCTGGCTGCCGACAGGCCAACCAGCAGAGCTGGCTCAGCAGGTCAACTATCAGCTCCTGCCTGGCCGTGTAGATGACAGCAAGTGCAGGTGTCGAAAGGATACCCTGGCAGCAGCTCAGCACAACACAGATGTTCCTCTGGGATCCCAAAAGAGAGAACTCGGCTATCCTCTCATTGATGATCTGAGTATTGAGAAAGAAAGGAAACTTGTCACTGACCCTAAACCCGCAGACACTCAAAAAACACAACACAATGAGCAAACTCACTCCTTGCCCTGATCTTAATGAGAAAGAAATGCCCAGATTAGCACATCTAAATGAACCTGACTTTTCCTTAGCACATCAAAGTAAGGCAGAGGACCTGTCTTAATTCCTACACACATCCATCTCCTACCAATATAAATTAAGAAAAGGGCTCCATGCCTTTATATATCTGCTGACCCTTTCTAAATAGCAGAGTTTTATAAGGCTTAAAGTCCAAAGATTTCATGTTTTCTTAGAACCTAAACCTATAATTCAACTTAGATGCTACAGGTAGATGGGACAGTAGCCTTTGGTTATGATCCTGTGGTCCAAAACACATTTCTATAATCAGTAATACTGTTTGTACCTGAAAAAGCCAAAGCAAAAGGCATTCTTAAAAGAAGAAAACAAACGTTGCCAGTTACTACTTATGGTAATAGCAAACCCAGTCTATAGCTTTCAAAATTCTGAAATTCACAAAAAACAGAAATCACGAGGGCCAGGCAGATTCCAAAATTCACTTATGGGATACGCAACTTGCTTCCAGCCTCACAACATCTGAATATCAAATTTATCCCAGGTGCTAAGTTATGAGTAGCCCAATGACACACATGTGTTTATCTCCATCCATATAACTGCTGGCTCCGGAAAAGCTGAACCAAAAATACTTTGTACTTAAATGCCAGCACTTTACTACAGTAATCTCCAAATATTTCTGATCATACAACTTTTTCCACTTTTATACCTGATAAGGTTATAAATTACACACATGCACCATAGTATGAGTATTTTATACAATTATAAAACATACATAAAAATTAAGGTGACCTTTTAAAAATCATATAAAGATGAAATAGTTTCTTCTCACATCCCCTAAGGACCATTCAGAATAATCCAGTTTGGTGACCACTGACCTATTATTTTATAAAGTGATATAATTCAGAGCATAATTTCAAGAACCACTAAAGCCTATAAACCATAAGGCATCAACCATTTAATTCCTCTGTTCCCAGCCTCTACTGCTTTTCTCCTGCCCACTGAGTCAAAAACCTTTGAGGAAATTCTCATCTAGATTTTGACCTTTGATTTCCCTCTAGTCCAGCAAAAAGGTGGGGGGAAAAAGTTATAAAGTAGCATCATTTGCTGGACACCTTTCGTAATTAAAAAGGTAATTAACCAGCTTATGAAAAATTTCTAATCTTTTATTCAATATTAAATAATATAAAGTGCTTAGTTCAGTCAGTAATGAAAGCCATGGCAGATGAAGCCTGCCCACCGCTCACCTCCTGCTGTGCAGCCCAGTTCCTAACTCCCAGGGGTTAGGGACACCTGGTATAGAGAATTTGATATGCATTCAATAAATATCAATCATTATTATAACTCTAAACGTACTATTTTTTCTTCTCCCCTGCTGTTGTGCTGTGTGTGTGCTCAGTCGTTTCCGACTCTTTGCAACCCCAAAGACTCCGGGCTCCTCCATCCATGAAATTTTCCAGCAAGAATACTGGAGCGTGTTGCCATTTCCTACTCCACGAGATCTTCTAGACACAAGGATCAAACCTGCGTCTCATGCATCTCCTACATTGGCAGGTGGATTCTTTATCACTAGCACCACCTGGGAAGCCATCTCCCCTCCTACCTTGATATTTTCTGCATCTTGATATAATTAACCATAAGACAATTAAGCCTCTGGTATTAACAGGAAATCAACAGAGATACATGTAACACATACAGGATAACACAGGAAACTGTTAATTACCTTGATGAGGGAAATCTGAAGGTTAACTGTCTTTCCATTCTTGAGGAGGTTCTGCAGTTTTCTGCTATGTAGAATGTTATCTACATAGATCCAAAGCCTTTCAACAATGTCTTCCTTCAGTTCAAGTTTTTTCTTATAAAATGCAACCAACGACTGCCTTGCCCAATCAAGCAGTACCTAAATTTGGAAAAAAATATACTTAAAAATAAATGAATTTCTTTATCAAGAAAAACACTGGACACTTATAGGGACATCCCATGAATAACCAAATACAACTGCCAGGGGAAAAAACTTTCTTTAAAATTTATCTTTGGTAATATTATGTTTTGGTACCTTAAAATATGTTTATTAAACAATCAATTAAAAAAAAAACAAAACTAACTTTGGGGATTGCCCTGGTGGTCCAGTGGCTAAGACTCCATGCTCCCAATGCAGGGGGCATGGGTTCAATCCCTTGTCAGGGAATAGGATCCCACATGCCACAACTAAAAGATCCTGAATACTGCAACAAAGATCTTGTGTGCCCCAACTAAGACCCAGCACAGCCAAATAAATAAATTAAACAAAAAAGAAAAAAACTAATTTTGCCTTTACCTGGGGCCAATAAAAAGTTTCAAGTGAAACAGTTTCTTCTAACTAATCACTTCTAAATTTTAAAAGGTAAAAGCACAACAATTGCTCAGGATGGCCACAGAAAGAATGACACACAAAAGCAAAGATGCAGAGTCAGGAGACCAGAGTTTGTGTCCTGGCTTCCTGAGTTACCTGCAGCTTCATCTCTAAACCTACTTATTGCATTCAGAAGACAGAGTCTTCTATGAATGACTCACAAATGCTGTATTAGGAGGAGGGCTGAACATGGATAGTTTTCATTATTGTGACATGATTCCTTATTCATAAACACAAGGAAAGGTGGTGAGGCCTCAGCTCAAGACACCAGAAATGTCCATAACAGCATGAATAGTGCAAATGCTAAAAGAAAAAAACTCTCCCGAGAAGGATAGGGGAAACCTTGATCAAATTGCCTGCCACAGCTGTCAGGTGACCCTCAGGCAGATTTAGACACTACTAGTTCTGCTGGTGCTGTACAAAGTGGATCTCATCATTTCAACAGTGGTAATCCATCTTTGACACATTTTGAACTGCTTTATTGTTGTTGTTTAGTCACTAAGTTGTGTCTGATATCTTTTGCAACCCCATGTACTGTAGCCCACCAGACTCCTCTGTCCATGGGATTTCCCAGGCAAGAATACTGGAGTGGGTTGCCATTTCCTTCTTCAGGGGATCTTCCCAACCCAGAGATCGAACCTGTGTCTCCTGCCTTGGCAGGTGACTTCTTTACTGATGAGGCACCAAATGACTGTATGTTAATCCAATTTAATGAGTTCATCATCCTGGTGTCTCCACTATATTAACAGTTTTTCTTAGTCAGATAAGTTTGAGAAATGTTAACAAAGAACGATGTCTTTCTTGCTTCCTAATCTGTTTCTAATCTATCACTTTATAATCTATTTCCCCTTGGGTTACTGCAAATGCTAAAGCTTCTCTACTTCCCAACCTTTGATTTATCAAGTTCCAAAGATGTTTAAAAAGCACCAATAAGAATTGCTTACAGAGCATCACTTAGGATTTACAAATAAATGAAACTGCCAACAGACTCAGAACCTAATTCCTGTAACCCAAGTCCAAATTTGTTCACTGATGCACATACTTAGGGCCTCCCAAGTGGCACCAGTGGTAAAGAACCTGCCTGCCAATGCAGGTGATATAGAGACGTGGGTTCAATCCCTGGGTTGGGAAGACCCCCTGGAGGAGGGCATGGCAACCCACTCCAGTATTCTTGCCTGGAGAATCCCATGGACAGAGGAGCCTGGCAGGCTATGGTCCATAGGGTCACAAAGAGTTGAACAGAGTTGAAGTAACTTAGCACACACCCACATAATTTGGAATATAAGAGATATTTTCAAACATAAAAGACATGCTGAGGTTTTGTAACAGAAAAAGTTTGTTAGTGAAATATCTATTAACTTTTTCTCACTGAAACTACTTTTAACTTTCTAACCATGCTTCCTTCTTCAGCCTTTTCTCTAATCTTTTAAAATTTTAACTAAACATCAATATGCAATTTAATAAGTGATCATTAGTTTAGGTCATAAAAATGTAACTTGTGCATTAAACTTACTTGTTCTTTATTTGGAAGAAGACACTGGTGGGAAATCCAAGCAAAGTGAGCTAGTTTTAGTTTATCTTCCCAGGACGTTGTCTTGCTTTTAAGTTTCACAGAAATGCCAGAATAAACAGCTGCCATTTCGGCACCTACAATTTAAAGCAATGGAAAATAATACATTATATAAAGGTCAAACTTAATAGGCACCAAAAATGAACATTATGTACCTTATTGTCTACATAACTTATACTCCTTTTAAAAAAATTCTTCAATGAATTAAAACACCATTGGGCAGAAGTCAATATATAAGATGCTTGAGTCCATGAGTTTTCTAGAAGAAAACTTTCATGCTTTTCACATGAAAGCAGACAGAAGATGGATTACACACACATGTACAAGTACTCCTGCTGTGATCCAATATGACATCCTCAGAAGTCAGTGTGCAGGAATTCACTGAAACAAAACCCAAAGTGTTCATATTACTTGCGAACACTCAAATTACTTTTATTTTCACACATGGCTTTAGATTGAAAGGGTTGTTACAGCAAAAATGTCCCAATACATACATACTGTAGAGTATGTATTAGGATCCACTCCTAATACATAGGAGTTTTAAACTTTAAACAGTTTAAAAAGATAAGCAGTATTTGGAAATGGTAATATTTCTCCAAGTTCAAAAGAAATAAAGTATAAACCCAGTGCCAATAGAAAGACTTATTTCAGTTGCAACAATAACTTCATTAATTTACGAAAATACACTGCTTCTAAAGACTCTACAGAATACACGTATACAATTAACGCTAGAAAAATACAATACAAAAAAATTATGACTAAAGCAGCAATACAAACATACCAACCACTTATAATCCTATAAAACTGAGGTAAATGTAGCTTTGAGTTTCCTAAAAGTCATAGTAAAAATGGAAAACATATCAGATTAAATCATTTTCATTATATAAAAGTAAACAAGTCAGTTACTCAAAGGAGAAAGTTTTTCATGATACTTAATACTGAAATAAAGAGATCCCAGGTGGCTCAGTGGGTAAAGAATATGCCTGCAATGTAGGACACACAGAGATGCCAAGTCCATCCCGGGGTCCAGAAGATCCCCTGGAGAAGGGCATGGCAACACACTTCAGTATTCTTGCCTGGAGAACCCCGTGGACAGAGGAACCTGGTGGACCACAGTCCACAGGGTCACAAAGAGTCTGACACGACTGAAGGACTGACCACAGCACTGCAAATAACAACAAAATAGGACCAATGAAATATGGAGAAAAAATCGCAGACTCACGATTCTATTTTAAATACTCTCAAACGAAAAGAGTTTGATCTTACTAAGAGCTGGATCACTGGATTTTTTTAATCTAAGGGGTCCGAAATTCTCCAGACCTACCTTCAGAACTAATTCTCTATAGACATCTTTACAAGGGAATAGGAATGAAAGTACCCTTCCTCTGTTACAGAGACCAGAACAGTCAAAAGATGTCAGTCTGCCCGTGTGTCAAAACATCCAATATACATCCAACAGTTACTAACTTAACTGTTCAATTCAATGTTAGACAGCCATCACGACCGTCACGACAGCTACCAAGTACTTAAAAAGCGTCTGAAGAACTCGCTACAAAGACGCCCCAGACAACTCTTCTAGACCAGCCAACCTTGGGCTCCCGGTGACCGCAACGATCTCTGCGAACGCGCGTGGAAAGTCGGGCTGAGGACCACAAATCCACGAGGACAGCAAAGCCGCGTCCGTCTTTGCGCGTTCACACGCCGGAACCCTGAGGAACTCAAGGAAGCTAACAGCCGGGAGCCAGGCGAGAGGCCGCCGAAGGAGCGACCAGCGGGGAGGACCCTGCCTTGGTGGGGAGCTCACCTGGA
>NW_011494662.1:217284-217428 GCF_000754665.1 Bison bison bison | reverse complement strand
TCAATTCAATGTTAGACAGCCATCACGACCGTCACGACAGCTACCAAGTACTTAAAAAGCGTCTGAAGAACTCGCTACAAAGACGCCCCACCCTCCTCAAAAGACCAAGAAAATCAGCAGAACATGGAAATACACCTCCTCCCC
>NW_011494662.1:212573-217040 GCF_000754665.1 Bison bison bison | reverse complement strand
GGGGGCGCCCCGGGTCGGCCCCCAGCGTCGGCCGGCTGAGCTCTGAGCTCTGACCTCTCACCTTGCAGGTGGAGGTCTAGGAGCTGAAAGCCGGCCTGCGGGACCCGGGCCGCGCCGGGAGGGGCGTGCGGGGACTGTGTGCTCCTAGGTGACCCAGCGTTGCCGGGTAGGGGGAAGGGGACTGCGGTGGCCGATCTCGGTCTGGGTCCCAGCCCTGCTTGAGGGTGGAAGTCTGAAGAGGAGTTCGGGCCGTGTCCTTACACTCAGGGAAGCTTCTCGTAGTGGATGGGCTTGGTGTCTACATCGGCCTTCTGTGGAAACCATGTACCTACCTGTAATCTCTATGAGCATTCGTTTCTTCTTTTGGGGTATTGACTGATAACTTAAAAGTGGACTTTTAAAAGGATACCCAAAAAAGGAATAACGTATATGAAAATGCCTGACAAATAGGATGTGTTCTGTTAATACTAGTTATCGGCTATTACAATTACTTTTTTGGTAGAGTACTTGGTAGGTTCCTTGTGGGCGTGGGTTTTTTGCATTAAATGTGAGGTATGCTAACTTTTGATTTTTATGAATTATAAATATTTCCTGCCTTAAGAATCCGTATTAAGCTGGGAAACCAAAAAGTGGGCTTACCTTGAGCATTTTTTTTGTTTGTTTTGGTCGTCAACAGTAAATCAGTGTGTTTGGGAGTGATTTTGATGCTTCTGCCTCTAAATGTGTTAATACTTGGTTCTGTCACTGGAAAATTAGGTAAAGTCCTCCCTTAACTATGCAGTCAACCAATTTTTTGGTTTTACTTTTGCAAACAGACATCCTTCGTAATACCTATGAAGGACATGTTTGGAGAAAAGGTTTTTGTTTGTTTGATGATTCAGCTGGAAGGAGGCCCCAAAGATGCTGTTAAACAGCATTACCCAGGACAGTGCTAGAAGCCCTTCTAGCCTCTCTGACAGGTAGCTTCTCAGGTAGTAACTATTCTGATCATGCCTTCAACAAGCATGTGGTAAGTTCTCACTGTTCTGTTCCCCAAGAGAACCCTTGGAGCAGCAAGACATAAAGGGGAAGAGCTCAGACCCAGCAGCCAGGTGACCCAAGCGCCCCCCCTCAACCTGGGCACTGTGGACCCCACGGCACCTGTCTGACTTCTGTGAGCCTCAACTTTCTCATCTGAGGAATGTTCCCTCCCCTATGGTCAGTAAGTGCTAGGTGTTAGTATAATGGTGGTGTAGGAAACTAATAGTGTGGTGATTCCCAGGATAGAAGTTTGTTCCAGGGTTTGGTGGACAGAGAGAATCAGGCTTGAGGAAGAGATGGCCAAGCTGGGCTGTGAAGCCTGAGTGAGACTTAGGTAAACCAGATAGGAGTGCCAGTTTGGGGAGAGGGAAAGGGGAGGGGTTCCTCCAATTAAAGAAGGAGAATTTGACCAAAGCCCCTAAGGCTAGACAGCGGGGTGGTACCCACCTGTTTTGTAAACAGACAGATCAGAGTAACCTTGAGATGACTAGATGGAGATGGGATTTTTTTTTATCTTCCCCACTGGTGGAGGAAGGAGAAAGTTTTTAAGCTCAGCACAGATGGCATCAGATTAGCTTTTTGGAAAGATTATACCTGTAGTAATGTGGAATTGAAAGTAGGGAAGGCTCAGCCACTTGTCCTGGTAGCTTTGTGTCTGCCTTTGACTCTGAAAGGAAAAGGACTGCTTACTGGAGGCAGGTATTTTAATCCAAATCTGGAAGCTTGGAGAGCACTTTGAGAAGGCATGAAGAAACCTGGAGACCATTCCAGGCAACTTTTTCTCTTGAAAAGATCTTCAGGGATATATTTTATATGCCTAACTACAAGACAGGATCTCCCCCCCACCTCCCCCATGAAGTTCAGTTCAGTCGCTCAGTCGTGTCCGACTCTTTGCAACCCCATGAACCGCAGCACACCAGGCCTCCCTGTCCATCACCAACTCCTGGAGTCCACCCAAACCTATGTCCATTGAGTCGGTGGTGCCATCCAACCATCTCATCCTCTGTCGTCCCCTTCTCCTCCTGCCCTGAATCTTTCTCAGCATCGGGGTCTTTTCCAGTGAGTCAGCTCTTCGCATCAGGTGGCCAGAGTATTGGAGTTTCAGCTTCAGCATCAGTCCTTCCAATGAACACCGACGACTGATCTCCTTTAGGATGGACTGGTTGGATCTCCTTGCAGTCCAAGGGACTCTTAAGACTCTTCTCCAATACCACAGTTCAAAAGCATCAATTCTTCGGTGCTCAGCTTTCTTTATAGTCCAACTCTCACATCCATACATGACTACTGGAAAAACCATAGCTTTGACTAGACGGACCTTTGTTGACAAAATATCCCTGAAAGTATCCCACTTAAAAGAAAGTGTCACCACACGCTTAAGTGTCTCCTATTACAAACACTGTAATTACGCTTTCCAACAACTAAGGTGCCGTTTGGGAAATGTACTGGACTGAAACAATCTCAGTCAATGCTAGTTTGGGATTATTTATACAATCAGTATAGTATTAATAAGTGATAAGTAAAACAGGTATACCTACCTGAATGGGTATTGATGGCTTTGTTGACATAATCCAGTGATGTGCAGGTTCAAGAAGTGCTCTGTCATAGGTGATTTGATAGATACGAAGGTGATGTGTTCTAGAAAATGGAATTGATGATTCAGGGTGGCTAAAGTGACCACAGAGGCATAGATGTTGAAGATATAAATGGATGCTTGCGTGCATGCTAAGTTGCTTCAGTGGTGTCTGCCTCTCTGCTGGTCAGTGGTTTCTGACTCTATAGACTAGAGCCCACCAGGCTGTTCTGTCCATAGGGTTCTCCAGGCAAGAACACTGGAGTGGATTGCCATGCTCTCCTCCAGGGGATCTTCCTGATCCAGGAATGGAACCTTTTTTTTTTAGGTTAACCAAATATTTTTCTTTATTAATTTTCTTATTGCAAGGGTAAAGTTGTCTTAGGTTTGAGCTTGCTTTTATTTGAATGTTTTACAGACAGTAACTGCTGCTCTGTTTGTTTACTGAAACAAATTCCTTTTTCCTTTCTCATTTTTTTTTTAACTTGAAGATGGTTTAAAGAACTTTGTGTATTGGCAAGCTTTAGAAAATATTATAGAAAATTCCTATTCATAAATCTTTGTTTAGCAATCAGATAAGATATCTTTCTGGTAAGATGTATTTAAATGTATCTGTATCTTAGTAACCTTATAGGGTTTGATAATAAGAAAAAGGTAGTACCATTTTTACAAGCAAAATACTAAACTTTTGGAGATTTGGCAGTTCAGTAATCAGAAGTATTTTGCAAAACTTTGTGAATTGACATTTTTAAGTCATGATACTGCTGCTTTATTTTCACAAAATAATACCATGCTCTGGAACTGTGTTCAATACAGTAAGCATTGGCCACGTGTGGTTGCTTTAATTAAAATGAAAACTTCAGTTCTTCAGTTGCATTAGTCACATTTTAATTGCTAAATAGCCCTTTGTGGCTGGTGGCTACCGCGCTGAACAGTGCGGAGGTACAGCATTTCCATCATTGCAGGAGGTCCTGTGGGCAGTGCTGTTGTTGTAGTTGTTAAGTCGTGTCCCAGTCTTTTGTGATCCCATGGACTATAGCCCGCCAGGCTCCTCTGTCCATGGGATTTCCCAGGCAGGAATACTGAAGTGGTTGTCATTTACTTCTCCAAGGGATCTTCCCGACCCAGGAATTGAACCCACATCTCCTGCACTGGCAGACTGGGAAGCCCACTGGGAAGCCCATGGGCAGTACTATAGAATAAAAAAGTGATCTTTTCACTGAGACACACACGAGGGTTTAATGTCACTAAAGCATCTCCAGAACCTCATTTGAATCCTGTTTCAGAGAGAATGATAAACATAGGAAACTGTATCCCCCTTATTCTGAGAGCACAATATCCTGTTTCTTCTGTGTGCAGACGTTGTAAATGGAGTCCATGTGAAAAGTTTTCTTTATAAAATCAGACATGGTAGATATAGGTTGGAGAAGGCAATGGCACCCCACTCCAGTACTCTTCCCTGGAGAACCCCAGGGACGGGGGAACCTGGTGGACTGCCGTCTATGGGGTCGCACAGAGTCGGACACGGCTGAAGTGACTTAGCAGCAGCAGCAGCAGATATAGGTAGCCATTCTATAGATTGTGCCATACCCTTCCACGTTAACAAACTTGTATAAAAATAAGTTTTCTGAGCCCTAAAACAAGTGTTGAAGTAGGAATTAAATATTTGTGGCTTTCTTGGTTCATAAAAATACAGAGAAATCATGTGCCCAAAGTAAACCGTTGGGAATTCAAGCAGGAGCTAGACAAAGCTCACTTTATTTTTAATGTGAATTTCCAAGATAAAAGCCCTGTTCTGGGGCAACTAAGAAACAGTGATGGCAGGAGAGGGCAGCTGCATTGGTTGTGGAGGATGGTTTGTAGCATGGAGTAGCATA
>NW_011494662.1:188443-212473 GCF_000754665.1 Bison bison bison | reverse complement strand
GAGTAGCATAATCAGATTTGTCTTTTTCTCTGACCACCTTCAAAAGGGTGTTTGAGGTAGGCCTAGAGGTGGGAGGGTATTGGAATAGTCCAGGTGAGAAGTGATTTGTGCTGTCAAAAAGCAGCAGTGAGGATGTAACACAGTGGCTACAAGACAGAATCCTGTCTGGAATAGAAGGAGATGAAGACCGTTTAGAGGTCAGGTTGGGGGAGCCAAGAGAAGATGACCACTAGTTTTTGCTTGTTTGGTTGGTTTTGTTTGAAGGATGGAAGAGGGGAGCCAGAAGACACGCTTGCATGGGAGGTGGCGTATTCAGCATCCTGGAAACCATGTAAAGATAATAAGGGGAAAATGACTTAGATTTGACAAGAGTTGAGGAATCTTAAGTCTAAGTAAACAGCTCGCTGATGTTGGCTGGCTGAGTAAGGAGATTGCTGCAGGTTTGGAGTGGCTGGGGGTAGGAAGCTATGGGAAAAGAAAGTAATTGACAAGAAAAGACTTCTGGGACTTTATGGAGGTCTCAGCTGATGTTAGAGAAGATCAATTTCTAGTGCCATCTGGCTGCCAGACTGTATGATTTCTGCTCCACCCTATCCCCTCCCAGATTGTACATTGCTTCCTAAGCCCCCAGCTGTGAGCCTTATTCTTGTGGCATATTATTTCCATGGGAAAGAGCACAGCTTTTAGTTATTCTGCAAGTTTTAAAATTATATCATGTATGACCAAAACCGAGAATAGTCTGGTTCATATATTTTTAAGCTATGATTTATATTTCCACAGAGTATTTAATCATGATGATTAATGAAAAACCTTAGGTTTTTAGATGCTACTTAGAATGATCTGTCGGAGAAGGCAATGGCACCCCACTCCAGTACTCTTGCCTGGAAAATCCCATGAATGGAGGAGCCTGGTGGGCTGCAGTCCATGGGGTCGCTAAGAGTCAGGCAGGACTCAGCGACTTCACTTTCACTTTCACTTTCTTGCATTGGAGAAGGCAATGGCAACCCACTCCAGTGTTCTTGCCTAGAGAATCCCAGGGACGGGGGAGCCTCGTGGGCTGCCGTCTATGGGGTCGCACAGAGTCGGACACGACTGAAGCAACTTAGCAGCAGCAGCAGCAGCAACATTTTATATTTGTATATAAATATATGTATTTTTGTATATGCATATCTCCAGCCTTTACTGTTTGTTCTGTTGTATGACTTTTATGCAATTGAAAAGTCAATCTTCAGATTATGTTTTAAAAAATCTTCAGATTATGTTTTGAAAGAGTCAACATGAATCAGTTTGCAAGGATTATTTGTCAGTGATTTTGGAACAGCTTGTTCGGTGCAGTATCTGGATAAAACAGTTATTTAGTTATTCAGTGAAAGAAATTTCAATGGATAAAAATTATATATGGATAAATTTTTTAATATTTAAAGAATAACAGATTTTTGGAATATGAGGTATTTTAAATCTTAAAACAAATGGAGGAAATCACAAAAGAGAAGTCCAATGCCTATAATTGAAACTGAAAACTTAAACATATCCAAATAAATTATCAAAAACACATCTTCCACATACAGACAAAAAAATTAGAAGCTCTTGATTTAGAGAAAGTTACCCTGATGGGGACAATCACTTGTGTACGGATAATGTTGTTTGCATTCCAGAGTGGACACCATGTTTTGATTCTGAAGAAGAAAATATTTTTTACATCACTGGAGTGAACCTAGAAAATTCATCCAGCTGTCAGTGTTCATCTGGACTGCAGTATTCTTCACTTCAGGCAGAGGAGTGTTTGAGGCCAATAGCAGCATCAGGGGTTCCTGATATTGTGTGTGTGTGTGTGTGTGTGTGTGCGTGCGTGCGCGTGTGTATTTGGCTGGATCAGGTCTTAGTTATGGCATGTGGAATCGTTCCCTGAAGTGAAAGTGTTGGTCACTTAGTCATGTCCAACTCTCTGTGACCCCATGAACTGTAGCTCACCAGGCTCCTCTGTCCATGGAATTCTCCAGGTAAGAATACTGGAGTGGGTTGCCATTCCCTTCTCCAGGGGATCTTCCTGGCCCAGGGATCAAACCCGGGTCTCCTGCGTTGCAGGCAGATTCTTTACCATCTGAGCCACCAGGGAAGCCCCTAGTTCCCTGACCAGGGATTAAACCTGGGCCCCCTGCATTGGGAGCGCATAGTCTTAACCACTGGACCACTAGGGAAGTCCAAGGAGTTTCTGTCCTTCTTGATCATAAATTTAGCAGTGAAGGAAGATAGTCCTTTTGAAGGGGAAATTTCAAACTAGCTTGAATTACCACCTCAAATTAGTTTGAATATTACCCCTGCATTTCCTCCCTTATAAGAATTCATGACAGGATTTCCCTGGTGGTCCGTTGAGAGTCCACATGCCAGTGCAGGGAATGTGGGTTCAATCCCTAGTCCAAGAAGTACCCATGTGTCATGGGGCATCTAACCCCAAGAGCCACAACCACTGAAGCCCATGTGCCCTAGAGCTGGTGCTCTGCAACAAGAGAGGTCACTGCCGTGAGAACCTGTGCTCTTCAAATAGCGAGTAGCCCCTGTTTGTCACAACTAGAGAAAGCTCACACAAGACAGCGGAGACCCAGCACAGCCAAGAATAAAATTAAAAGAATTCCTGAGAAATTTTCTAATATGTATACATATCCTCTTATTATTCTGATGCTTATCTGTACCTGGTGTTATAGATGAAGAGTGAAAGAGGTAAGCAACATGACTGAAATGTAAACACACTGATCTAAATGGAGTTTGTGGGGGGAATCTGTGGGGCTTCTGTTTTTTTAACCATTTTGTATTGGGGTATAGCCGATTAACAATGTTGTGATAGTTTCAGGTGAACAGCAAAGGGACTCAAGCCAACAGCCATGCATATACATGTAACCATTCTCCCTGTGGGGCTTTATTATTAGGTTGGTACAAAAATAATTGCTGTTTTGGACCGTGAATTTTAAATCATTATAACTAGGTTCAGACACATCTTTATTAATCAAAATAGGAGCTGTTACAATCAACACATTTTTGCCAACAAGAAAAAAGTTTATTTCTGTAGCATAAAAATGCATGCTTTGGGATTTGATGAACTCTTCGAAAGCATTTTCTGCCTTCTGCTGGTTGTGGACACGTTTTCCCTGCAAAAAGTTGTCAAGATGCTTGAAGAAGTGGTAGTTGGTTGACGAGAGGTCAGGTGAATGTGGCGAATGAGGCAAAACTTCGTAGTCCAATTCATTGAAGTTTTGAAGCATTGGTTGTATGACTTGCAGTCAGGAGTTGTCATGGAGGAGAATTAGGCCCTTTCTGTTGACCAGTGTTGGCTGCAGGCATTGCAGTTTTCAGTGTATCTCATCGATTTCCTGAGGATACTTCCCAGATATAGCGGTTTCACTGGGATTCAGAAAGCTGTAGTGGATCAGGCAGGCAGTAGACCACTAAACAGTAACTGTGACCCTTTTTTGGTGCAAATTTGGCTTTTCGAAGTGCTTTGGAGCTGCTTCTCAGTCCAATCACTGAGCTGGTTATATAAAACGTATAAATATATATATAAATAAATAATACATATATAAAATAAATATATATATATTTATATAAAACAATCACTGGTTGTTATATAAAATCCACTTTTTGTCCCACATCACAATCTGATTGAGTAATGGTGTGTTGTTGTGTATATTAAGAGAAGACAATACTTCAAAATGATGATTTTTTTTTTTTTTTTGGTCAGCTCCTGAGGAACCCACTTACCAGGTTTTTTCACCTTTCCAATTTGCTTCAAATGCCGAATAACTGTAGAATGGTCGACAATGAGTTCTTCAGCAGCTTCTTGTGTAGTCGTAAGAGGATCAGCTTCAATGATTGCTCTCAGCTGCTCGTTGTCAACTTCTGATGGCCAGCCACTACTCTTCTCATCTTCAAGGCTCTTGTCTCCTTTGCAGAACTTCTTGAACCACCACATTAGCTAATTGATCATTAGCAGTTCCTAGGCCAAATGCGTTGTTGATGGCGCAAGTTTTCTCCACTGCTTTATGACCCATTTTGAACTTTGTCACACCTCATTTCCACAGTCTAAAATAAATATAAACAGCAAGTAATAAAGTCATTAGCAAAAAAAAAATAATGTGAGAAAATGTCATTAAAACATAATATATAACCACATTTATAAAAATGTGGTTATATCAGATCAGATCAGTTGCTCAGTTGTGTCCGACTCTCTGCGACCCCATGAATCGCAGCACGCAAGGCCTCCCTGTCCATCACCAACTCCCGGAGTTCACTCAGACTCACGTCCATCCAGTCAGCGATGCCATCCAGCCATCTCATCCTCTGTCGTCCCCTTCTCCTCCTGCCCCCAATCCCTCCCAGCATCAGAGTCTTTTCCAATGAGTCAAATCTTCGCACGAGGTGGCCAAAGTACTGGAGTTTCAGCTTTAGCATCATTCCTTCCAAAGAAATCCCAGGGCTGATCTCCTTCAGAATGGACTGGTTGGATCTCCTTGCACTCCAAGGGACTCTCAAGAGTCTTCTCCAGCACCACAGTTCAAAAGCATCAATTCTTCGGCGCTCAGCCTTCTTCACAGTCCAACTCTCACATCCATACATGACCACAGGAAAAACAGCCTTGACTAGATGAACCTTTGTTGGCAAAGTAATGTCTCTGCTTTTGAATATGCTATCTAGGTTGCTCATAACTTTCCTTCAAAGGAGTAAGCGTCTCTTAATTTCATGGCTGCAGTCACCATCTGCAGTGATTTTGGAGCCCAGAAAAATAGTCTGACACTGTTTCCACTGTTTCCCCATCTAATTCCCATGAAGTGGTGGGACCGGATGCCATGATCTTCGTTTTCTGAATGTTGAGCTTTAAGCCAACTTTTTCCCTCTCCACTTTCACTTTCATCAAGAGGCTTTTGAGTTCCTCTTCACTTTCTTCCATAAGGGTGGTGTCATCTGCATAGCTGAGGTTATTTATGTTTCTCTCGGCAATCTTGATTCCAGTTTGTGTTTCTTCCAGTCCAGCGTTTCTCATGATGTACTCTGCATAGAAGTTAAATAAACAGGGTGACAATAAACAGCCTTGACGAACTCCTTTTCCTATTTGGAACCAGTCTGTTGTTCCATGTCCAGTTCTAACTGTTGCTTCCTGACCTGCATACAAATTTCTCAAGAGGCAGATCAGGTGGTCTGGTATTCCCATCTCTTTCAGAATTTTCCACAGGTTTATTGTGATCCACACAGTCAAAGGCTTTGGCATAGTCAATAAAGCAGAAATAGATGCTTTTCTGGAACTCTCATGCTTTTTCCATGATCCAGCAGATGTTGGCAATTTGATCTCTGGTTCCTCTGCCTTTTCTAAAACCAGCTTGAACATCTGGAAGTTCATGGTTCACGTATTGCTGAAGCCTAGCTTGGAGAATTTTGAGCATTACTTTACTAGCGTGTGAGATGCGTGCAATTGTGCGGTAGTTTGAGCATTCTTTGGCATTGCCTTTCTTTGGGATTGGAATGAAAACTGACCTTTTCCAGTCCTGTGGCCACTGCTGAGTTTTCCAAATTTGCTGTCATATTGAGTGCAGCACTTTCACAGCATCATCTTTCAGGATTTGAAATAGTTCAACTGGAATTCCATCACCTCCACTAGCTTTGTTCGTAGTGATGCTTTCTAAGGCCCATTCCAGGATGTCTGGCTCTAGGTCAGTGATCATACCATTGTGATTATCTGGGTCATGAAGATCTTTTTTGTACAGTTCTTCTGTGTATTCTTGCCACCTCTTCTTAATATCTTCTGCTTCTGTTAGGTCCATACCATTTCTGTCCTTTATCGAGCTCATCTTTACATGAAATGTTCCTTTGGTATCTCTGATTTTCTTGAAGAGATCCCTAGTCTTTCCCATTCTGTTGTTCTCCTCTATTTCTTTGCATTGATCGCTGAAGAAGGCTTTCTTATCTCTTCTTGCTATTCTTTGGAACTCTGCATTCAGATGCTTATATCTTTCCTTTTCTCCTTTGCTTTTCACTTCTCTTCTTTTCACAGCTATTTGTAAGGCCTCCCCAGACAGCCATTTTGCTTTTTTGCATTTCTTTTCTATGGGAATGGTCTTGATCCCTGTCTCCTGTACAATGTCTGTAGTTCATATGTACCTCCGTCCATAGTTCATCAGGCACTCTATCAGATCAAGGCCCTTAAATCTATTTCTGACTTCCACTGTATAATCATAAGAGATTTGATTTAGGTCATACCTGAATGGTCTAGTGGTTTTCCCTACTTTCTTCAATTTAAGTCTGAATTTGGCAATAAGGAGTTCATGGTCTGAGCCACAGTCAGCTCCTGGTCTTGTTTTTGCTGACTGTATAGAGCTTCTCCATCTTTGGCTGCAAAGAATATAATCAATCTGATTTTGGTGTTGACCATCTGGTGATGTCCATGTGTAGAGTCTTCTCATGTGTTGTTGGAAGAGGGTGTTTGTTATGACCAGTGCATTTTCTTGGCAAAACTCTATTAGTCTTTGCCCTGCTTATTTGCCTGTTACTCCAGGTGTTTCTTGACTTCCTAGTTTTGCATTCCAGTCCCCTATAATGAAAAGGACATCTTTTTTGGGTGTTAATTCTAAAAGGTCTTGTAGGTCTTCATAGAACCATTCAACTTCAGCTTCTTCAGCGTTACTGGTTGGGACATAGACTTGGATTACTGTGATATTGAATGGTTATAACCACATTTATTTAAAAATGTATTCCAGTATAAAACAGCAAATTTAACAACACAAAAGCTGCAATTATTTTTGTACCAACCTAATATCTAGGGTATTCTCATTTTCCATGATTGAAGTTGGCCAGGTGGTCATTGGGACAGTATATAAGGTGGGAGAGACCATGAGGTTGGTCATGAAGGCCCTCAAGTCGGCTCGATGGCCCCTACCCATGCATGACATCCAGCTGTCCGTGTGACTCCCCTACAGGTCATGAAACGGGTCCGCACGGAGCAGATCCAGATGGCCGTGTCCTGCTACCTCAAACGCCGGCAGTACGGGGATGCAGACGGTCCGCTGAAGCAAGGCCTGCGGCTATCGCAGAGCACTGAGGAGATGGCCGCCAGCCTCACAGGTACCTTGCCCTTCTCCCAGAGGCAGCAGCTGGCCCAAGTGCCTCTTTGAAAACCCATCATAACACACCCTCCCTTGGAATCCCAGGGCTTTTGAGCTGTTCCTGATGTTGTGTGCAACTTTCTCCTTCCCTGAACGGGGCCAGGGTCGTCTCTTTCCTCTTGCATGGGCCCCTCCCATCTCACCTGGACCTCATTCATGGAAGGCTAGGTTCTCCAGAATGAGTCCTTTGGGAAGTGGTTGGAAGTGTTGGCATCATACACATATTCCTGAGACTTACAATGTGTTTTTGCTTTTGTTGTTTGAAATTGTTTTGAAATTGGATTTGGATTTTTTCGAAAAAATTTTGAGAAATTTTTCCTGCAGTACTTTTAGATTGGTTATAAGTGTCTTTAAATGGCCAATGGTGAAGCTTGAGATTACAGTGCCTTCTCGCTCAGCCCTGGCTCCTCATAAGAAGCCCAGCAGGCATCTGCCTCCTTGTCTTCCATGTCAGACTCACTCACTCTCCCTCACCTTCAGACTCAGATGGGTTCCCCTGACAAAGGAGGGGCCAGGTGATGGACTTGGAATAGATTCCTCAATGCCTTACTGTTTCTAGTAAGATGGCCAGTGTACCAGACATGAGTAAGTCCTTCTGAGCTTGTCATCACAGTCTTGGGTAAGCGCCTGCTGCCTTGTCTTCTTTGGAACCTGTGCTGCTGCTGATAGACAGTAGGGCAACCACTGTAAAATTTGTGTTCTCAGTTGTCTTGATTTAGATATAATGGCATATCAGGAGAAATTCTAGAAAATTGCCAGGAAAAGTGAGAAGCATGAAATGTGATGACCATAAAATTTTATCCTGAATAATTTAATTGAGTAATCCGAATAATTATGTCTGCATTCAGCAGACCATCTTGAAGGCCTGCCAGTGGCCAGGTGCTGAGAAGTTCTAGAGAGAGTTGAGACTTGATCCTGGCTTCTGAGGTGCTTCATGTTATAGTCGGGAAATGAGGCAGGTAAATCAGCATTCGTGGGAGAGTGACTTGGTGAGTCCTGTGAGGGGGATGCTCAGCCTCCATGAAAACAAAGAACATACTCTTTACAGGTAGATCAACAGGTCAAAAAGGCTTCCCAAAAGGTCTAGTGGTTCCCAGCATATAGTCAGGGGTCAGTAAATCATAGAAAGAATGAGCTGAGTTTCCAAAGAATCATTAGGAGCTTATCAGGGGGAGAGTTGAAGGGGAGCATCCAAGGTACCAAATGTGGATTTTTGGAAGATGACTCTGGCGTCCATGTTAACCGAGGAAGGGCCAGATGAGAACCAGGGGAGCTACTCAGAAGGCTACGGTATGATCCAGTCTGAAGTGAGGACAGCCTGAGCTGAAAGGCTCAGAAGAGTGAGGGGAGAATGTGGTGAGCACTTGTGACTAAGGACTCAAGACTGGCTTCCTCATGGAGGGGCAGCAGGAGAAGGAGGCTGTTCCTACATGTGCAGTCTTCCATCAAGTCTCTTGAGTTTCATAGGGGACACTGATTCTTCTCACCCATCTCTCCATCTCCGTGTGTTGTATGTCATGACTCTGCTTCCTTGTTGCATAAATTACATCCGTGCTTAATTACATGTGTGTCAGTGTTTCATCCAGATTGTTGCTAAAGATGGCTCCTCAGTCCCCAGCCACCTTTTCCCAGTCCTGAGGTTCCCACCCCCAGAAAAAAGGGTAGGAGAACTTTGCTTTTCTTTTTGGAAAGCATGAACTCACAGAATGGTGATGAAGTATATGTTTACATCCTGAGTATTGAGATTCCAGCCTTCTTCCTCCTCACATTACTGAGAACTTTGGCAGCCAAGCACCTACTGACCAGGAAAGTGATTAACTATCGCTTGTCCCTGGTGAATCCGCCCTGCCCAACAAAAGAGACCTAAAGACATCACCAGGAAGATGCCATCCACGTCCTCTTGGGTGATAAACCCACGCCCAGAGTTCTTATCAGCTCTGTGATGCTGACTTTCAGAAAACTAGAGACTGTTGGTTCAGACCTTGAAAGAAACTGATCTATTTCACGTGAAAAATGGAAGTGAAAAGAAATGATGAGAAGCATCTTGGAGAAAACAAACAGCAGAAAGAAGAGAAACCTCAGAAATACCATCACTGATAGTCTTAAAACAAGAGAATGCTATTTTGAGAGAAAAAAGAACGTTCAAATGTTTGTGTTGTTGTTGTTCAGTTGCTCAGTCATGTCCGACTCTGTGACCTCACGAACTGCAGCACGCCAGGCTTCTCTGTCCATCACCAACTCCTGGAGCTTGCTCAAACTCATGTCTGTCGTCCCCTTCTCCTGCCTTCAGTCATTCCCAGCATCGAGGTTCTTTTTTAACGAGTCGGCTTTTCGCATCAGGTGGCCAAAGTATTGAAGCTTCAGTTTCAGCATCAGTCCTTCCAGTGAATATTCAGTGTGATTTCCTTTAGGATTGACTGGTTTGATCTCCTTGTAGTCCAAGGGACTCTCAAGAGTCTTCTCCAACACCACAGTTCAAAACCACGTATTTATGTATGTACATGTACTTACATGACAGTACAACTGAAAAATCAGTAGAAGAGTTGAAAGTTGAGAAAGCCTTCCAGAGAGTACAGCAGAAAGATAAAAAATGGAATCTGGGAGAGGTTAAAGGATCAGTTCTGGAAGCCTATCTAGAAATTGTAGGAGTCCCAGAAGAAAACACAAGAGAGAGTCAACAAAATGATTCAAGAAAATTTCTCAGAATTGCAAGATGTAAATTTCCAGATTGAAAGGGCCCCCTGAATGTCCAGCACCAAGGTTGAAGGTAGACCCATCCCAGGGCACATGATGGTGCAGTACCAGGTCCTAGGCTCAGATGCGTCCAGAGGAGTCTTTCATGAGTCTCTGCACCTCTCCTCTCATCCAGCTTGTGTATCCTGTGCTTTATACCTTTTGTTCCTCTGCTGTCACGTCACTGGGTGTCAGGAAGGGCAGGTAGATGTGTCAGTCATACTTAACCAGAAGCCCCAATGTCCTTTGAAAATGTACTAAGATGCCCGATGCTACTGATGCCCCTCAACACCAGCTGCCACCCATCCTGCCACATTTTAGGCTAATGATTGTCTTTCTGTACGCGTCTTGTCTGTCTCTTCCTCTGTAGTCCAATCAGAATCTGGTTGTGCCAACATAGTGTCCGCAGCCCCTTGCCAGGCAGAGCCCCAGCAATATGAAGTACAGTTCGGACGGCTGCGGAATTTTCTCACCGGTAAGTACTCAGCACCAGCACCCTTTTTTATCAAAAAGGGGTGATGCACATTTCCCTCAGAACCTGCTGTGTTCCAGCTATGTTTTAGGTGCCAGGGATCCAAAGGTAGTTGAACACAAGTCTTGTATTCAAACTTATAGTTTGTTGGAACTCCTGAGAGAGTTAAATCAGGAGGTTAAAGGGCTCTGAGCATGCTATTCACTAGTACATGGCCTTCAGCACAGTGATTGTGATTTGTGCTGAATAAGTGGAGGCTCAGTCAGCCCTGTAAGGATGCCTCCTTACATGCAGCGGATGTGAAATGGACGTTGCTATCACTGCCAGTAAGATAGTACATCTCAAAATGGCCTTTTTCCCGTATTTCCAAAAGTGCAAGAGAGTAATAATACTCATGCATCAGCAACATAAAATTTAAAAGTTGTAATTTAGACCAGTTTGTGGGTGGTGTAATAACCGTGGAAATACAGAACCAGTAGAATTAATTATAATGAGGTTTCATAATTCACTGTTTGACTTTGTCACTTTTAAAAATGAAGTCATGTAGCCTGTTGGTGCCTTTAGTTCCTCATATGTAGCATAAACAAGGCTATTCAAAGACAAAACCAAGTGATTTTGACTAGTCCTAAGACAACTGATTATAATTTTAATGTTGGAAAGATGATTACAATAAAAGTGACTACGTTAATTCTGGTTATTAATCAAAGTCTTTTGTTGAGTACTTTCCTTACACAAAACATCTTGAGGTACAAGAAATACAAAACTTTCTCTGTCCTCAACAGATGGAGAGTAATTAGCCACGTATTGGTTAGTAGAAAATTATAGTTCAAATACTTTGAAGTTTTTTTATTTTTCTTTCCTTATTTGAACAATCCTTGAGTTAATAATTTTAGTAAGCAATCAAGTATATAAACCAAAAATAATATACCTGATTATACACTGAGAGTTCTAATTTTACTTCACCCTCATAGTGGCTAGTGTTTTAAAGCAAAGAATCCACATTTCCTGCATTCTGTAGTTGGGCAAAATGACCAGTATGTTTCAGGAGATAAAGGTTACAAAATAAAACCCTAGAGAGGGTTATCTTATCAGTTTCACAGATGTTGAGTGATGGGATTCATAAATAGAGAATAGTCTGTTCAGTTGTTACAGAAATTAAAAAATTGTGAAGATTAACAGTTTAATAAAAAGAATCTATTATGTTTAAACTGTAAAGAAAGAAACTCCAGTAAGATCATTATATCGTATGAATGTTAAATCTCTGAGAACAGCGATTAGTTGCTTTCTGTGTCGGCTAAAGATAAAAAAAGAAAAACTGGATTTATAAAAAGAATTTCAATCAGAGGTAAGCAAGAACTTGGAGATGAGATATTTTTAACTATTGGCATTGGTTTTTGAGGCTTTAAGCAATTTTTAAATTTTTTTAAAATCTGTTTTTAGAAAATTATTTCACTTGGTTTTTAAAATACAGCTATGATTTCCCCTTTCTAGATGAGTTCCCTCATCAATCTAGTGATGAGGAAGTTGGTTTAGAAAGAAATGCCTGGCCTCATTTAGCCCCTCTCTTGCATCCATTCAGACTGTATGTACATGAGGCACTGATTGCACTGGGGCTAGGGGGAACAGTAGAGTGTGTTGGTGGGGGGCCTGCCCTCTGATGACGGAGCCAGACAACTTGGGAAGCTCCAAATCTGTCACTGAGATAGTCTCTATTAGCCTTTTCCTGTGTAATTTCTCATCTTGTTTCAAAACTGAGAAAGTTGCCTGTTTGTCTATAATTTAATTCTTCAGTCCTTGGTCACAGGTTATTTTGAAAGGGAGAATATATATGGTTTTTCCTTACAGAATGCTTTTTCCTGGAACATTTTTCTCTACCATCAGGTCTCTGAAGAGTAGTCAGCCAAATCAAATGAATAATTATCTCCTGAGCCCCAGGATAGAAGTATAACATATAGTCATTAATCTGAATTGATGATTAATCCTAAGAGGGCTAAAAGTCACAGTTTTTGCATGAAATGTGACAGTAGGGGAAGTGTTTTCATGAACCAGTATGGAACCAGTCGTGGGGTATTGAGTCTGCATTTGAAGTGAAGGGAGAGAGAGATTGGGGTGTGGCAGTTAGAGGCGGCTTTCTTTAGGAGGGTAGGCTTTACATTAGCACTTGGATTTCAGACATCTGTGGAAGAGAAGTAGAAGGATTCGGGCTCTGTGCAGAGGCATGGACAGAGTGGCAGAGGTGGTGATTATGTTTTCAGGAACCTTGAAGAAGCCCTTTGTTGAAAATGGGCTTTCAGATTGAAGATAAAGACAGAATGGAGGCAGGATTTGACCACAGGCTTAGACGTGTGACCTTCATCCTGCGTGATGGAGACAGGCCTGGGTGTGACTGTGGATAGGGGAGCAGTGGACAGAGTGTGTGTTAACGGGGCGATGGAGGCCAGCCCAAGTGCACAGAGGCCCTGAGCAGGGAGACAGGGCTGCGGAAGTGGAAAGCGGTGTTTTGAGTCCATAGTTCTATCGTCAAGGTGAGATATCCAGGAGTAACGGAGGGAGAGCTGAGAATGACGGGCTTGGAGTGGGGGGTGGGGGGAGGTATACTGGGCAGAAATAAGTCAGGTTTTACTTTTTAAATGGTTAGGATGATGGCATCCTGCTGCATAGCATGTAAGGTACATAACTCAGCATCAGCTATGGGAAAGTACAAATTAAAGGCTAGGAGATGAAAAATCCTAAAGGAAATAATGGAGAAAGTGAGTACCAAGGCTGTAGCACCTGCAACATGTTTCTTCTCTAGAAGCTATGGGGTGAGAGGTTCTGTGAGCTCACCTGTTGAGGGCCTTTTCTCTAAGACACTCAGTAGGAAGAGCATAGACTGGAGTCAGTCACTCTGATCTGAACCTGCAGATACCTGGGACTCTTAGATACAGTTTGGGTGTAAGTGCCTGGCTCATAGAAGCCACACACGCAGTGTTAGTTCCTTAAAGTGAGGTGAGCCTTTGAAGAGCAAGGTAGGAAGAGGAGCTCACAGGCATGGATGGGAAGGGTCAGGTCAGTGGTGCTGCCTACAAACAAAGGAAGGTGTTGGGTTGTGTCTGAAGGCCCAACCCTGTGGAGAAAGGCCAGGGAATGAGAATTGGTGTTTGTTTGACTTAGTGTCCTTTCAGTAAAACATAAGGTGTATATTATGATTACAAGGGAACAAGATTAAAATTGAGCTAAAACTTCAAGTTAATCTCACCTTGTTCCAGATATGTTGATGGGAATTTTTAAAGTACCGCATCCCTATTTCTAGATGGCTAGTGTTTTGTGTTTTTTTTTTATTCTGAGCTTAGTAAATTAAAATACCTCTCATTTTCAAAAATAAGCCTGAAACTTAAGATTGTAAGGAGTTGAAAACAGCCCTTCACCCCAATAGAACATATTGAATGTCTAATTGATAAAATTGAATCTTTTTGTTAGTATTTTGAGATTGAAATTTTCCAGAGGTCTTCTAAAGAATTACAGTATTCAAAGAAATACCAAAATCTGTATTAGTCAGGGTTCTCTAGAGAAACAGAACCAACAGAATGGAATGTATATATAAAGAAAAAGATTTATCTTAAGGAGTTGGCTCATATGATTGCAGAGACTGACAAGTCCAAAATCTTCAGGGTAGGCCTGCAGACTGGGACCCAGGAGAGCCACAGTTCATGTCCAAAAGCAGTCTGCTGGCAGAATTCCCTCTTCTCCTCTTTGTGTTCCTAAGACCTTCAGCTGATTGGATAAGTCCCACCCACATATGGAGGGGAACCCACTATGCTTAGTCTACTGATTTAAATGTTCATCTCATCTAAAAAATTTCCTTCACAGAAACATCTAGAATGTTTGACGCAAAACCTAAGCACTGTGTCCTAGCTTCATTGACACATAAAATTAACCATCATAAGTCTACCCACTGAACTTGGCACCCATACCCAACTTCTTAAAAGATAATTAATCTCCAAATAAAGATGATTAACAAGGTCATAATTCTGCCTAACACTCGGTACAGCTATATTTGGCCACTGGGTGCGAATAGCCGACTAATTGGAAAAGACCCTGATGTTGGGAAGGATTGAAGGCAATAGGAGAAGGGGGCAGCAGAGGATGAGATGATTAGATTGCATTGTTGACTCAACAGACATGAATTTCAGCCAACTGTGGGAGATAGTGAAGGACAGGGAAGTCTGGCAGTCTGTGGGGGTACATAGAGTCAGACAAGACTTAGCAACTGAACAACAACCAAGAATTCCCCAGTCACTTTCTCAGAAGAAGAAACGAAGTCCACAGGTAATGTTTACTCTTCTTGAAACTCCGTGATTTGAATACTGTGATACAGGGACTTTCCTAGTGGTCCAGTGGTCAGGACTCTGTGCTTCCACTGCAGGGGACATGGGTTCAGTCCCTGGTCAGGGAACTAAGACCCTGCATGCCATGTGGCACAGCCAAAAAAAGGAGTAAATACTATGATGCAAAGTCAGTGTAACTTATATTCTATGGTAAGGGGATAAGAAAAGAAAGGAAACAAAGGTATTTGCTTCTGTACAGATACTCACACCAACATGTTCATAATAAGGAGGAGTACTCATGATAGGTACAGTTCTGAGGTCTGAAACTGGTCACATGGTCATAGCTGGTCTTTAACTACCTTTTTCTACTCCCTATTCAGTATTGCTTTTACCTTTAGTTAGCACCTCAGCTGGTCCTGGTTCTTTACATGGTGGGATGACACAAACCTTCGTTCCTGAAGGGTCTGGGCCACTACTAGTCCTGCCTTGGTTGGATTGCTGCATTTGTTTATTCACCTTCACCTCAGGGATGGTAGCACTAAGATGCCGTTAGTGACCTCCTCTGTTGCAGACACGCTCTCCTTTCCCCCTGTGGAGCAGCAGTGCAGCTTCCTCTCGGCAGTCAGGCTCAGTCACCCAGGGCCAGCACCAGAGCACCCTGCACCTGTTGGCTCAGAGGCAGGAGCCTACAGCAGCTGGGCAGCAGCCCTGATTCAGTGTGGGATCGCTGTAATTGAAGTTCATCTTCTAAGAATGCGTTTGAGTGGGGGCATGTTTATCCTTAAATGCACATACTATGCAGTTAATTCACCTGTGGTAAGATGAAATAGAGCATTAAACAGAGGTAACATGCTGGAATCATCTCCCTTCTGATTAGAGAGATAAGTGCCCTAATTCAGTATTCCTGAGTCTTGAGACAGGTCTGGATTCCTTTCCATGGAATAAAAAAAGAAAATATCAGAATGTTATATAAGTGCTAACTTAAAGCATTTTTATATTAATTTACTTAGGTACATACAGACATTACACTAGATATGAAACTTTTATGCTTCCTTTATTTTGTTTGAACCTAAACTCATTTACAAATAAAGTACAAGTAAAATCACAAAAAATAAAGTTCAGATTAGCCAGTGAATGTAACAGATGGATTTTGCCATAAATAGCTCACTGCTCCACATGGCGGAGAAGGCAATGGCACCCCACTCCAGTACTCTTGCCTGGAAAATCCCATGGACGGAGGAGTCTGGTAGGCTGCAGTCCATGGGGTCGCTAAGAGTCGGACACGACTGAGCGACTTCACTTTCACTTTTCACTTTCATGCATTAGAGAAGGAAATGGCAACCCACTCCAGTGTTCTTGCCTGGAGAATCCCAGGGATGGGGGAGCCTGGTGGGCTGCCGTCTGTGGGGTCACACACAGTCTGACACGACTGAAGTGACTTAGCAGCAGCAGCTCCACATGGACCGAGGGCTGATGTTCCCCTGTTGCCCCGAGGTGCTGGTGCACAGGCGTCCCTCCTTGCTGGCCACTTGCCTCTGTCCACGTGGCCGTGGAACCTTTGCTCTGTCACGGCTCTCTGCCCTCCCTCACTTAGGTGTCACACACACACACCTCTGTGCTATTCTCATTAGCCTGTGACAAAACTGGACACTTATTTGAACATTCTTTGTCATGTGGTTTCATGGTGTTTAAGTCTCACATTGGTAAATTATTTAGTTTTAATGACATGAAAATATTCCTCTTATAAATTATCACTGCAAAGAGAAGTTGTCCTTTTTAACCAACAAAATCAAAATAAGTACACTGACAGGTGTGAGACACTTAGGGATGAACAATGTCATCTTAGCATTGGGACATGCCAACCAGGGGGCTGTATGTGTAAGTGAACCCACTAAACTAAGAACTTTGATGTTATTGCAGGAGATGAGAGCACTAAAACTGTATGCCAGTACTTGCTAAAGACTATCCAGATAATTCTGAATTTACCTGTGTTTACTTTTTAAATTATCAAATTAAAGTTTCTGTGAAGAACTCGGTCTCCCCAGAATCCACGTAAGGTCTCTGCAAGGCCTGAGATCCCAATTTAAGCAACGCTAATACATTGGGGAAAATACTAACCCAAAGGCCTGGATACAAGCTCCTTTGAATGTATGTGAGAAGAGGCACACTGTTTAGCCTCTGGGCATCAAATTCCAGGTTTGCTGGCCTTCTGGGTCTGATCTTCCTTCCTTGGTCCAAAGTCTTCGGCTTCAAGTTTCCAGAATTTTGTGTTGGGCTTATGCTTCAATCCATAGCCTCAGAAAGTAGGGTCCTGGCCAGAAGGGGACTGTGCGCTCCACAGGAGACCATGCTGGTTATAAAGGCTTCACTTGTTTTTCCTTACAGATTCTGACTCCCAGCACAGCCATGAAGTGATGCCTCTCCTCTACCCTCTCTTTGTCTACCTCCATCTCACCCTGATCCAGAACAGTCCGAAGAGCACAGTGGAAAGCTTTTACAGCCGCTTCCATGGAATGTTTCTGCAGAATGCCAGCCAGAAGGATGTTATCGAGCAGCTCCAGACCACTCAGACCATCCAGGACATCCTGTCTAACTTCCGGCTGCGAGCCTTCCTGGACAACAAATACGTGGTTCGTCTGCAGGAAGACAGCTACAACTACCTTCTCCGCTACCTCCAGAGTGACAACAACACTGCGCTGTGCAGGATCCTCGCCTGGCACATCCATCTGGACGTGCAGCCCGCCAAGAGGACAGACTACCAGCTCTACACCAGTGGTGGCTCCTTCCGAGGCGAGGGTGGCGGCCTGGAGCCCGCCGACATGCCAGCGCCCATCCTGCAGAATGAGGCCGCGCTGGAGCTCCTGCAGGAGAGCATCAAGCGCGTCAAGGACGGCCCCCCCTCCCTCACCACCATCTACTTCTATGCCTTCTACAACACAGAGCAGCTGCTGAACACTGCAGAGGTCTCCCCGGACAGCAAGCTGCTCGCAGCAGGCTTTGACAACTCCTGTATAAAACTGTGGAGTCTGCGTTCCAAGAAGTTAAAGTCCGAACCCCATCAAGTAGATGTGTCCCGCATCCACTTGGCTTGTGATTTCCTAGAGGAGGAGGTAGGCATATCGATTTTTCTTCCCTGAACCTGCCTTACTAATGTGCTTCGAGTATTCTTACCAAACATGACAGATCTTACAGCAAATGGACTTCATTATATTCCTCATAATATAACTAATGCCAGACTAATGCCTAGTAACCTGTAACCAGTGAATTCCTGCTAATGGCCAACCTTGGCCAAGAGGGAAATGTTAATATGAGCTGAACATCATTAAGGAATGGTCAGTATGTATTACTACCTGAAATGTGGATACCATTGCTGAGCCTAAAGACCTTTAGCTATGTGTGTGAGTGTGCATGTGTACATATATAAGTAATCAGAAGTAGGTTTACTGGGTCAAAAGGTATATTGCTGTTTCCCAAGGGTAAACTAGGATGCGGTTTGTCTTTCCCCTCCCCCCAACCCTGGGTGCCCTTGGCCTTTCACAGCAGTGCAGTCCTCTGACTTCTCCCAGGGTGCCCTGTTTTCGTCCAGCAGTCTGTGTAATGATTTTGTTTGCTTTGATTGGGGGTGGTCATTGGAAAGGGCAGGCCTAGTGGCCTGAGTTTCAGGTCACTGAGAAGCACTGGTTCAGAAAAAGTGAGGGCAAAGGGAAATAGACATGGAACTTCACAGAGTTCACCTTGCCTGAGAGTGGTGCCTCAGAATTTGCAGGATGAATACCTTTGTCATATCACCATTGGAATTCAGGTAGCTCAGACTCAGCTTACTTTGGATAGAAAATTCTTTGCACTAGGTTGAAAGGTTAAGGGTTTTTTTAAAAAGTCACCCAAGTTAATTTCCAGTTGCTGATACGATGTCAAGAATATTGGATGTATAAAGTCAGCCTTTTTTACCTATTCCTGTTTTCTGAGTCATTTTCCAGTTAGCATGGCCTTTGAGTCTTTGCTTCTTGAAGCTGAGAGAGGAAAATTAGAGGAGTTTGTTATCATGAATAAAGAATCTAAATTCTGATGCACAAACTTTGATTTCTACAATCTGTAGTGCCTTCCAGAATACTTTTCATTGCATATTTGAATTATCAAGTTTCTTTTCATTGGGGACAGTTTTAGCTTCTTGGGGGCTCTTCACATGCAGTGAGGGATACTGCCCTCATCTACTCTGAATTTTCTATTTAGAAAAATTATTTCTGCTGACCTTACTAGTTTTGATGATATGATACTGGTTTGGGGATTAGTCTAGGCATTAAAAAATAATATAAAGGAAGATAGCAAAGGCAGAAAGATAGCTGCAAAGATAGAAAGAACATTAGATTAAAATAAAAATTTTTAAGATCCCCCCCAGCTACCACTGAATTTTATAATATGTGAATTTTATCTCATTTTTTAAAAAAGAGCAATAACCAAAATCTTCTGTGTAAGCATAAAATTACCCCCAATTCAGCTGGATTTACAGCACTGCCCTCAGCTTCTGCCGTTTGTACTGGAAGGTAATCTTGATTGGCCTCGGGAATCTGTTTGATGGCCCAGCACTGCTGCTTCTGTCACCCTGCTGCCGGCAGCCGCCTTGTGGTAGAGACAGGCGGAGTGGAGAGCAGGACTGCTCTCCCACTTTTTTTTTCATTTTATCAGTAATATTTTCTTTTCCACTTTATTTTTTTGGAGGCTGATTACTATGCAGTATTGTACTGGTTTTGTCATACATTAACATGAATCTGCCACAGGTGTACACGCGTTCCCCATCTTCAACCCCCCTCCCACCTCCCTCCCCTTCCCATCCCTCTGAGTCATCCCAGTGCACCAGCCCCGAGCACCCTGTCTCATGCATCGAACCTGGACTGGCAATCTGTTTCACATATGATAATATACATGTTTCAATGCCATTCTCCCAAATCATCCCACCCTCTCCCTCTCCCACAGAGTCCATAAGACTGTTCTATACATCTGTGTCTCTTTTGCTGTCTTGCATACAGGGTTATTGTTACCTTTTTTCTAAATTCCATATATATGCATTAGTATACAGTATTGCTGTTTTTCTTTCTGGCTTACTTCACTCTGTATAATAGGCTCCAGTTTCATCCACCTCATTAGAACTGATTCAAATGTATTGTTTTTAATGGCTGAGTAATACTCCATTGTGTATATGTACCACAGCTTTCTTATCCATTTGTCTGCTGATGGACATCTAGGTTGCTTCCATGTCCTGGCTATTGTAAACAGTGCTGTGATGAACATTGGGGTACACGTGTCTCTTTCAATTCTGGTTTCCTCAGTGTGTATGCCCAGCAGTGGGATTGCTGGGTCATATGGCAGTTCTATTTCCAGTTTTTTCAGGAATCTCCACACTGTTCTCCATAGTAGCTGTACTAGTTTGCATTTCCACCAACAGTGTAAGAGGGTTCTCTTTTCTTCACACCCTCTCCAGCATTTATTGCTTGTAGACTTTTGGATAGCAGCCATTCTGACTGGCGTGAAATGGTACCTCATTGTGGTTTTGATTTGCATTTCTCTAATAATGAGTGATGTTGAGCATCTTTTCATGTGTTTGTTAGCCATCTGTATGTCTTCTTTAGAGAAATGTCTGTTTAGTTCTTTCGCCCATTTTTTGATTGGGTCATTTATTTTTCTGAAATTGAGCTGAAGGAGTTGCTTGTATATTTGTGAGATTAATTCTTTGTCCATTGCTTCGTTTGCTACTATTTTCTCCCATTCTGAAGGCAGTCTTTTCACCTTGCTTATAGTTTCCTTTGTTGTGCAAAAGCCTTTAATTTTAATTAGGTCCCATTTGTTTATTTTTGCTTTTATTTCCAATATTCTGGGAGGTGGGGCATAGAGGATCCTGCTGTGATTTTATGTCGGAGAGTGTTTTGCCTTTGTTATGTCTCTAGGAGTTTTATAGTTTCTGGCCTTATGTTTAAATCTTTAATCCATTTTGAGTTTATTTTTGTGTATGGTGTTAGAAAGTGTTCTAGTTTTATTTTTTTTACAAGTCGTTGACCAGTTTTCCCAGCACCATTTGTTAAAAAGATTGTCTTTTCTCCATTGTATATTCTTGCCTCCTTTGTCAAAGATAAGGTGTCCATAGGTGCATGGATTTATCTCTGGGCTTTCTATTTTGTTTTATTGATCTATATTTCTGTCTTTGTGCCAGTACCATACTGTCTTGATGACTGTGGCTTTATAGTAGAGCCTGAAGTCGGGGAGGTTGATTCCTCCAGTTCCATTCTTCTTTCTCAAGATTGCTTTGGCTATTCAAGGTTTTTTGTATTTCCATACAAATTGTGAAATTATTTGTTCTAGTTCTATGAAAAATACCGTTGGTAGCTTGATAGGGATTGCATTGAATCTATAGATTGCTTTGGGTAGTATACTCATATTCACTATATTGATTCTTCTGATCCATGAACACGGTATATTTCTCCATCTATTTGGTCCTCTTTGATTTCTTTCACCAGTGTTTTATAGTTTTCTATATATAGGTCTTTGGTTTCTTTAGGTAGATATATTCATAAGTATTTTATTCTTTTTGTTGCAATGGTGAACGGAATCGTTTCCTTAATTTCTCTTTTTGTTTTCTCATTGTTAGTGTATAGGAATGTAGGGGATTTCTGTGTGTTGATTTTATATCCTGCAACTTTACTATATTCATTGATTAGCTCTAGTAATTTTCTGGTGGAGTCTTTAGGGTTTTCTATGTAGAGGATCATGTCATCTGCAAACAGTGAGAGTTTTACTTCTTCTTTTCCAATCTGGATTCCTTTTATTTCTTTCTCTGCTCTGATTGCTGTGGCCAAAACTTCCAAAACTATGTTGAATAGTACTGGTGAGAGTGGGCACCCTTGTCTTGTTCCTGACTTTAGGGGATATGCTCTCAATTTTTCACCATTGAGGATAATGTTTGCTGTGGGTTTGTCATATATAGGTTTTATTATGTTGAGATATGTTCCTTTTATTCCTGCTTTCTGGAGGGTTTTTATCATAAATGGATGTTGAATTTTGTCAAAAACTTCTCTGCTTCTATTGAGATAATAATATGGTTTTTATTTTTCAGTTTGTTAATGTGTTGTATTACATTAATTGATTTGCAGATATTATATTCCTGGGATAAAGCCCACTTGGTCATGATGTATGATCTTTTTAATGTGTTGTTTGGATTCTGTTTGCTAGAATTTTGTTAAGGATTTTTGCATCTATGTTCATCAGTGATATTGGCCTGTGGTTTTCTTTTTTTGTGACGTCTTTGTCAGGTTTTGGTATTAGGGTGATGGTGGCCTCATTGAATGAGTTTGGAAGTTTACCTTCCTCTGTGATTTTCTGGAAGAGTTTGAGTAGGATAGGTGTTAGCTCTTCTCTGAATTTTTGGTAGAATTCAACTGTGAAGCCGTCTGGTCCTGGGCTTTTGTTTGCTGGAAGATTTCTGATTACAGTTTCCATTCTCTCCCACTTTGCGCCATACCGGACAACGGAGAGAGCTTGTCGATTGTCACTTGCATATTTTTAATATTTATGCAGCATGATAAAACCACAGGACCAAAAAGGAGAACTTGCCCTCCTTTCCAGTTATGTGGATAGGACACCAGCCTCCCTGCAACCTCAGCCCAGCAGTGCAGCTCCTGTGTTCAGTTCATTTAATGTCTGGTCATTCTGCCCCAACCTGGTCATCTTTAAGTTTGAAAAGTAAAGTCAGTGTTGTCAATAATACTCAGTTCTGTAGTTTGTGTACCAGACTGTCATAGATCTATGCTAGCCAATAGGAATATAGTGTGAGCCGTATGTGTAATTTAAGTTTTTCTAGTCATCACATTAAAAAGGTAAGAAGTAGTTGGTATTAATTTTAATAATGTATTTTCAATTCATTGTAGCCAAAATATTATCATTCTGCATATAAGCAATATTTTCAAAATTTTAATGAAATCTGTTACATTCTGCCTTTTTGTCTTAAGCCTTGGAAACCGTTGTGTATTTACACATATAGCACATGTCCATTTACACTGCCCAGCAGCCACCTTTTCTCTCCTCCATCAGGCTGCTGTCTGCTCACACAGTAGCAGTGTCTCACCTGCTTCCAGGTGTTACCCACTCCCAAGGCCAGCCATATTTAATTTCTTTCGGCTCCATTGGTAGCTTATTGGAGACAACCCAAGGCGTGTTCAGATCCCAGAGCACCCTGACCTAGGACTCACTGCGCTGTAACGAGGGCACTGGGGACACACTAGTCCAGAAGCAGACTCAGGGCTCCTTGGTCTAAGGCAGCATCAGCAGACTGTACTATTCAAAGAGCTGTTTTTTCTTGTTCTTTTAAAATTTCTATTTTAAGCATATCTTATAATGTATATAATACAGTTTATTATTACATGAATGTATTTTACAAATTAAAAATTCATATTTGGGATGCATCTGGGGTAGAATTTACTGTGGTGGGGGGCGGGGTTAGACAGTTGTAGAACATTTGGGGTGTTGTCCTATTAGCGTGGGAGGGATGGGAGGGGTCTGTGTGGTCAGGCTTGGGTGACCCATTGCTTGTTTCAGGGTTTCAGCTCAACTGCACTGAGGCCATTGTGGGGCTGGCTGAGCCACAGAAGAAAATGTGGCCAAACTATTTTAAGCTGTGGTCCTGGCAGGGAGTTGATAGGGCTAGCCTGCAGGACTATTCTCGTTTCCTGATTTCTTGGTTTATAGAGTCAACAGGCACTTTACACAGGCTCAGGACAGTCATGGGGCCCCTGAGAAGTCCACCTGCCTCCCAGTGCATCCTCCTGTCTCTGCCCCTGAGCACTCAGAGGCAGGACCCACTGCCAGGACTTCCTGCTCCAAACGAAGACGTCTTACGCCTCAATAAACTCTGGTGTAGAGCAGTGAGTCATTCCTGAAATTTTAAAATATTATTGTAACCTCTTTGGAAAGGAAAATTACTAATATTCTTGGTAATGCTCAGTAGAACCTTAAGCTCCCAAATGCTTATGTGTTTTCAATGTTGATTATCTGGAATAGCCATTTTGAATATCCATGAACATCAATGTTTATTTTCTCATTTCTCAAAAATATATACGTTGGAGGCATTCATTCTATTTTTAATTTAATAGTTTTCAAATAGAAATTAAAAGGATGGCTTTTTTCTGTACAAAGGCTCACAAAGGTATTTATTTCTAAGCCAGCAAGGCCCATTTGGTTCAGGAAGCTTCATCTTAACTCTATTCCTCCAGTGTATAACTGAAACTCATTTGACTTTATGAATTCCAGGATTGAGATAGTTGCAGTTGTAAGGAGCTTGTCTGCAAGAGAATGAAAGGAAAGTAGATTTGAACCCATAGAATATGCTTGG
>NW_011494662.1:183177-188343 GCF_000754665.1 Bison bison bison | reverse complement strand
TCTTATCCCCACACATAGGGGTTTATTTCCAGGAATCACAAGAGTCACTTGACTCTGAGAGGAATTCTGAATCCTTGCCTCTTTTTTTACTTTGGGGAAATATTTGAGCCCATCCAGAAGGTCACGGTTTCAAAACTGTTCTTTTTTTTGGGTACCAGCCATTCATGTCTGGTTACAGGGCATGGGTGTAAGTTACTGATGACTGCACTTTCCTGGCCCACAGTTATTTCTGTGATATGTCCAGGTTTTATTTTTGGCTAAATTTTATTTAAATTTTATTTATTTATTTATTAAATTTATTTAAATTTTATTTAACCACCCACAGTGGTTCTGTATGCATCTTGAAGTGAAGCCACATCTGCCTCCATCATTATTTTATTTTTGGCTAAATTCCCACAGTGGTTCTGTATGCATCTTGAAGTGAAGCCACATCTGCCTCCATCATTGACCCCAGCTCTGGGGGTGATTTTTCTTGACTAGAAACAGGGAGCACTGTGGCCTACAAAGCAGTCAAGACTGACAGGGGAAGACATGCCTGTAGAATAAAAGAATCTAAGAACATAAAATCAAAAATAAAGTTTTTCGAGTGATTGACTTTTGAAGTCTGTCCTCAGCATAAGAGAAAGGTCCACGGTCATTACTCTGCAGTGGTAGCCTCGCTATAGTGTTAGCTGCAAGGTGAATTTAAAGAAAGCAAATTTGTAAGTTGTAGGAGACTTTTTATTCAGTTCTGCAATTACAAGGTGCTATCCTGGGGTCGCCCTGAAGGACAGAGCCATTTACTGGGTAGATGCTATTTCCCAAGCAGGTCTCTTTGTTTCTGGACATTTTGTTTTCCATGGCAGACCGCTAAACTCTCTTCTCTTGTGTGTGTCCCCACTACCCCCAGGATGACGAGGACGACAACTTAGGCACAGAGATGAAGGTCCTGCGGGGACACTGTGGGCCAGTGTACAGCACCAGGTTCCTCGCGGACAGCTCGGGGCTGCTCTCCTGCTCTGAAGACATGTCCATCAGGTACTGGGACCTGGGCAGCTTCACCAACACCGTGCTGTACCAGGGCCACGCCTACCCCGTATGGGACCTGGACATCAGCCCGCACAGCCTGTACTTCGCCAGCGCGTCCCACGACCGCACAGCCCGGCTGTGGTCATTTGATCGGACGTACCCGCTGCGAATCTACGCCGGGCACCTGGCAGACGTGGACTGCGTCAAGTTCCACCCCAATTCAAACTACTTAGCCACGGGCTCAACCGACAAGACGGTGCGGCTGTGGAGCACTCAGCAGGGGAACTCCGTGAGGCTCTTCACGGGCCACCGCGGCCCTGTGCTCTCCCTGGCTTTTTCCCCCAACGGTAAGTACCTGGCATCAGCAGGCGAGGACCAGCGGCTGAAGCTGTGGGACTTGGCATCCGGGACCCTCTACAAAGAGCTGCGGGGCCACACGGACAACATCACCAGCCTCACCTTCAGCCCAGACAGCAGCCTGGTCGCGTCAGCGTCCATGGACAACTCCGTGCGTGTCTGGGACATCAGAAGCTCACACTGTAGCACACCTGCCGACGGCTCATCCAGCGAGCTCGTGGGCGTCTACACCGGCCAGATGAGCAATGTGCTGAGCGTGCAGTTCATGGCCTGCAACCTCCTGCTGGTGACTGGAATCACACAAGAAAATCAGGAACATTGATTTGGATCTTTGATATGACAGACTGGGGCGTGCGAAGGGCTCCAGACGGCAAGTCTTAGGACAGACAGATGGAATCACTGACAGACTGTGAAAGACTCCCCGTGTCCTCCCTTGCCCTGCAGATGTCCTGAAACCACCACTCTCGACTTAGCCCCGAAGTGTGGAAGGATAGGGGCAGGAAGGGTGGTGATGGGGAGCAAATGTGAGATAGGAATCACGGAGATTCCGCTGTGTCCTCGTGTGGCCCTCCCTATCTCTGGCGCCAAGGTGCCCTTGCCTCGCTGGGGCTGCACTTGACCTGAGGATGTTTGCCAGGCACCCTCCCTGGGAGCAGTGCCGCAGGGTCACTGGGTGGAAGGGACTCTATCCAGGTAGGAAAGTGGGAGTGAGAATTAGGAAAGGGGGCAGGGTCATCCTGGCAAATGTCTTTCCTTTTCTGTGATTACAGAGAACCAGGATTTTTTATTATTGTTATTATAATTATTACTGAGAAGAGGAAACCTAGCACTGGCAGAGGGGGCCTTCTCTGCTCTCATCTTTCAGGTTTTACTCCTGGCACTGGCTGTGATACTTGGAATTTTGAGGTTCAGGGAATTCAGAGAACTTGGTCATACAGTGTATTGGGAGAAAGGGAAAATTCCTGGGTGACAGTTGGATCACTCCAGCTGACATGTTTCTAGAAGTGGGTGGGCACATTTGACTGAGAACGTCTTGGGCTCTTGCAGCAATGGTGGGAAAGAAAGATTCTTTTTGTGGCTGCACTTCTGTTAACAATTCTCTCCCCCGAAAGGACGGATTGTGGTAAAGAAATGAAAGTAATTAGAAGTGGAAAGTCTAAAAGTGAAAGAATTAAAAAATGTTGAATTTCCAAATGATTCCGAGGTGTGGCTTTTCCAGCATCTTTTCCTCCTGAGATCATCCCTCCCACCTGCTTTGCAATAGCAGTTTAATAAACAGTCTGTGAAAAGGATTAAATATTTCTGTTTTCTGAAAAGAGTTATTTTGTATTTTGTTTTCTATTAAAATGTGTTTAGTTTCCAAAAAACAGTGTTGGCATCTCTTTTAACAGGCGGGTGTGTGGGCCGTTTTGGAAGGCACAGGTCACCTGTCTTTGGAGTGACAGCCAGTTGTGCAGACTGGACTCCCCAGCTGCCCTCCTGTCTCCCCTTGTATTCTGTTCAGCTGGCCTCAAATTGTGTTTCTTCTTGGCATTCACAGGGATTATTGAAAGCATTTAACACTTTTTTACACATCCAAGCTTGCCAGTTGCTGACCAGAGATGACATATATTTTTTTATCTGTAGTTATTTGGTGAGATCCTATTTGCGTTTTCTTTAAAGACCCCATGATAAAATCCCTAAGGGGCATTACAAATGATGTCATTTAACTAACTCCAACCATTTATTGTACCATTTCAGGTAAAGGACTTATTTAAAGATGTAAATGATGTGTGAAATTTTTTAATGTACTTTTAAAACATAATTTTCTGACAAGGACACTAGAATTCTATGCCCAGAAAGTTTTTTTTTTTAACTTGAGCCTAAAATACTAATTAACAGGAAATGTTTCTTATTCATAAAAACTCATGTATTTGAGACATTGTAAGAAATCTTTGGCAACTTAGCCAGACAGCATCACCTTCCACATGGTCTACTGGTAAAGCCTGGGATTCAAATGTGTTCTTATCCATAATAAATGAGCTCTTAGATTGTGTGGTATATTGTTAGAAACCATGAATTCCTAAATTGAGCTGAATCATTCTCAGAAGTGAAAATATCACTGATTTTAGGTTTCATGTTTGTTTTTTAATGCAGAATTTCTTTGATTAAACACATAAATGCCTTAGTTTGCCTTCATACTACGGATCTCATACACACTGATTTCATGTCAGGCTCTTAATGATCTGCATCTTTGGCCCTTTTCTTTTCTGGATTAATTTTAATGTGAACTAATTTAACTTTATAGAATGCCCCTCACTATTTTCCCAGAATCTTAGAAATATTGTAAGGGTCTGTATGTGTCCTTATGTCCACAAGCTGCCTAAGAACATGGTTACACTCAATTCTTTAGGTTCCTTTCTTGTATTATCTTCAGAGCAATCCTGTGAGGCAGATAGGACTAGAGATATTACCAGTTTGTAGATGAAATACTAAGATACCCGGAAGAACTGTTTTATCTATCTGTACCCAACATGGAATAGTCACGTCTCAGATGTGTTATAGAGAGGGTCTATATTTCAAATCTTCAAGTTCTAGATAAAGGATATAGCCCTGAAGATAGAAAAACTTAAAAAACTCTGGAAAGGAAACATAAATTATTTAAAAGGCATGTATATAGTGCCTTCTATCTGCCAGAAACTCCAATTACTTTATGAAAATTAATTTATCTCCATAACATCCCTGTAAGTTAAGTGCCATTTTTATCCTCATTTTACAGATGAAGACTGAGGCACTGAAGGGTTAAGTCACGTGCCAAGGGTCATTGCTTACAGCTAATAACTGATGAGGTCAGAATCTGAACTAGGCAGTCTGGCTCAGGGTCCATGCTTCTTGCAGTTTCCCTTCCTCCCCACAGAACCAGGTAAAGCGTGACCTGAGGTCTGTAGTAACAATGTTTCTGGCAATAGTTAAAAGACTCATGCTTCTCTGTCAAGTCAACAATAAGCAGGATCAAGAACTGGCAGTAAGAAAAAACATATAGATGAAAGACACCTGAGAATATTAAGTTACTTTAAAACACAATGATAAATCTTTGCAAAGTGTGTAAGGTGGGGGGAAAAAACAGCTGAAATTTCTTAGAAAAATCTCTGTAATTTAGCAATAGACTGGCCAAAAGAGCAAAAATTAGGATGAAGGAATGAAAGACATAAAACAGAAAACAATTTAAAATTATGTTCAAGATCCAGCTTCTAAGGATATCTATGATTCCTAGTTATTCATTTGTTTTATGCCTGTATTTAAAATGTCTTGGTTGTATTTAAAAAAAAAAACTTGCATATGTAGGCTTCTGATTTTGCTATTGCCCAGATTGGTATTAAGTACATGAATTAAAAGATTAGTCTGTACTTCAAGTCGTCTTTCAGTTGCATGTTTTAGAAGAGTGTTGGTTGTATCTCTGCCCGACTGACACCAAGACTCCAAACTGTTGTCACTACATAGCAGCCAGATGACTCAAACTGCTTTGTGGGGAACAGAAAATCTTCACTGTGGAGCTTAAAGAATGCAGACATTCCTTGTCAGTTTCACCCACTGAAGGACACTTTGGATCAGTCAGTTCAGTCACTCAGTCATGTCCAACTCTTTGTGAGCCCATGAACTGCAGCACACCAGGCCTCCCTGTCCATCACCAACTCCCAGAGTCCACCCAAACCCATGTGCATCGAGTCGGTGATGCCATCCAGCCATCTCATCCTCTGTCGTCCCCTTCTCCTCCTCGCCCCCAATCCCTCCCAGCATCAGGGTCTTTTCCAATGAGTCAGC
>NW_011494662.1:182305-183077 GCF_000754665.1 Bison bison bison | reverse complement strand
GATAGGTATCACAATAGAAAAGTAGTCAGTTGGTCAACTACGTATAAAAAAACGAAACTAGGACACTTTCTAACACCATACACAAAAAGAAACTCGAAATGGATGAAAGACCTAAATGTAAGACCAGAAACTATAAAACTCTTAGGGGAAAACATAGGCAGAACACTCTCCGACATAAATCACAGCAAGATCCTCTATGACTCACCTTCCAGAATAATGGAAATAAAAATAAACAAATCAGACCTAATTAAACTTAAAAGCTTTTGCACAATGAAGGAAACTATAAGCAAGGTGAAAAGAGAGCCCTCAGAATGGGAGAAAATAATAGCAAATGAAACAACTGACAAAGAATCTCCAAAATATACAAGCAGCTCATTCAGCTATCAATACCAGAAAAGTGAACAATCCAATCAAAAAGTGGGCAAAAGACCTAAACAGACATTTCTCCAAAGAAGACATACAGATGGCTAATAAACACACTGAAAGATGCTCAACATCACTCATTATTAGAGAAATGCAAATCAAAACAACGAGGTATCATCTCACACCAGTCAGAATGGCCATCATCAAAAAGTCTATAAACAATAAATGCTGGAGAGGGTGTAGAGAAAGGGGAACCCTCTCTTACGTTGTTGGTGGGAATGCAAACTGGTACGGCCACTATGGAGGACAGTGTGGAGATTCCTTAAAAAACTGGGAACAGAATTGCCGTACACCCCAGCAATCCCGCTGCTGGACATACACCCTGAGAAAACCAGAATTGAAAGAGACA
>NW_011494662.1:173391-182205 GCF_000754665.1 Bison bison bison | reverse complement strand
ACAGGTCCAACTCTCACATCCATACATGACCACTGGAAAAACCATAACCTTGACTAGATGGACCTTTGTTGGCAAAGCAATGTCTCTGCTTTTTAATATGCTGTCTAACTTCCCTGGTGGCTCAGACAGTAAAGCATCTGTCTACAATGCGGGAGACCCGGGTTCGAGCCCTGGGTTGGGAAGATCCCCTGAAGAAGGAAATGGCAATCCACTCCAGTACTATTGCCTGGAAAATCCCATGGACAGAGGAGCCTGGTAGGCTACAGTCCATGGGGTCACAAAGAGTCGGACACGACTGAGCAACTTCACTTTCTTTCACTTTAATATGCTGTTTAGGTTGGTCATAACTTTACTTCCAAGGAGTAAGTATCTTTTAATTTCATGCCTGCAATCACCATCTGCAGTCATTTTGGAGCCCCAAAATATAAAGTCTGCCACTGTTTCCAGTTTCCCCATCTATTTGTCATGAAGTGATGGGACCAGATGCCATGATCTTCGTTTTCTGAATTTTGAGCTTTAAGCCAACTTTTTCACTCTCCACTTTCACTTTCATCAAGAGGCTCTTTAATTCTTCACTTTCTGCCATAAGGGTGGTGTCATCTGCATATCTGAGGTTATTGATACTTGTGGCAATCTTGATTCCAGCTTGTGCTTCTTCCAGCCCAGCATTTCTCATGATGTACTCTGCATAGAAGTTATATAAACAGGGGGACAATAGACAGCCTTGACGTACTCCTTTTCCTATTTGGATCTGGTCTGTTGTTCCATGTCCAGTTCTAACTGTTGCTTCCTGACCTGCATACTGGTTTCTCAAGAGGCAGGTCAGGTGGTCTGGTATTCCCATCTCTTTCAGAATTTTCCAGTTTATTGTGGTCCACACAGTCAAAGGCTTTGGCATAGTCAATAAAGCAAAAATAGATGTTTTTCTGGAACTCTCTTGCTTTTTCAATACTTTGGATACTCCCCTGTGAGTGACTGAAATTCAAAAAAAATTACCCTAATGTGTCTGTTATGATCAAATGTGTTAGTGGGTGGAAATAAAACGGATACTGTCCCTGGCGTGAATTTAGAGAAGGGGGCAGGTATTAATCAAATGATAGCCAGAAACGTAATTTCAATCTGTAGTGCACGCTGTACTATACTATGGATGCTATGGAAGAGTATACCCAGGGATCTGAAGAAGTAGTTCAGCTCAGACCTGGAGAATGGCTGGGAGTTAGCCAGGTGGAGTTCAAGAGGGAACCCACTACACCAAGGAGTCCAGCAGGGCTGAGGCAGTGTAACAAGCCCACACATAACTGGCACAGCTTTGGGCACCATCAGGAGTTCAGCTTTTATCCCTGGTGTGGTGGGAGCCACTGCAGGATATAAAAGTTTCCCTCTTGATATCACTGGCAACAGGAGGCATACAGACATCACGTATACAACTGGAATTCAATGTCTGGGTAACTAGGCATCATTCACTGAACCCAAAATGCCAGGCACTGCAGGGCACCGCTGAGAGATGGAAGCCATCTGCCCTACCAAGTGGCCCCTGGGGCAATGAACTGAGAGCAGCCTCCAACCAAGAGCCAGTGAGGACCTAACTCTGCCAACAGCCACACAGTTGAGCTTGGGTGCAGACTCTGCCTGGCCAAACCTTCAAATAAGACTGCTCCTGGCTGACCTGGAGGCAGAGGCATTGCATAAGTGTACAGATTCCCAACCCACACTGGAGTTTGGGATGGTTTATTGTGTAGCAGTAGATAACCAGCCCATCTGTCCCACTCCACAGTCCACTCTCTCAACTAGTACAGTACAGACAATGACAGAATTACTGATTTAAAAAGTGATCACTGGCAGGCACAAGGAACACAGAACAGAGGGCCCAACGAAGTTCACTGCAGTTGTGCAGGGGAGAGAGGCAGACGGCTGGGGCCAGAGTGGCCACAGAAGACATGGAGAGAAGAGGATACATGCACTGAGTGCTTCAGAGTGGGATTTGGCTGGACTCTGTCCTGGATGGGATGGGAGGAAAGAAGAAAGGATATGTGGCTGATCCCTGTGGTTCTGGTGGCTAGTGTTGCCACCCACTGTGATGAAACTACTAGAGGAAGAAGAGTTTCAAGGAAAAGATAGTTTGCACCTCTTAGGTTTGAGGTGCTTATGAGAGAACCAAGTGAAGATGTCAGACTGGCCTTTGGAGAGGGACAGATGACTGTGCTCAGGAGAGGTCGAGCCTGAGAGGCTAGTTCAGAGGTTGTCTTCATTACAGTGCTTTCTGCCACTTGGAACAGAAACAGGACTCCAAGTGGCTTTTAAAATAAGGAACCTTATTCATTCATATAACAAAGTGGAGAGGTCAGGTATCTCATGTGCATCTCACTAAGGATTCTGCTCTGTCTGTAATTCCACTGCTCTTCTTGGCTGCCTTCATCACAGGCCGGCTTTCCTCAAGGTTGTGAGAGGGCTACTGACAGCAGGCTCATCAATGTCCCGTGGGCATGTGACCTTACTTTGTAGATCTGACATCAAACCTCCAATTTAAATTAGGCCTGCTAATCACTAAGCCAGGCCTTGACACAGGCAAGAATCCTTGACATGTAGTTGGAAAGTTTGGAAATAGATGTGGTGGCCAAGAATACTCAGGAGGCAATCAGGGCTTAAAACGTGAAGTTCTTGACATTTATAGGTCAGAAAGGAGTTACAGCCAACAAAGGAAGAAAAACAGGCGTGGGCTTTTCCTCCAGAAACCTAGAGGAGAAAATGCTTCAAAATCAGAGTGGTCAGCTTACTACCAAGAATTCAAATGAGATAAGGATTCGAGAATATCCATTAGATTTGAGGGGTGGGGGCGGAGCACTAAAAGTTATGATTGAATAATGAATTAGAGCATTGAAACTGCTCGAAAAGTTAAAAGGTAATAGGAAGCAAATATGAACACTGTGAAGGTGACACAAAAGGGAAGAAGGACAGAACTGGACCACAGTGCTGAGACAACTGGCTATCCACAGGGGAAAAATTAAAATTAGACCCCTACCTCACTACATGTGAAAATCAATTTGAGGTAAGTGAAAACCTAAATGTGAAAGGCAGAAACACAAAGCATTTAAAAGAATATCCTCATGACTTTGAGACAGGAAAGAAGAAAAGGATTGATTAAGTTTAAAAACATCCATTCATCAAAAGAACCACAAAAAGAAATAATGGACAGGGTATGAATGGAAGCTGGTACCTGTAACGCGGGAGGGACAGAGACAAAAGTCTAGAGCTGTACTTTGCAGGAGAACCAGCTGTGGGGCTGGGAATGTGCTCTGGTTCTGTCCTGTGGAACGTTCTGTGAGGCTGGGAATGTTATCCTGTTCTCTACTGTCCAGTAAGGTAGCTAGTAGCACATTTCAGCATTTGAAATAGTGATAGTGTAACTGAGGATGTGATTTTTTTTTTAATTTAATGAATTTAACCTCTTGAGACTATCTGGCTAACATATTAGTCTGCAGAATTCTAAATTACGAAGAAATCGTGTAAACCAGTGAGAAAAAAAGCCTACAGTCAATGGGGAAGAAAAGCAAAAGTCTTAAAGAGAAACACTCCAGAAAAGAAACTCAATTGGTCGGTAAACAAATTTAAAATTATGCATCCTTGTATTACTCAGGAAAATGCAATTTAAAACAGTGAGATTCTATTATAGACACATCAGACTAACAACACCATAAAAGCTCAACAGTGCTAAGTGTTGGTGTTTTTGGGACCCTCCTAACACAGGTTGGGAATGGATATTCCTGACGTCTTTCAGACACGGTCTGGAATCACACAGCGAAGCTGGAGAAAGGCAGACTCTGCCATCACCTACCATCCCACCGCTGTCTGGACTGCAGGCTCACACTGCCCAGGAGTGGACCCTGAAACTCACACAACGGTGTTCTCCATTCCCCAGAGCTGAAAACAAACTCAGTGCTCCTGAGGAGAAAGGAAACGTTCATTATTGAGTAGTCACATGGTGATAAACTGCAACAGGAAAACCCGACAGAGCTACAAGCAAGGAAGTGGATGTCCCTCACAGTGCTGAGTGAAGAGAAAGAAAGTCCTCAGAATGTATCCTTGTACACAGAGTTCAAATCTCACAGAACGAACCATAGTATTTTCTAATATGTGTTCAAAGACAAACTGTAAGAGGGCTGGAGTCCAGGTCAGAAGGGGCCACCAGCGTGCCGGGCGTGACTTAGGTAGCGGTGGCCCCCGCGGACACTCGAGAACTGTCGCTTATGTGTTATGTGGTGCAGCTAAGCCTTATTTCCATTATGTTTAAAACATTTCCAAAGGAGTAAAAAGTTGAGGTGAGAGTGCAGGGTGGAGCTAGTGCAGGAGACGTCTTAAAAGGGGCAGAAACAGACGTGTGAAAGCAGACAGAATTCGTTTGCCTGCTTTTTTGTTTTTGTTGATTTTAATGAAAGTTCCCAAAGCAAGGCTTTTAAACTTTTAGACTTCAACCTGCAGGAAAAAAATATGTTTTATACCGTGACAGAGAATGCATAGATACAGGGTTTCATTGAACCTAAGACTCCATTGATTACGAGGCATTTTTAAACTCTCATCAAATGATGAACTATGCTTTATCATTGTTTGTAAGTTTTATGTTTATTTGATGCTTTTGAACTGTTGTGTTGGAGAAGACGCTTGAGAGTCCCTTGGACTGCAAGGAGATCCAACCAGTCAATCCTATAGGAAATCAGTCCTGAATATTCACTGGAAGGACTGATGCTGAAACTGAAACTCCAATACTTTGGCCACCTGATGTGAAGAACTGACTCATTGGTGGGACCCTGATGGTGGGAAAGATTGAAGGCAGGAGGAGAAGGATGAAATGGCTGGATGATATCACTGACTCGAAGGACATGAGTTTGAGCAGGCTCTAGGAGTTGGTGATGGACAGGGAGGCCTGGTGGGCTGCAGTCCATGGGGTTGCAAAGAGTCAGACACGACTGAGCAACTGAGCTGAATTGAACTGATGTTTATTTGAAGCATTTCAGACTTATACAGTCTTTGAAGTGAAATATATTGGTATCAGTTTTCCTAAAGCTTCCTCACCATGAGTCCCAACTTTCTGAGTCAATCATCAGTGTCTAAGTTTGCCCCTCTTTGACCTCAAATACACCTTAGATGGAACATCTCAGAAAACGGCAGAGTCTTGTCTCTAGGATTTCATCCCAGGCCATCAATACCCATCTGGCAAGGCTTGATGTTGGCACCTTCTTTATCTTGGTGTCAATAGAAGCTTTCTGAAAGCAAACAGGCTTCTTATTCCTTCCTAAATCATCCTTAAATATTTTGCTGGCAGAACTAACGAGTGACTGCAGCGTTGAGGGCCTGGCACCTGGACTAACAAACCACTTCACATGTCACAACTGCTACCTGGCCAAGGGCAGGTACGTTGCCATCCAGTTGTGAGGCCCATCCTCTCCTGATTCCAGAAATGTTCAAAAGTGTGTTTTGTAAATTCCATTGTAGACTCAAAAGAATACAGCACATAGAAAACCATTTCCATGTGTGATGTGCTGTGAGATATTAACTTTAATACTGGTCACAACACATGCATTAAGTTCATGGCCCACAAGGGACTTCCCTGGTGGTCCACTGGTTGCGAGTTCGATCCCTAGCTGGGGAACTAAGGCCTTACAAGCCATGCAGCAACCCCACCAAAGACGTTCACAGCCCCTGAGTGGGGCCATCACAGGCAAATGGGTCAGTGCTGTCTAGGCCTCCTGAATGCTGGCAAGAGAAGCCCAGAGTGGAGAGAGGTGAGCAAGAGGCACGTCGCTGGCAGAGAGAAGCTTGGCAGCAGGAGTCAAGGAAAAGAAAGGGCAAGGGAGGCAGGCTGTAGATTAAAGAATGAGCTTCAGGACCCACATAGATTTAATCACTGGGATTATTATTAAAACTGTATTAGGTTTTGTTCACATCATTCAGCTTTGATGACTGATACGTTTCCCAGAGCAAGTGACTTTTAGCCTCTCTGAACTTGAGACTATTTTTTTCAAAATATGAAGGAAAAAACAAGAGAACTAGAGAGTTGCCCTGATGCTGACATCTTGTCTGGGACAGCCCCAGTGACCCTGCTGCCCTCAGCCTGGACTTGAGCCCCCTGTAACCTCTCCACACTGCTTCCCTCTGGCTTCCATGAGAAGCAGCGCCCTTCTGAGACCCCTGAGGTGCCTTGGCAGCCACAGGGCATCCCTTCCTGGCCTCACCTGACTCTGCTCTGCTCTGAGCTATACTGGGATGGTTTTGGACTTATTCTCACATGGTCTTATGTTCTGATAACATAGTTCTTAAGAGTCAGTGGTTGCAGGCGTGCTTAGTCATGTTCGATTCTTTGCAACCCCATGGACTGTAGCCTACCAGGCTCCTCTGCCCATGGGGATTCTCCAGGCAAGAATACTGGAGTGTGTTGCTGTGCCCTCCTCCAGGGGATCTTCTCAATGCAGGGATTGAACCTGAGTCTCCTGTGTCTCCTGCATTGGCAGGTGAATTCTTTACCACTGCGCAATTGGCTCGCTCCTTTTTGAAGGTCCTGGACAGCTTCCCTTACTCCCCCCATCCTTTCATCTTCTTGGTGAAATGCAAAGAGTGAACCCTTTGAGGAGATGAAAGGTGGTTCTTCTCTGTGGAGCCCCACAGTGCAGCAGCAGGACTGGGCCTTAGGTTGTAAGCAATGTTCAAAGCAAAGCTATGGTAAATAAGAAACTCTTTGGGGCAATGCTCTGGTAACTGAGACATTTGGAGGTGGGAGGGGAGAGGGGAGTAGATAAAAAAGAAGGGAGCAGGATCATAATAAAAGGTACCACTTATAGACTATACTCTGTGTGCCAGGCGTCAGGCTGGATACCAGAGACTCTGTGATAAATCAGATGAGCTGGCACAGGACTGGCACTTCCGTCTTCCAGACCAGAGAGGCCATGGTCTCAGCAGGCACTCAGACAGCACTGAGCTTAAATGTTTGCTGACGGGTGGAATGTCAGCACTGTAAAATCCATCTGCTTCTCAGACGTGTGCACAACAGCCCACGAAATTCCTGTGAGCCGTGATGCTGCAGATCTGACCTCTTATCAAAAACAAATACCTAAAATACTTCCAGAAGGTCAGCAGGGGTGATGCAGCACAGGGCACTGTCTACTGGTGTGGTATCCTGCAAGTTCAAAGAGAAGAATGTTAAGTGTGTCCAGGAATTTTAAGATAATGTAAAAAAAAATGTATTACACTTAAACCTACATCAACTAAGCCTTTTCAATATTTGTGGGTGGTGCCCACTTCTAGAAGAGGTTACCAAGACTGTGTCATGTAGGGTAACTATTTCACACTTCCAGATTTGCTTAACTAGTACCTCGATCTTTCAGTTAACAGAGAGGTCAGATGTGTGACTAGGTACTCAGATACCTGAAATGTTGGCGTGTAGGTTGAACACTAACAGCATTTCCTAAGCCTTCCTGGTAACTTGTTTAGTGGGGGTTTTTTGTACCCAGGCATTTAAGCAGTTCCAAAGAACTTAAATGCCCTGCTGCTGCTGCTGCTGCTAAGTCACTTCAGTCTGTCCGACTCTGTGTGATCCCATAGACGTCAGCCCACCAGGCTCCCCTATCCCTGGGATTCTCCAGGAAAGAACACTGGAGTGGGTTGCCATTTCCTTCTCCAATGTATGAGAGTGAAAAAGTGAAAGTGAAGTGGCTCAGTCATGTCCAACTCTTAGCGACCCCGTGGACTGCAGCCCACCAGGCTCCTCCACCCATGGGATTTTCCAGGCAAGAGTACTGGAGTGGGGTGCCATTGCCTTCTCCGTGAATGCCCTAGATCTAGCCTATTAAGTAAAAACAAATTTCTTCTGCAGGTCAGTTGATTTAAAACAATGCTCAAAATTGAATTTGGTGACAAATTTCAACACTTTGTCTAAAACTTAACTCATTTTTTTTTTCATGTTATACGTTCTCTGACCTGATGATCTGGTCCCATACAAAAGCAGAAAATTGGCAAACTATTTTTCTTAATATTTCATTTACTGCTTTAAGACCACAGAGATGTAGGTCATGTGTTTCTACCATTTTATGTGCCTGACCCAACCTGTGCATATGCAGGTCAGGAAGCAACAGTTAGAACTGGACATGGAACAACAGACTGGTTCCAAATAGGAAAAGGAGTTCGTCAAGGCTGTATATTGTCACCCTGCTTATGTAACTTATATACAGAGTACATCATGAGGAACGCTGGGCTGGAAGAAGCACAAGCTGGAATCAAGACTGCCAGGAGAAATATCAATAACCTCAGATATGCAGATGACACCACCCTTGTGGCAGAAAGTGAAGAGGAACTAAAAAGCCTCTTGATGAAAATGAAAGTGGAGAGTGAAAAAGTTGGCTTAAAGCTCAACATTCAGAAAACGAAGATCATGGCATCTGGTCCCATTACTTCAAGGGAAATAGATGGGGAAACAGTGGAAACAGTATCAGACTTTATTTTTTGGGACTCCAAAATCACTGCAGATGGTGACTACAGCCATGAAATTAAAAGACGCTTACTCCTTGGAAGGAAAGTTATGACCAACCTAGACAGCATATTCAAAAGCTGAGACATTACTTTGCCAACAAAGGTCCATCTAGTCAAGGCTATGGTTTTTCCTGTGGTCATGTATGGATGTGAGAGTTGCACTGTGAAGAAGGCTGAGCACTGAAGAATTGATGCTTTTGAACTGTGGTGTTGGAGAAGACTCTTGAGAGTCCCTTGGACTCCAAGGAGATCCAACCAGTCCATTCTGAAGGAGATTAGCCCTGGGATTTCTTTGGAAGG
>NW_011494662.1:172857-173291 GCF_000754665.1 Bison bison bison | reverse complement strand
CTGCTGCTGCTGCTGCTAAGTCACTTCAGTCTGTCCGACTCTGTGTGATCCCATAGACGTCAGCCCACCAGGCTCCCCTATCCCTGGGATTCTCCAGGAAAGAACACTGGAGTGGGTTGCCATTTCCTTCTCCAATGTATGAGAGTGAAAAAGTGAAAGTGAAGTGGCTCAGTCATGTCCAACTCTTAGCGACCCCGTGGACTGCAGCCCACCAGGCTCCTCCACCCATGGGATTTTCCAGGCAAGAGTACTGGAGTGGGGTGCCATCACCTTCTCCGAACATTTATTCTAGCCTATATTATTTTCACTTGGCTCTCCATAGATACCAGAATTTTAGTGGTCAGCCTCACTATTTTGAGTACTGTCCTGTTTTGCACTATAGGACATGTCAATAGGAAGGTTTGATGGAAGAAACTTTTAAGCGTGAAATCCTT
>NW_011494662.1:170508-172757 GCF_000754665.1 Bison bison bison | reverse complement strand
GAGTGAACTCTGGGAGTTGGTGATGGACAGGGAGCTGGTGTGCTGCGATTCATGGGGTCGCAAAGAATCGGACACGACTGAGCGATTGAACTGAACTGAATTGAAATGACCCAACCTGTGAGAAGGCAACCAACCCTTCTAGGCATATACAACATGTAGTGCTGATGTCAAGCTGGTCCAGCTGGACAAGCAAGCAGTGGCCAGCATGCTGGAGCTGTGATAAGACACAAAGATAATCTCCATAAAGATTCAGGAGCTCACCTATCAGGTCAGGGGCCTGCTGGGACACACGTGCAAAGTGAAAGGCCAATTGCAGCTCCTGGCATTCCTCCCCACAGAGACAGAAGCCTCTCTGAATTCTGGTGAAACATTCCACCCTCAGGACAACCCCTCTAGTCCACACACCCCATCACACAAATGTGCATGGGGCATGGAACAGGAAAAACTCTTCACCAGGCCCAGGCTGCAGGCAAAACAGTTCTGCTCGGGCCACATGATCCAACAGTCGTGAAGCTAGTGGAGATGAGGCTGTGAGGAGCCGATGGTCAGCTCAAGGGAGAGGCACGATGCAAGCCTAGCTCTGGAACAAGGTTGTCCTATCTGCTACTTGAAAAATAGCTCCTGATTACATGACTCTAATGGTAAAGAATCTGCCTGCAATGCAGGAAACGGGTTTAAACCCTGGGTCAGGAAGATCCTCTGGAGAAGAGAATGGCTCCCCGCTCCAGTATTCTTGCCTGGAGAATCCCATGGAAAGAGAAGCCTGGAGGGTCTACAGTCCATGGGGTCACAAAGAATGGGAGACGACTGAGTGACTAACACGTTCCACTTTTCATGCTACAGGCTCTGGGAGGGCTCAAGGGCCCTGCATCAGCACCGTCCAACACGTGCTACGTGGTGTCAGATGCATCAGTTCACAGGGTCGGGGAGCCCAGAGACAGCCCGTCACAAGATGGTGCATCCAGTTTGAGCCCGAGCAAGACATGAGGGCACATGTGAGCCATGTGAGCAGTAGCCAAACGCCCACCCACCATGGCTGCAGTGGCACCCCTCCCTCAGCTGACAGGGATGGCTCTCTGAGGGGGCTTCCGTACAAACAGCTGAAGCGGGAAGAAAGTGCCCAGACTCGATTTATGAGGGGGTGGCTCAATGAGAAAATTCAAGTCAGAAAATGGATTGCAGCTTCATTGTAGCCACACTCAGGAGTGACCCTGAGAGATAGCAGAAAGGGGAAGTCTCCTAGAGGACAGTGTACCTGGTTATGTGCACTGAGCAAAAGAAAGGGGGCCCAGAATGAGAATATATACGGGCTCACGGGCAGTGGTGAATGACCTGGCTGGCTATTTCAGTGCCATGGAAGATCAAGGACAAGGAGGTTGGAGATGGAGGACCCCTACGTGGATGGCCATCAGGGCCTGGGCTCAGGGTGGGAAGAAATGGGAAGAGCAAGCCATGCTCAGCAGAAAGCATCCACTGCAGAAGAGGCACCAATCAGCTACACCGATGACCAACTCAGCCTGTGGATGTCAGCCAATCTTCATCATCAGCCACCCCGGCAATGGAGAGATGGACACAAATATGGAATGACCACAGTGCCAGAGATGGACAGCTGACATGCAGCCCATCATGTGGACTCTCACTGGCCAAGCCTGATCTAGCTACCACTGTCTGGACGTCCAGCCTACCACCTCCCTGGTAGCACTATTTTTTGATACAACCAACCACCTACTTCGTGGCAAGTTTACATCACCCTGGAAAGGCTCACAGTTTGTCCTACAGGAATAAACCCTATTCCAAGCAGGATTGCCCTTCCTTCCCAGAGAACTACAGCCAGCCCCAAACTTGGGGGCTGTGAAGTGCCTGACCCACCTGGCGCTCACCCTAGAGACCCACTTCAGCATCCCACGTGTCCCAGCACAGGCAGGACCCAGGCACTGAGGGGAGGCCCTGCCCCAGCACAACAGAGGAGCCAGCTGGAAACAACATTCTGCCAGAATGAGACGCCATCTTCCAGGTCTCATGTTCTGGGTCTGAGGCCTCTGTGCAGCTGTGTCTTCACTAGACAGGATCCAAGGATCCAAGAACCAAGGACATGGGAGTGGCCTGCCCACCATCCTTCTTCAGAGCCCACTGCCATCCCTACCCTTCTGCACTCTGCAGAGTCAGGGGTCCCAAAGTGAGCCCACCCTTGTCACAAAACAAAGTGTGTACAGAAACAAGTGGATACGGCTGCTATCTGGATGCTTGGT
>NW_011494662.1:149616-170408 GCF_000754665.1 Bison bison bison | reverse complement strand
ACCCATGTGTCCAGAGACCCAGAGGTAAGAGGACAAGCCCCCATCTTGGCAGGAGTACCTGGCTGTGAGCATCAGGGAGAAGCAGAGCTGCTGCCTGACCACAGGGCAGTGGTCACTCAAGTGGTCAGCCTGTGTTGGCCTGTGGACTCCCCCTTCCCCGTTATGCCCAGAAATGCTTGAGTGAAACAACCCCAAGCTGGGAAGAAGATTGTACCCTCAGAAATGAGGGCTGGGGTCACACCAGCAAGCCAGTCTCCAGGACTAGCAGAAATGACAGGTGAGGGCAGGGGGACTAGAACAGCCAGTGGAGGAGGAGCCAGTGTGTGCTGGCTGTGGCCCCAAGTCCACGAGCAGTGACATGCTACCCTCCATGGGTCAGGAGCCGCTTTGGGGATGAACACACCCAAGTGCCCCGGAGCAGCTGCTCCCCAAACCACAGGTAGTGTGAAGCCCTGCGGCATGGGAGGCAGCCAGGGCTGCCAGGAGCTGTGTTCTTAAACCTCTCTCCAAGACAGAACTCACTGGCAGTGACACTGTAGCCACAGTGTCTGGGGGCTCCATCCAGCCTTCAATCTGCCATTATGCTCTTCCAGGAACTCCCAGTCAAGGACTGGGCATGACCTTGTTTGCCCAAAGTTGGACTCCTTGAAGGGACAGCATCGACCCCAGCATTCCCACTGAGCTGAGCGAGCCTTTGTCAGATGTACATCCTATGCGAAGGCCCGCCTGCCTGTTCTGCTTCCTTCCTCCATTCCTTCCACTTGTGTCAGGCCCCCATTATGACCCGCGAGCTTTCCCTGCTAAGTTTTGCTTCTGCTGCTTCTCCTCAGTCTTTCCTAAGCTCCACCTCACTCCCCGCCTTCCGTGAACATGTGGCCATAAATTGGGTGTCTGCCCACAACAGTCTGTAGTGCCTCAGTTCTGGAGCCGGAAGTCCAAACTCGAGGTGTCAGAGGCATCAGTAGGCTGATGGAGGAATGGGCCCTTGCCTCTCTCCTATCTTCCAGGGCTCGGGTTCCAGCGACCCTTGGTGTTCCCAGCTTGGGTCACCCCAATCTCTGCCCCCAGCCTGAACACAGTGCTCTGTCCTGTGTGGTGGTTTCTTTTCTCTTGAGGGCACCAGTCATATCAGACTAAAGGCCACCCTGCCCCAGAGTGACCACCTCCAATTTACATATTAATTATATTTGCAAATATCCACTTTCAAAATAGTCACGTTCACAGGTGTTGGGGGTTAGGATTTCAATATATCTTTTTTGTTGGCAGCCAGAACATGATTCAACTTACACACCGCTAGTAACTCACTTACGTTCAGTGTCTGCTTCCAGAGGCCACAACTGACACAAAAGGTAAAAAGGTGGGTGACATGTCAATTCAGTTTACACAAAGAATTACTCAGTCATCTAGCAGGATGTACCATGTTTGACTTTGTTATTTATCATTTCATTGAAGCCCCAATACTGTGAAGCAGCAATATATAGATTTCTATCAGATAGAAAAGGTCGGCCCAGAGGTTATTGTCCTCTAGGACATTAACCCATTGGCCAGTTCATTTCAATATTCCCTGGACTGACTGCAGATGTCTACTTCTCAAATTCCCTTCTGAACCAAGCATGTCATCTTACTGGTTCCTCACTAATCTCAAGTTGAATACAATCTCTGACAGGTGTTCCTTTTTTATTCATCTGAGAGTCGCACTGTATACCTGTTAACACTGTACTTCACCACCACCTTGGACCTCCTTGTGACTATGAATTCACCTCCTGGCACCTGCATCCCTCCTCCCAGGAACCCTGGGCATCCCACACTGAAAGAACACATTTTTGTGGGTCAGCCTTGCAGAAAAACCATGAGCCCATAAAGTTGACACTAGAAATGCTTAAAGCTCAAAGGTGACAAATTTCCATTGTGTTTTCTCAACTGATAAATCTAGGAAGTTGGTGAATAATAGGAAATTGAAGAAGGCCACTAACAGAATTGTTTAAATTCAGATTTTGCACTCGAGAATAATGCATTGTCTGCAGTTTGAAAGGGCTCTAGTACCTAATTCAAACCTCACTATGATATTACACACATTTTTATGGATGAGAAAGCTGACTCTCAAAAGAATGTGAGCAATCTTAAGCTATCACCTGGCATGGCTGGGAGTCAAGTCTACATTTTCAGTCTCTACAGCAGCCTTCTTCACACCTCAACTTCTGGAGAGGGTACTCTTCCTAAAAGTTACATCATGTGTGTTTTACCCATGTTGCCAATACATGTGAGTCTAATAATTATGCATACAAAAAAAGTAATGGGATATCTACCAGGAATTTCTAAAGTAAATATCACCATTATTTCTCTATATCTTAGCATAAGATAAATTATTGAAAGTGAAAGTGTGTGTCCAACTTGTGTCCAACTCTTTGCAACCCCATGGACTATACAGTCCATGGAATTCTCCAAGCCAGAATACTGGAGTGGGAAGCCTTTCCCTTCTCCAGGGGATCTTCCCAACCCAGGGATTCTAAAGTGAATCCAACTCTAAAGTAAATCATATGTATTCTTTTTTTATTGAAATATATTTGATTTACAATGTCTTGTTGGTATCAGGATACACCACAGTGACTCAGTAATAAATGTGTGTGTGTGTGTATATATATATGCTACACTAAGTCGCTTCAGTCGTGTCCGACTCTGTGCGACCCCATAGACGGCGGCCCACCAGGCTTCCCCATCCCTGGGATTCTCCAGGCAAGAACACTGGAGTGGGCTGCCATTTCCTTCTCCAATGCATGAAAGTGAAAAGTGAAAGTGAAGTCGCTCAGTCGTGTCCGACTCTTAGCGACCCCGTGGACTGCAGCTACCAGGCTCCTCCATCCATGGGATTTTCTAAGCAAGAGTACTGGAGTGGGGTGCCATTGCCTTCTCTGATATATATATATATTCTTTTTGAGATTCTTTTCCCTTATATTAATAGACTATTATAAAATATTGAGTATAGTTCCTTGTGCTATAAAGTAGGGCCTTGTTGATCCCAGCCTTCTAATTTATTCCTCTACTCACTTCTTCCCCTACTTTGGTAACCATAAATTACTTTTCTATGTCTGTGAGTCTATTTCTGTTTTGAAAATCATTTTTCTGGATTCCACATATAAGTGATATCATATGATATTTGTCTTTCTCTAACTTACTTCATTTAGTATGATAACCTCTAGGTCTATTCATATTGCTGCAAATGGTATTAATTCTCTTTTATGGCTGAGTAATATTCCATTGTATATTTACACCATATCTTTTTTGCCTATTTATCTGCAGTGGACTTTAGTTTGCCTCCATGTCTTGGCTATTGTAAATAGTGTGGCTCTGAATGTTTGGATTTGTGTTTCCTTTTGAATTATAGTTTTCTCTAGATATATGCCCAAGAGTGGGATTGCAGGATCATATAGTAACTCTAGTTTTAGTTTTTTTAAGGAACTTCTGTACTATTCTCTCGAGTGGCTGCAATTTACAATCCCACCAACAGTGTAGGAGAGTTCCTTTTTATTTACACCCTCTCTGGTATTTATTATTTTTAGACTTCTTGATTATAGCCATTCTGAAGGGACTGAAGTGATACCTCGTTATAGTTTTGATTTGCATTTCTCTAATAATTAGCAGTGTTGAACATTTTTTTCATATGCCTGTTGATCATTGATATGTCTTCTTTGGAATAATGCCTATTTAGATCTCTCCATTTTTTGATTGGGTTGGGTTTTTTTTAATATAAAAAAGTTGCATGAGCCTGTTGGTATATTTTAGAAACTAATCCCTTGTCAGCTGCATCATTTGCAAATATTTTCTCCCGTTTTGTTTTTATTTTCATTAGGAGATGAATTCATTTTAGGAGATGAATCAGAAAAGATACTATTGCAATTTATGTGGACAAGTGTTCTGCCTGTTTTCCTCTAGGAGTCTCATAGTATACAGTCTTACATTTGACTCATGTTTCTTTAATACAAGGGTAACATTTTCTCCTACCAGCTTTCATTCTGTGAGTGTGTGGTATGGCAGTTATTGAGCCTGGAAAGCATATCCTGAATTTGGAGATGTGGAAGACCAGTGCTTGATTCAACCTAAATGCTCAAATGGGATGTGTGCGCAAGATGAGCAAAACTGTGCTGGGATTAGCCTCCACTCCCAGCGTTTGTCAGGATGGGATCACAAATGCGTCCTGTGGACCAGACGTGGGTCATGCCAGAGAGTGCCCTCATGTGGTCATCATGTGCCCTACAGATACTCTGTGAGGCCAGAGGGGACCCAAGCCTCAATTTCTAAGGGCTGAGGAAAGAGGACCAAGTGAGTACTTCCAATAGTGTTGCATCAGCCTGGATCACGGAACAAGGATCCCCAGTAGACTCTCCTGGGATCCCGTGGTACCACTGTAAGAGGCAACTGACTCATTAAATGTCACTGAAACATCTACCCTGCCCAGAGAGCAGAAGGCAGCCTGAAGACTGTGCCAGTTCAAAGACGGGCCTTCCTACTCCATATGCCTCTCCACCTATCACATCCTTTTCCAACACTGGAGGAGGACCAAGAAACTGGATAGGATGCGGGTGCAGGAAGACTGGGAGAGAATAAGAGGCTGACTGCAAGACAGGGAAAATGGAACAAAGCCTTGTCCTGATCCACAGGGACCTGCCCTGATCCACAGTGGGGAAGGTAAAGAGGTTTGGTGCTTAGTTAGAATGTACTGTTACCTCTGAATAGCAGGAAATCCTTGTGCCTGCCTGCCTTTTCTTCTAAGAACAAGGGAAGTTTACCTCTGCTCAATAAACTTTATAAGGGCTGTGGAAGACGAAAATAAAATTGAATTTCAAGTATGTTACAAATACTGATTGTTTCACATACCAGTTATATGCATATCAACACCCAGTAAGAAGGAAACCTTTTTAGCTTTGGCTTAAGGTGCTTACTAAGAAAAGTAATCCATTGTTGTGCAGAAGCTTTTAATTTTAATTAGCTCCCATTTGTTTATTTTTGTTTTATTTCCAATATTCTGGAAGGTGGCTCATAGAGGATCCTGCTGTGATTTTATGTCGGAGAGTGTTTTGCCTGTGTTTTCCTCTAGGAGTTTTATAGTTTCTGGTCTTATGTTTAGATCTTTAATCCATTTTGAGTCTATTTTTGTGTATGGTGTTAGAAAGTGTTCTAGTTTCATTCTTTTACAAGTGGTTGACCAGTTTTCCCAGCACCACTTGTTAAAGAGATTGTCTTTTCTCCATTGCATATTCTTGCCTCCTTTGTTAAAAGCTTCTGCACAACAAAGGAAACTATAAGCAAGGTGAAAAGACTGCCTTCAGAATGGGAGAAAATAGTAGCAAACGAAGCAATGGACAAAGAATTAATCTCACAAATATACAAGCAACTCCGGCAGCTCAATTTCAGAAAAATAAAAGACCCAATCAAAAAGTGGGCCAAAGAACTAAACATACATTTCTCCAAAGAAGACATACAGATGGCTAACAAACACATGAAAAGATGCTCAACATCACTCATTATCAGAGAAATGCAAATCAAAACCACAATGAGGTACCATTTCACGCCAGTCAGAATGGCTGCTATCCAAAAGTTTATAAGCAATAAATGCTGGAGAGGGTGTGGAGAAAAGGGAACCCTCTTACACTGCTGGTGGGAATGCAAACTGGTACAGCCACTATGGAGAACAGTGTGGAGATTCCTGAAAAAACTGGAAATAGAACTGCCATATGACCCAGCAATCCCACTGCTGGGCATACACACTGAGGAAACCAGAATTGAAAGAGACACGTGTACCCCAAAGTTTATTACAGTACTATTTATAATGGCTAGGACATGGAAGCAGCCTAGATGTCCATCAGCAGACAAATGGATAAGAAAGTAGTGGTACATATACACAATGGAGTATTACTCAGTCATTAAAAAGAATGCATTTGAATCAGTTCTAATGAGGTGGATGAAACTGGAGCCTATTATACAGAGTGAAGTAAGCCAGAAAGAAAAACACCAATACAGTATACTAACACATATATATAGAATTTAGAAAGATGGTAACGATAACCCTGTATGCAAGACAGCAAAAGAGACACGGATGTATAGAACAGTCTTTTGGACTCTGTGGGAGAGGGCGAGGGTTGGATGATATAGGCGAATGGCATTGAAACATGTAAATTATCATATGTGAAACGAATCGCCAGTTCAGGTTCAACGCATGATACAGGGTGCTTGGGGTTGGTGCACTGGGATGACCCAGAGGGACGGGATGGGGAGGACGTAGGAGGGCTTCAGGATGGGGAACACATGTACGCCCATGGCTGATTCATGTCAATGTATGGCAAAACCAATACAATATTGTAAATAAATAAATAAATAAAACTGAAAAAAAAAGAAAAGTAATCCAAAATTTGGAAAGAGGCAAAGGGGATTACTAGCTGCTGTTTCTGTGTCCAGCTCAAAGTTTCTAACAAGCTTCCTAGAAAAATCTTCTTAGTATTGATCAGGCTATTTTACAATTCTAAAGGAGATTAATGTGAAGAAAATTGATAATACAGAAAATGATATTTGTCTTAAGAGTAGAGACAACATCCAAAACCATTATTTATTGCTCTGTGGGAAATTATCCATGCTTGTAGTAATGGAGCAATCTCATTCTACATTAAAAAAAAAGTCTTTCCTGATTAACATATGGACTCTTGTTCCTCAAATGCTCCTTGAAGCTTTACCACCCTGCTGGTCCCCTCATTAATGACTTAATCAATCCCTGACACATTGTGATTTTATATTTATATGAAATAGTCATACAAATGACTTTGTAACTTTTTGAAAATTAAACTTTACAACTGTTTCCAAAACTTACTTAGCTGTCAAAACCCTATAAGCTTTTTTCCTAATCTCATGAAGCCCATTGATGTCCCTGGGAACCATATTTCAAGGAATTTACTTTGGCAACAGCTGCCAAGGCAGTCTATTAGGAGAACACAGGCAGTGCATGGCTTGTAAATAGGCATGATGATCCTTGAGAGTCCCTTGGACAGCAAGGAGATCAAACCAGTCAATCCTAAAGGAAATCAGTCCTGAATATTCATTGGAAGGACTGATGCTGAAGCTGAAGCTCCAGTACTTTGGCCCCCTGATGCAAAGAGCTGACTCATTGGAAAAGACCATGATGCTGGGAAAGATTAAGGGCAGGAGGAGAAACAAGTGGCAGAGGATGAGATGGTTAGATAGCATCACTGATAATGTACATGAATTTGAGCAAACTCTGGGAGACATTGGAGGACAGAGGAGCCATGGGGTCGCAAAGAGTCGGACACAACTTAGCAACTCAGCAACAATGAACAATGATGATCCTCATTGATTAAGCAAAAGGAAGATTTCAGGCAGTCCAAAAAGACTAAAAATCAAGACAGTACCCCAATTCACACACTCCTTTCATCCCCCAATCAACCCTGATAGTAAGGTGAAGTACTACTGTTTGGGAAGATAGAACTAAAACATCCTCATGTCAAATATTTTATTAGGTATTTGAATTTTGGCATAGATACATAGATACATGTAGGAACATATGAGATTGCTTTTTAATTAAAAGGTTCTTATTTTATTGATGGCTACTTGGAGAAGACCAATAATCACAAAACTATATATTGGAATTACAGGTAACTGCACCCTCAGAGAAAACTGAGCAATCTCCACCTGTTTAACCAACTGATTCCATCTGCAGAATCAGGATCAAATCTAAGATGCTATTAATGTCATCTCCTTACTTAATTTAATAATTTGTCATAAATGTTTCCCTTGTCATGAAATATTGTTCTGCATGATTTTTAATGGCCTCAAAGTAGTCCATTCTAGGGAGGTACCAAAATTTATTTGACGAACTATGGACCATTGAATTATGGACTATTCAGGTTGCTGCAAATTCCTAACAATTTCTTTAGGCTGCATTCCTAGAAGTAGAATGTTAAAATGAAGTGTATTTGTCAAAAACTTTTTCACATGTTGCCAAATCGTCTTCCAAAAAGATTGTACAATTAAGAATTCCACCAATAGATTTATGAATGTGCTGTTTTTTTTTATTCTCCACAAAATGGGGTATTGTACTTTTAAATATTTTGGTTTATTATACTGGTTAATATAACTGGTTATTTAACAGACTGATATCTCATAGATTTAATTAGCATTTGATTACTGGTAAGGTCAATACTTTTCCATAAATTTTGGCCAAGTTTTCCTACTTGTGTGTTTATTTTTCCACATGAACTTTAGTATCAAATTGATTAAAACTAGAAAGACTGTTGGTATTTTTATTGAGGTTGTGTTAAATTTCTAAATTAACTTACAAAGAACTAATGTGTTTATGATACTCAGATGTTCTATCCAAGAACACTGGATGTATTTCCATTTGTTTAAAATTCATTTTTGTATCTTTTAGAAGTGTTTCAAAGTATCCTTAAATTTATATTTATGTTTAATATTCATCCTTAAATACATTTACTATATTAAGTTGTCTAATTGTGTATCTGAAGGCTCTTTTTTTTTGTATGCTGTTACTGTATTTTGTTATCTTAATGAAACCTTTTGTTGACTCAGTTTTATCATTGATTCTGAGGTTTTTTTAGGGATACTATTGTATTATCCCTAGTAATAAAAGTAAACTTCTTTTTACTTCTTTTTTTAACCAATTCTCCTACTTCTAGCTGATTTCTTTTTCTAATAAGCATTGGCTAATACCTCTAGTACAATGTTAAATACTCATGTAGATAATGGACATCCTTTCCTTTACTTGACCTAATAGAAATGCCTCTAGTATTTTCCCTTTAAGTGAGATGGCACTTTAGAGCAAAGATATATGATATTATATATAAATATATATATATATGGAAAGTATCCATCAATTTATATTTTTAGGATTTCTTTTTTAAATCAGGAATAAGAGTTGAACTCTGTCAATGATTTTTCACAGTCTAGGGATATAATATTATTTTTCTCCTTAAATCTGTTAATATGATAAACAGTTGACCCTTTAACAACATGGTTTGAACTCCAGGGGTCCACTTACACTCAAATTTTTTTCAGTAGTAGATACTATGAAAGTCAGTGTTAGTTGCTCTTTAGTGTCCAGCTCTTTGCAACCTCATAGACTGTAGCCCTCCAGGCTCCTCTGTCCATGGAATTCTACAGGCAGGAATACTTGAATGGGTAGCCAATCCCTTCTCAAGGGGCTCTTCCTGACCCAGGATTGAACCCAGGTCTCCTGCACTGCAGGCAGATTCTTTACCGTCTGAGCCACCAGTGTAGCACTACACAATCCATGATTGGATTCCTCCATATCCTCAAACGGGAACTGGGGATATGCAGGAACCTCAGACACAGAGAAACTATATATACTAAGGGTCAACTATAAATTATTGGATTTGCAACTGACAGGATCAGTGCCCCAAACTCACATGTTATTCGAGGGTCAACTATATTATATTAATGAATTTCCTAATACTGCACCAACCTTGCCTTTCAGGATTAAATTGTTTTTGGACATGATGCATTTTTTCTTGGTCATATTTTGTGGCATGTGACCAACCAGGGATCAAACTTGTGCCTCCCTGCAGTGGGAGGATGGAGTTTTAACCAGTAGACCATCAGAGAAGTCTTGATGCATTGTTTTCTTAATGCAGTGTTTGATTCTATCCACTAATACATTGTTTGGTATCTGTCAAGGACTGAATTGTGTCCACCTAAAATGCTGAGTCATAGCAAACACCCTCTTTCAACAACACAAGAGAAGACTCTACACATGGACATCACCAGATGGTCAACACCGAAATCAGATTGATTATATTCTTTGCAGCCAAAGATGGAGAAGCTCTATACAGTCAGTAAAAAAGAGACAAAGCGGACTGTGGCTCTGATCATGAACTCTTTACTCCAAATTCAGACTTAAATTGAAGAAAGTGGGGAAAACCACTAGACCATTCAAGTATGACCTAAATCAAATCCCTTATGATTATACAGTGGAAGTGACAAATAGATTTAAGGGACTAGATCTGATAGATAGAGTGCCTAATGTACTATGATGGAGGTTCGTGACATAGTACGGGAGACAGGGGTCAAGACCATCCCCAAGAAAAAGAAATGCAAAAAATTAAAATGGCTGTCTGAAGAGGCCTTACAAATAGCTGTGAAAAGAAGAGAAGCCAAAAGCAAAGGAGAAAAGGAAAGATATACCCATTTGAATGCAGAGTTCCAAAGAATAGCAAGGAGAGATAAGAAAGCCTTCCTCAGTGATCAATGCAAAGAAACAGAGGAAAACAATAGAATGGGAAAGACTAGAGATCTCTTCAAGAAAATAAGAGATAGCAAAGGAACATTTCATGTAAAGATGGGCTCAATAAAGGACAGAAATGGTATGGATCTAATAGAAGCAGAAGATATTAAGAAGAGGTGGCAAGAATTCACAGAAGAACTGTACAAAAATGATCTTCATGACCCAGATAATCACGATGGTATCATCACTCACCTAGAGCCAGACATCCTGGAATGTGAAGTCAAGTGGGCCTTAGGAAGCATCATGACAAACAAAGCTAGTGGAGCTGATGGAATTCCAGTTGAACTATTTCAAATCCTGAAAGATGATGCTGTGAAAGTGCTGCACTCAATATGCCAGCAAATTTGGAAAACTCAGTAGTGGCCATAGGACTAGAAAAGGTCAGTTTTCATTCCAATCCCAAAGAAAGGCAGTACCAAAGAATGCTCAAACTACCATACAATTGCACTAAACTCACACACTAATAAAGTAATGCTTAAAATTCTCCAAGCCAGGCTTCAGCAATATGTGAACCATGAACTTCCAGATGTCAAAGCTGGTTTTAGAAAAGGCAGAGGAACCAGAGTTCAAATTGCCAACGTCTGCTGGATCATGGAAAAAGCAAGAGAGTTCCAGAAAAACATCTATTTCTGTTTTATTGACTATGCCAAAGCCTTTGACTGTGTGGATCGCAATAAACTGTAGAAAATTCTGAAAGAGACAGGAATACCAGACCACCTGACCTGACTCTTAAGAAACCTGTATGCAGGTCAGGAAGCAACAGTTAGAACTGGACATGGAACAACAGACTGGTTCCAAACAGGAAAAGGAGTACATCAAGGCTGTCTATTGTCACCCTGCTTATTTAACTTATATGCAGAGTATATCATGAGAAATGCTGGGCTGGAGGAAGCATAAGCTGGAATCAAGATTGCCAGGATCAATAACTTCAGATATGCAGATGACACCACCCTTATGGCAGAAAGTGAAGAAGAACTAAAGAGCCTCTTGATGAAAGTGAAAGACGAGAGTGAGAAAGTTGGCTTAAAGCTCAACATTCAGAAAACTAAGATCATGGCATCTGGTCCCATCACTTCATGGCAAATAGATGGGAAAACAGTGGAAACAGTGGCTGACTTTATTTTTGGGGGCTCCAAAATCACTGCAGATGGTGATTGCAGCCAATAAATTAAAAGACGCTTACTCCTTGGAAGGAAAGTTATGACCAACCTAGACAGCGTATTAAAAAGGAAAGGCATTACTTTGCCAACAAAGGTCCATCTATGGTTTTTCTAGTGGTCATATATGTATGTAAGAGTTGGACTATAAAGAAAGCTGAATACAGAAGAATTGATGCTTTTGAACTGTGGTGTTGGAGAAGACTCTTGAGAGTCCCTTGGACTGCCAGGAGATCCAACCAGTCCATCCTAAAGGAGATCAGTCCTGGGTGTTCATTGGAAGGACTGATGCTGAAGCTGAAACTCCAATACTTTGGCCACCTGATGCGAAGAGCTGACTCATTTGGAAAGACCCTGATGCTGGGAAAGATTGAAGGCAGGAGGAGAAGGGTACAACAGAGGATGAGATTGTTGAATGGCATCACTGACTCAATGGACATGGGTTTGGGTGGACTCTGGGAGTTGGTGATGGACAGGGAGACCTGGCGTGCTGCAGTTCATGGGGTCGCAAAGAGTCGAACCTGACTGAGCAACTGAACTGAACTGAAAATGCTGAGTCTTATGCCACAGTACCTCAGAATGTTTGGAGACAGAGTTTTTAAAGAGGTGACAAATTAAAATTAGGTCTTTAGGGTGGGTCCTAATCCAATGTGACTGGTTTCCATACAAAAAGAGGAGATTTGGACCCAGATAGGCATGCATATGGAAGAAAGGCCAGGCCGTGTATGGACTAAAGGAGAAGGTGGCTGTCTGCAAGGCAAGGAAGAGGCCTTAGAAGAAATCAGACTTGCTGTCCTCCAGGACTGTGAGAAAATAAATTTCTGTTGTTTAAGCCACCAGTCTGTGGTACTTTGTTCAGGCAGCCCTAGCAAATAATAAAGTATCTTAGCCTTGATAATCATAAGTGACATCAATCTGTAATTATTTTTGCTATCATTTTAAGCAGAAACCAGTATAAATGGTATACTGGCTTTACAAAAGATTTCCCCAACATCTCTTTGTTGAAGTTAATCCTCTAATAGACTCCTCAAAAGGAACTCATAAACTCCATATCTCCCAAGCTTTTGCATACTCAAAACAATTTTTCTATAGTTTTAAGACTTGAAGGACAACATAGTGGGTTGAATGGTGTCCCACAAAAAAAGATGTTCAAGTACTAACCTCTGATACCTGTACATCACCTTATTTGGAAAACGGATTTTTGCAAATATGCATGTGTGCATACTCAGTCACTTCCATCATGTCTGACTCTTTGCAACCCTATGGACTGTAGCCAAACAGGGTCCTCTGTCCATGGGATTCTCCACACAAGAATACTGGAAAGGGTTGCCATGCCCTCCTTCAGGGGATCTTCCCAACCCAGGGATCGAACGCATGATCTTATGTCTCCTGCATTGGCAGGTGGGTTCTTTACCACTAGCGCCACCTGGGAAGCCCTTTTGAAATAAATAAATAAATATCTGCAGTCTTGGGATCAGAGTATCCTGGGTTTAGTATGAACCTGAAATGCAATGACTGATGTCCTTCTAGAAAAAAGAGAGTGAGATTTTAAACACAGACACAGAGGGAAAGGCTTTGTGAAGCCAGAGACAGAGATTGGAGTCATGCAGCTACAAGCCAAGAATATGGAGAGCTGCTGGCACCTGCTGGAAACCAGGAAGGAAGCTGGAACAGATTGTCCCTCAGGGCCACCAGAAGAAGCCAATGCTGTCATCACCTTGATTTCAGATTTCTGGCCTCCAGCACTCTGAGAGAAAAAATGTCCAGTGTTTTAAGCCATCAAGTTTGGTAATTGACTATGACAGCTGGAGGCAACTAGCACAGACTGAAATCTTCGTTCACATTTTGTTCAGTGCTGTTCCATGATTGCCTGCCTTGTGTGTTACTTGGGAGAAGTCTGAAGTCCGATGGCTGTCTAATTCTCCTGCCCTTGCAAGTTATTTAACATTTTTGCCTGGAGGCTCTGAGAATTTTTTCTTTAAGGTATAATTTACTATACTAGGTCTCAGAATTGACCATTCTGTGTCAATTTTCTCAAATAGTTGTGGGTTCTTTCTTATAAAGAATGATGGAGATTAGTATTTTATTTGTTTCTTTTTTTGGCTGCATCATAGCTTGCAGGATCTCCATTACCCACCTAGGGATTGAACATGAGCCACAATAGTGAAGGCCTAGAAACCTAACCGTGAGGTCATCAGGGAGCTTCCACGTGGGTTCTTTATATAGTAGATTCAAGTTATTTTTATTTTGGAATTTTTCTTGGATTATAGGTTGAAATATTAGTTCTGGTCTATTGTTTTGATTTGCTTCTCTAATTATAGAAATTTTGGACCTTTATTACCTACCTTCCATTTCAGCCATTTATTCTCTGGCCCTTTACATTTCTTTTTCTCATTTTTATCTTTTGAGGTTTTTCTGACTTTTAATACTTCTCATGAGATTTTTAAAATTTAAACTATTCTCCCTTGGGCTTGGGCACTTTGGCATTTTTTCTTTAATTTGAGATGAGCTTTGAGTTCAATCAACTCATTTCCTACTTTTTGTGTATTTTGTTCTTAGTTCATTAATCTCTTATTCAATATTTTCTTCATATCCCAAATGCTTATTTGGAGATAATTCATTCGCTTTTGTTTGTTGTATTATAATTTTCTTATGCTTTGTGCTCATTTAGGGGGGAAGGAGGGCTTCCCTGGTGGCTCAGACAGTAAAGAATCTGCCTGCAATGCGAAAGACCCATGTTTGATCCCTGGGTCCAGAAGATCCCCTGGAGAAGGGAATGGCAACCCACTCCAGTATTCTTGCCTAGAGAATTCCATGGACAGAAGAGCCTGGCAGGCTATATAGTTCACAGGTTCACAGAATCAGATATGACTGAGCAACTAACAATTTCACTTTCAATTTTTATCAGTTGAAATGATTTTATTTTCCTTATCTGTTTCCTACTTACAATAATTTTGTGTTGATGAAAATTCTCCATTCCATGAATGGTGGTTTAGGGTTATATCACAAGATCATAGCTCAGGACTGCCCTCTCTTGTCAGTGTAACAAAGTTCAATTTCTTTAATGAATGACTTTCTTTAGGAAAGGAAGAGAAAAAAATTGTATGACCTTTGATTTCAGTTCTTATAATACCAAATTTCCTTCTCTTTTTTTTTCTCTGTACCACCAAATCTTCAAAGAACACTTTTCCTTTCCTTTTAAACTTTCTCCCCCTCTTCTCCTTTTCCCTTTTTGAGGCAATACCTTGGTCCAGCTCACTTTTAGTTTCTTGCCTTGTAGTCAGTGTTTGATCCACTAGAACACTGTCTCTCTTTTAAAAACTTAGTTTCATCCTAGGTTCTCCTTTCTCTTGTGATCTTAGGTTGACTTTTTTTTAAAAAAAGACAGTTGGTGATCAGAGTTTTTTTCCACTTGTTTACTTTCATTTTTCGTTGTTCTGGATCAGTGTTGCAATGCATGGGTTTAGTTGCCCCGTGGCATGTGTGGTCTTAGTTCCCCAACCAGGGATTGAACCCCAGTTCCCCGCACTGGAAGGTGGACTCACCACAGGATCTGGTACTTATCAAGAGACTAATTACATTATAATCATATCATCATTCAGTCTTTACTTCAGGAAAATTTTTATTTCCTATTTCATTTGTATCTTCTTGTTTTCCTCTCAGTAAAATTTTATTATCTTCACAATTGTCTTGCCTGTTGCTTTTGACTCCTAGATGTTTTATATTTTTATTGCAATTCTTAAAGCTATTTTTTGCAGTGTATTCTTTACCTTCATAAAGGAACACTATTGTTTTTGTCAATTTTGGATTCAACTACCTTGTAGAATTCTTTTACTATTTTTTCACTTGACTCCCTTAGTTTTTGAAGGAGACACAACTATCATTTGCATATAATGATATTTTATCTTTTTCTTGCTGATAATGACACCTCATTGATTGCTATCTCTTCCGATGGCTGGGACCTCCAGCACACATGTAACAATAGCAGGAATGACCAGCATCTTCGTCTTCCTTCTGTTTTAGATAAGAAATACCTCTAGTATTTCACTACTAAGCATAACTGAAGCTGATGGTTTGACATGCTGTTTTTGTTGCTTAGTCACTAAGTCACATCCAACTCTTTGAGACCCTGTGAACTGCAGCACATCAGGCTTCCCTGTCCTTTACTCTCTCCCTGAGTTCGCTCAAACTCATGTCCATTGAGTCAGTGATGTCATCTAACCATCTCATCCTCTGTCGTCCCCTTCTCCTTTTGCCCTTAATCCTTCCCAGGATCAGGGTCTTTTCCAATGAGTTGGCTCTTTGCATCAGGTGGCCAAAGTATTGGAGCTTCAGCTTCAGCATCAGTCCTTCCAATGAATACTCAGGACTGATTTCCTTTAGGATTGACTGGTTGGATCTCCTTGCAGTCCAGGGGACTCTCAAGAGTGTTCTCGAACACCACAGTTTGAAAGTATCAATTCTTCAGTGCTTTACCTTCTTTATGGTCCAATTCTCACATCCATCACTACTGGAAAAACCACAGCTTTGACTATACAGACCTTTGTTGGCAAAGTGATGTCTCTGATTTTTAATGAACTGTCTAGGTTGGTCATAGGTTTTCTTCTAAGCAGCAAGCATCTTTTAATTTCATGGCTGCAGTCACCATCTGCAGTGATTTTGGAACCTAAGAAAATGAAATGTGACACTATTTCCACTTTTTCTCCATCTATTTGCCATGAAGTGATAGGACAGGATGCCATGACCTTTGCTTTTTGAATGTTCAATAGATTCAACAGACTAGATCCATTGAATGACAGAGTGCCTGAAGAACTATAGATAGAGGTTTGTAACACTGTACAAGAGGTGGTGACCAAAACCATCCCCAAGAAAAGCAAATGCAAGAAGACAAAGTGGTTGTCTGAGGAGGCCTTACAAATAGCTGAGAAAAAAAGAGAAGCAAAAGGCAAAGGAGAAAGGGAATGATATACCCAACTGAATGCAGAGTTCCAGAGAACAGCAAGGGGAGATAAGAAAGCCTTCTTAAGTGAATAATGCAAAGAACTAGAGGAAAACAATAGAATAGGAAAGACTAGAGATCTCTTTAAGAAAATTGGAGATACCAAGGGCAAGATAGACATGATAAAAGACAAAAATGGCAAGAACCTAACAGAAGCAGAAGATATTAAGAAAAGGTGGCAAGAATACACAGAAGAACTGTACAAAAAAGCTCTAATGACCCAGATAACCACAATGGTGTGATCACTCACCTAGAGCCAGACATCCTTGGAGTGTGAACTAAAGCGGGCCTTAGGAAGCATTACTACGAACAAAGCTAGTAGAGGTGACGGAATTCCAGCTGAGTTATTTCAAATCCTAAAAGACGATGTTATTAAAGTACTGCACTCATGCCAGCAAGTTTGGGAAACTCAGCAGTGGCCACAGCACTGGAAAAGGTCAGTTTTCATTCCAATCCCAAAGAAAGACAATGCCAAAGAATGTTCAAATTACCATACAGTTGCACTCACTTCACATGCTAACAAGATTATGCTCAAAATCCTTTAACCTAGGCTTCAGTAGTACGTGAACCGAGAACTTCCAGATGTACAAGCTGGATTTAGAAAAGGCAGAGGAACCAGAGAAAAATTGCCAGCACATGCTGGTTTGATATACTATTTTTTAAATCAGGTATGTATTGTACAAAGTGGTAGTTCTATTTTTATTGTGTTAGTTTAATACTAATAATATTTTCTTAAGTCTTTTAACATTGTACTGGATTTGATTTGCTGTTAAGAAATTTTCCATTTGTCTGTGTTTTGATTTTGTGGATATCTTTAACAGCAATTATGAATAAAGCTGCTATTCATAATGGCTAATGAATTCCATAAATTGAATTAAGAAACCTATCTTTTTCTATGATTTGATACGAGAATTAATTACTCTTTAAAAATTTGGAAACAACTTGCCACATTTTCTTTTCTTTTGTTCTTTTTTTATTTTGCCATGCTGCCCAGCTTTCAGAATCTGTTTCCCATCCAGGGATTAAACCTGGGCCACAGCAATGAAAGCCCTGAATCCTAACCAGTAGACCACCAGGAACTCCTCCACATTTTTCTTTTAGGTACTCCTTAGTATCTTAAAAATTCTCTTCTTCCTTTATCTCTACATAGATTATCTTTAATTGTTTTCTTTGATTTTTGAATAATGGTGAAAAATCCAAGTTACAGAAAGACACTTACCCTTATATACCATTCACTTCTCCCCAGAAGGAATCACTGCTTCTTGTGTATCCTTCCTAACATATTCTGTGAATGTGAGTATAAGTAGCTGTCAGTGTATTTATATTTTATTTTTTACACAGATATACTATACTACACATGCAGTTCTGCACCTTGCTGTTTTCATCGTATATCTTAGGGTATGGGTCCAAACTGGTCCATGCAGAGCTGACTCTACATGGTCTTCCATTGCCTGAATGTACCTCAATTTAATTCATTTAATTAATGTCCTGATGCTGGACCAAAATGTACAGCCTTGCTATTGTAAACAATACTGTAATAAATGTTTTTGTACACATCATTATTCTAAGTGACACACCTATTAGAAAGGCTAAAATCCAAAACACTGACAACAGCAAATGCTGACGAGGGTGTGGAGCAACAGGAACTCTCATTCATTGTTGGTGGGAACGCAGAATGTACAAACACTTTGGCAGGCAGTTGGATGGTTTCTTACAAAACTAAACATACTCTTATGATCCAACAATTGTTCTCCTTTATGTTTACTCCAAGAAGTAGAAAACTATATGCGTACAAAAACCTGCCCACAGATGTCTACAGCAGCTTTATTTATAATTGGCAAAATTGGGAGGCAACCAAGATATCTTTCACTACGTGAGTGGATAAATTAACTGTGGTACAAACAGGCAATAGAGTGTTAGTCAATAATAAATATAAATGAACTATCAAGCCATGAAAAGACATGAATGAAACTTAAATGCATGTTATAAGTGAAAGAAGCTAATCTGAAAGGCTACATACTACATGATTTCAGCTGTATTGTATTCTGGGAAAGGCAAAATTATGAAGACAGTAAAAAGATCAGTGGTTGTTGGAAGCTACAGAGAGAGAGGGATGAATAGGCAAAGAGTAGAGGATTTTTAGGGCAATGAAAATACTCTCCATGATACTATAACAGTGGATACATGTCACTATACATTTGTCAAACTCACAGGATGTACAACACCAAGAATGAACTCTAATGTAAACTATGGGCTTTGGATTATAATGATGTGTCAGTGCAGATTCATCCTTTGTAACAAATGTCCCATCTGGTGGGAATGTGGTGGTAGGGGAGGTTGGGAATGTATGTGGACAAAGGTGGTACATGGGAAACGTTTATACTTGCCACTCAATTTTGCTGTGAACCTAAAACTTCTCTAGAAAAGAAAGTTCACTTTTGAGGTCATAGGGGAGATATTTCAGGGTTAAAGGACACATACGTTAAAGTTTTTAATATACATAATGCTGCTGCTGCTAAGTCAGTTCAGTTGTGTGCGATTCTGTGCGACCCCATAGACGGAAGCCCACCAGGCTCCCCCGCCCCCGGGATTCTCCAGGCAAGAACACTGGAGTGTGTTGCCATTTCCTTCTCCAATGCATGAAAGAGAAAAGTGAAAGTGAAGTCGCTCAGTCATGTTCAACTCTTCTCGACCCCATGGACTGCAGCCCACCAGGCTCCTCCATCCATGGGACTTTCCAGGCAAGAGTACTGGAGTGGGTTGCCATTGCCTTCTCCGTTCCTAGAGCTACCTTAATACAAAACAACAACAACAACAACTGGATAGTTTAAAACAGATTTACTGTCTCATGGTTCTGGAGGCTAGAAGTCTGAAATCAGGCTTTTTAAGAGCTATGCTCCCTCTGATACTTGTGAAAGAGTCCCTCCTTGCCTCTCGGCAGCTTCTAGTGGCTTGGTGGCCATCTCTGGCATTCCCTGGCGTGCCGGCGTGTAACTGCCATATCTGCTTTGTCATCACAGGGCATCTTCCTTGTGGGTCTCTGTCTTTGCAGGGCCATCTTCTTAAAAGGATACACCACTCCTAATCCAATATGACCTCATCTTACATCTGCAATAACTCCATTTCCAAGTAAGGTCCCATTCTGATGTCCTGGGGTTTAGGATTTAAACATACCTTTTATGAAGGGACACAATTTAATCCATAACAACCTTTCACTAGATTATTTTGGTAGAAGGTGAGAGAAGATGAGAGTCAAAGATTTTGACCCCTTCTTTATCCATAGCATTCAGCCTACCTGAGCCACATGGGCATTGGCTGTAAGCACACAGTGCGGAAGAGTTACCAAAAGTTTAGATTTCAGAGGAACTTACAAAGCACTTCTGCCCCTGGTGGATCCTACCCCTTTCCTCGTTTGTGATTCACTGAACTGCATGCTCCTCCTTCAGTCATCACCCTGCCACCCTGTCCCTGACAGGATGAGCTGCAAGCTGAAGAAAAAAAGAAATCAACTAAGAAAGGTGAAATGACCACCCCTCCCCCGCCCCTGCAATGAGATTACAGATCAGACTGTCGGCTGGGGGAGACTTTTGTCCACTTCCTGGGCTATTGTGCTTCCTGCTGTCCACCTTGCCGCCTTTTTAAAAAGACAAGAACCCACAGGTACAGCCGTCCCTGAAGTAATCTCAACTGATCTCAAGTTTCGACCAAAGGACGTCCTTTTTGAATCTGACACCTGTTGGCCACCTAATCTATTAAGAGTCTATTCATCAAAGGCCAGATTTTGCTACTTGGTTCAGTTACCTCTCCACCAAGAGTCCTCTGTCTCACTGTGGGTAGCATTTGAACTTTCGCTTGTCTTCTCAGAATTAATGTGCAGCCTTTCCCTGTTTTCCTGAGGAATTTTGTGCTATTAATCCACTCACATCTAAGTGGTTTGTTTTCTTTTTTCCCGAACACATTTTAGAACATTTCTTGCCTTTTTCAGTGGCCAAGGGATTTTATGCTAACTTCTGAAAAGGTAATGAAACGTTATTGTCATTTTTAATTTACTTTAGTTGCGCTAGGTCTTAGTGCTCTGGTTGGGCTTTCTCTAGTTGTGTTGTAGGCTTCTCTTATTGCAGCCCATGGGCTCTAGAGTGCACAGGCTCAGCAGTTGCAGCACAAGGGCTCAGTAGTTGTGGTGCCTGGGACTGGTTGCTCTGAGGCATGTGGATTCTTCCAAAACCAATAATCAAACCCATGTCCCCAGGATTTGCAGGCAGACTCTTAACCACTAGACCACCAGGGAAGGCATATCCTTATTTTAAAATGGGAA
>NW_011494662.1:145574-149516 GCF_000754665.1 Bison bison bison | reverse complement strand
ATATATATATATATATATATATATAAAATTGCCAATATAGTGGATTGACAAAAACATTTATTCAGGTTTCCTGTAATATCTTACTGAAAAACCCAAACATTTTGGCCAAACCAGTATATTGGATGTGTGTGTGTGTGTGTGTGTGTGTATTTAGAGTCGGCCAATCACTAGACCATTCAAGTATGACCTAAATCAAATCCCTTACAATTATACAATGGAAGTGAGAAATAGATTCTAGGGATTAGATCTGATAGACAGAGTGCCTGAAGAACTACGGATGGAGGTTCGTGACATCATACAGGAGGCAGGGATCAAGACCATCCCCAAGAAAAAGAAATGGAAAAAGGCAAAATGGTTGTCTGAAGAGGCTTTACAAATAGCTGAGAAAAGAAGAGAAGTGAAAGCAAAAGAGAAAGGGGAAGATATACCCATTTGAATGCAGAGTTCCAAAGAAAAGCAAGGAGAGATTAGAGAGCCTTTCTCAGCGATCAATGCAAAGAAATAGAGGAAAACAACAGAATGGGAAAGACTAGAGATCTCTTCAAGAAAATAAGAGATACCGAGGGAACGTTTCATGCAAAGATGGGCACAATAAAGGACAGAAATGGTAGGGACCTAACCATTTCTTCCTAACCAGAAGAAGATATTAAGAAGAGGTGGCAAGAATACACAGAACTGTACAATAAAGATCTTCATGACCCAGATAACCACGGTGTGATTATTCACCTAGAGTCAGACATCCTGGAATGTGAAGTCAAGTGGGCCTTAGGAAGCATCACTATGAACAAAGCTAGTGGAGGTAATGGAATTCCAGTTGAGCTATTTCACATCCTAAAAGATGATGCTGTGAAAGTGCTGCACTCAATATGCCAGCAAATTTGGAAAACTCAGCAGTGGCCACAGGACTGGAAAAGGTCAGTTTTCATTCCAATCCCAAAGAAGGGGAATGCCAAAGAATGCTCAAACTACTGCACAATTGCACTCATCTCACATGCTAGCAATGTTCAAAATTCTCCAAGTCAGGCTTCAACAGTACATGAACTGTGAAGTTCCAGATGTTCAGGCTGGATTTAGAAAAGGCAGAGGAACCAGAGATCAAATTGCCAACATCTGTTCGATCATTGAAAAAACAACAGAGTTCCAGAAAAACATCTACTTCTGCTTTATTGACTATGCCAAAGCGTTTGCCTGCATGGATCACAATAAACTGTGGAAACTTCTTAAAGAGATGGGAATACCAGATCATCTGACCTGCCTCCCGAAAAATCTGTATGCAGGTCAAGAAGCAACCGTTAGAACTGGACATGGAACAACAGACTGGTTCCAAATCAGGAAAGGAATGCATCAAGGCTGTATATTGTCACCCTACTTATTTAACTTATATGCAGAGTACATAATGAGAAATGCTGGGCTGGAAGAAGCACAAGCTGGAATCAAGATTGCTGGGAGAAATATCCATAACCTCAGATATGCAGATGACACCACCCTCATGGCAGAAAGTAAAGAACTAAAGAGCCTCTTGATGAAAGTGAAAGAGTAGAGTGAAAAAGTTGGCTTAAAGCTCAACATTCAGAAAACGAAGATCATGGCATCCAGTCCCACCACTGCATGGCAAATAGATGGGGAAACAGTGGAACAGTGGCAGACTTTATTTTTTGGGGGCTCCAAAAACATCGCAGATGGTGACTGCAGCCATGAAATTAAAAGACGCTTACTCCTTGGAAGGAAAGTTATGACCAACTTAGACAGCATATTAAAAAGCAGAGACATTACTTTGCTAACAAAGGTCCCTCTAGTCAAGGCTATGATTTTTTCCAGTAGTCATGTATGGATGTGAGAGTTGGACTATAAGGAAAGTTGAGCACCAAAGAATTGATGCTTTTGAACTGTGGTGTTGGAGAAGACTCTTGAGAGTCCCTTGGACTGCAAGGAGATCCAACCAGTCCGTCCTAAAGGAAATCAGTCCTGAATGTTCATTGGAAGGACTGATGTTAAAGCTGAAACTCCAATACTTTGGCCATCTGATGCAAAGAACTGACTCCTTGGAAAAGACCCTGATGCTGGGAAAGATTGAAGGCAGGAGAAGGGGATGACAGGATGAGATGGTTGGATGGCATCACTGCCTCAGTGGACATGAGTGTGAGTAAACTCCGGGAGTTGGTGATGGACAGGGAGGCATGGCATGCTGCAGTCCATGGGGTTGTAAAGAGTCAGACACGACTGAGGGACTGAACTGAACACTTTTTTTTTCTTTTTTTGGTGTGATGATCATATAAGTCCAGATGATCCTTTAGCCAGTATTTATTCCCTGCTTCTTTCCCCCACTGTGTTTTTTTAAAAGAACCATGGGTGTTTTCTCTAGATTCTATGTTAGTAAATAAAAAAAAATCTTCCTCATATATCATGATAGGTGGGTGGGTTTTTTTTTCAAGCATGACAATTTTGTCAGGGATAATTTTCAGATTATCATCTGACTGATTGTTAGAAGTGCAGGCAACACAGAGAGTTATGGTATCTTCATGAGCTACACTTCAGGTATTTTCTTTTTTGACTCCAGACCCTAGAGAGTGCTGGCTGAAAATGTTGGACTTCATTCTGGAGAAGGCAGAAAGAAAAAGCCTTTCCCAGACAGCAGCATCAACAGTTTTCTGGAAAGTAGAAAAGAGAAAAGAAGAGGAAGATTAGACTTGAATTAAAATTGTCACTTTTTCTCCCACTGGGACGTCATTATTTGACTTGATGTGGGGTATGGGGCACTATATCTCCCTTGCTTTCAGAAGTCATCTAACAAAGTCTCAGGAGGACTTGCTTACTTATAAATCAGCAGCGTAAGCTTCAGTCATATTACACCTTGCATTCTAGAAGGTAGAGGCCAGGGAGAGGCGGTGGGGGTGGAGTGGTGAACTATGGACTCCATGCCCCTCTAGGTTCAAGAGGTTGGAATTTAGAGGATGGAATTTAGAGGATTCCTGTTGTCTTCACAGGATTTAGGGTGGGATTTAATCCTACATTACCTCTCCATTATGGGTACTTCACCTCAGAAGTCCTACATTCCTGACCTACCAGGGCCCCAGGTAGAGGTAAGTGAGGCACTCTCCTGGGGGCAAAATTTAGGGAAACTCTAAATAGCTCCATAATCAATATAAATGGTATTCTAAAGAAAAAAAATTTTTGAAAACAAATTGCAAACAAAGCTGCTAATTGCTTTATTTTGTAAACAAAACTCTGAGGGCTGAGATCAACGTGGGAGAGAGAGGTGGGCTGGCCCAAGTGCGGGGACAGATCCTTCATTTGAAATTTTGATACATTGTTCATTATGGACTTTTGCATTAATTTTGATTTTTTAAAAATTTGAACTAAAATATATTTATCTTATTAACCTTTTTTTCCCCCCCGAAGCCATAAATATTGCAACTGAGGCAATATTTCACTTTCACTGGCCTCATCCGAGTCCCAGCCTTTAAAATACTGACAGGTCAACAAAAAGCTACCCACATTTCCTAAAACATTATTCTTAGATAAGGACCAGGCCCTAGAGTACGGATGTCAGGGCGTGAAGTCCCTGCGTCCCGGTGGGTTTTGACCCTAATCTGGGCTTTCCGCACCCGGGTATTACACACCGCGTTCTGCCTGGTCTTACCGGGAGCAGTCAGCCGGCGCACCCGGGCCACCTCTGCTCAGTGCGCGTCTGTCCACCTTATGAGATGACCCCTCTCCTCTCAGAGCTACCCGAGTTTCACCCTCCGCGAAGCCCGCGAACACCAGTAGCCCTCTGCGGTCAGAAGCCGGGTACGTGTGATCGCTCCTGCGCTCTCCCACGCGCCCGCGTGACCAGAGGTGCGCGCCGCTCCCAGCTTCTTCCGAGCGGTCCAGGGGCGCGAAATGCGCCCTGCGGGGCAGTGCGCAAGCGCGGCGGCACATTGCGCTTTCTTCCGCTTCCTC
>NW_011494662.1:135106-145001 GCF_000754665.1 Bison bison bison | reverse complement strand
AAGCTCCTGAGCCTGGCGCAGCCCGAGCGCCGGAGGCTGGCAGGTAGGGCCCTCCTCTCGGTCACCGGCGACCTTTCCCGTGCGAGGTCCGGGGCCGGCGAGAGGGGCACTGAGGGGGCGGCAGGGGGCCTGGGGCCATTGGAATCGGTGAAGAGGACAGGGTGCTTTTACCTGGGCGTCCTCCCTGCGGGTACGGACGGAGCGCGCCTGCTGTAGCGGTGTGGATCCGCAGGTGCGCGGACAAGGTGTAGCATATTATACAAGTGGAGCGGCATCTCCTTGTTACAGTGGTCAAGTCTTTCGCTTTTACTTTGCCAGTGTTCTCAAGTGACCTGGGTTGGTTGGTTGGTTGTTTTTACCCTGTCTTTGTAAAATTAATCGTAGACTCTAGTGAACTTATTTTGTAATATGCCCTTGCACTAAAAAAAAAAATACACATTATTTGCTTCAGGTTAATTTCTTAAGCAGCCAACATTATTTTTACTCCATGAAGCAAAACGATGTAAACCTGTCAGGTTTGTCCCGTTTTTGCCTCACTGAGTGGTAGGCAGGAAGTTACTAAGCTCTTCAGAAGAGTCAGCACTGGCTATGGTCAGTGATCGGTAAACTCTAGAAGGGTTGAGAAACTGCAGATCACAACCCAACTAAGTCTTAACTGAGTAATTTTAGAAAGTAAAAATGAATATTTTTAGAAACAAAATTCAGATTTTGTATAGTCTCATTTTTAGCCATAAATGGAGAAATGTTTAAATGCAAAGTCCTTGTAAGATCTAAACGGTTTTGAGGTTTCTCCAAATCTTCATTTCTTTTAATAAATATTGAGTCTTGTGTGCTAGGCCCTTGGGTTTCATTGGTGAGCAGAAGAAAACCTGGTTCTTGCTCCTGCTGGGGCTTGCAGTTTAGTAGGGGAGAGGCATTAATGAAAAGATCATATGACTAGAGATAAAACTGCAGGTTTGATGAGGGTTGGGAAAGAGGGCTTGTAATGTTCTTAGACTTGAAGCAGGTGAGAATCCCACATTTTTTGTTACAAATCTGTTGCTTTAGGAAGGATAGTCCTAGAGAGTGATCTGTGATATAGGGCACGCTGGTATGGTAGAGGAGGGCAACAGAGTGGGAACATTTTACCTCCCACTGACTTTTACAGCTTAGTGGGTTCTTGGTATTACGGAGGTATAAAGAGAATAATGTTGTCACTTGGTTGTGTGTGTATTTTTGATGGAAAATTTTTTTCCTTGTTTCTCTTTTAAAAGAAAAACTTGAGACTAGAAGTTCTCATTGGACTATGAGCTTCTTGGGAAAAGAGCTGTGTCTGCTTCATCTTTCTGTGTCTAGTCCTTAGCGTGTATGTGGCACAGAATAGGGCACAGAGTGCCTTCAAAGAAGGAATAAGTGATGGTCCGACCAGGCCCAGGTGGAAACCTGAGTTTAGAAACCCTGAGCACTGCAGGGTGTGTTCATCATCTTCATATGTAATTAAAAATAAGTGTAGGAAATCCAGTTTTGTTTCTGAAATTTTAGATGTCAAGGAAGTTTTTAGGTATCAGGCTCAGGCTCTGTGGCGCCCACGCATTCTGGCCATGATAGGTGGCCCAACCCTGCCTCTCCGCATGGTCACGCTCCCTGTACCTTTGTACCTGTTCCTACATGTCCTGTCTGTTAGCCTGCTCAGAAGACAGCCTTTAAGGAAGCAAGAGCTGTACCTCCTTTTATTTTAAGAAGGGGAGCTAGTTAGATTTGCTGCCTTGAATAAGTGTGAATGTATAATTTGAGGGAGTAAGTCTTGGATTGGTACACTAATTTTTTCCCACCTTTCAAACAAATAATCTGCCTGCAATGCAGGAGACCCCAGTTTGATTCCTGGGATGGGAAGATCCCCTGGAGAAGGGAAAGGCTACCCACTCCAGTATTCTGGCCTGGAGAATTCCTTGGACTGTATAGTCCATGGGGTCACAAAGAGTCAGATAGGACTAAGTGACTTTCACTTTCACAACAAAATATATACATATTGTATTTAACAAGATGAAAGCTCCTTATAAGGACATAGGGTTGCCTCAAAAGACAATATACTATTGTCTATATACTATGTTGCAGCCACTCTGAGTGTTGACATTTGTAAGATTGAGAGAAGGTTGAGGGGGATCACCATTAATTTGTAACTTATCCTTGTAGGAGCAGCCTTAGATGTTGGCCCATCTCTTTGCAATGCTGGAAATAACGAGCACACGTGTGTGTGTGTGTGTGTGTGTGTGTGTGTGTGTGTGTGTGTTTACTTTAAATCAAGAGGCTGAAAAACTGAATTGAAGAGAAGGAATTCCAATGTTTGTTAATTTTTAGAGAAAGGAATACAAAAATTCTTCTTCAGAAATTGAGCTATATGATTGAATAGCAGTGTTTTCATCTGTGTTCTGCAGTTTGCTGAACATGCTGCCTTAACTGTGTGACCAGAAAGCTTTGATCTTAAGTGATTTGTATCAGAAACTTTAAAAACAGGGTCTGCCGTCTGAGACGCCTGTAGGTATCTGCTGAAGACTGTCATGTCTCTCTCTCTTCTGAAGGAACCACAGTCCTTGATGCGCCCCTTGGCCCTTCCTCCCTGTGTCTCTCTTTGTGTTGGAATTTGTAGATATCTTCCAACAGCTGTGGCCTACAAGGTTGCTCTGCAGTCATTTTTCACTGATAATTTGTCTTATCGTCTTGGTCACAGGAGTCTTAAAAGATGAAGGAGCTCACTGAGGAGCCCCTGTGGCTGATGGGATAAGAGGTAACTGGTCCGAGCTGTGCTCCCGGTCTGGCAGATAGAAGAGGCTGCTGGGACGTCCAGTGAGTGGGAGGGTGGGAGCACCGTGCATGGAGTTGGGAGCTAGGAGTGAGCCCAGGGCCTGAAGGGGTAGTGGGATGACAATGATGGAGAGTCTTGGTGCAGTGGGCACCACGGAGATTGTCTTGCTCATAATTCCCAGGTGGAAAGAAAGAAAGTGAAAGTCACTCAGTTGTGTCTGACTCTTTGTGACCCCATGGACTGTCCATGGAGTTCTTTAGGCCAGAATACTGGAGTGGATAGCCTTTCCTTTCTTCAAGGGATCTTCCCAACCCAGAGATTGAACCCAGGTCTCCTGGATTGCAGGCAGATTCTTTACCAGCTGAGCCACAAGGGAAGCCCAAGAATACTGGAGTGGGTAGCCTATCCCTTCGCCAGCAGATCTTCCTGACCCAGGTCTCCTGCATTGCAGGCAGATTCTTTACCAACTGAGCTATCAGGGAATATCAATATCCCAGGTGGGTCACTGGTCAAATGTGGAAGTTGCATGTCCAGCCCTCCACCCCCAAGCTGTTCACTGAAACATGGATAAGGACTTGTGTGGTTTGAGATGAGGACAGTTCTTAGAACCTGATGCCCGCCAGGAGCTTTTGCTACATTCATAGTTGAATATTACAGAGCTAGACCGTTAAGTGACCAGTATGAAGACACTGAGGAAACCAGTGGAGGTGGTAAGCAAGGAGAGGGGGAGGCACGCTTAGGATGGCTCATCCTGCAGCCCAGGTCGGGAGTGAACAGTTCTCACAGGGGTAGTGCTGGTGGCGCAGTGAGGCTGAACCTCAGAAACAAAATTGTTCCAGAAAGCCTGCAAGTGTATTTGCTTCGGAAATAACCACATTTCAGAGAAAACCTGAACATCCTGTAGCTGTGCTGTGAAACGTGCTAGTCGGAATTGATTCAAGAGTGAAATACCAGATATTGAAGGGACTTAGTATGGGGAAAAAATGTGAATTTTCTTCACGTTTTAATGTTCATTGATGACTAATACTTTGGATATATTGGATCAAATAAAATATGTTATTAAATTAATATTACCTGTTTCTTTTTAATGTGGCACCTAGAAGATTTTAAGTTCTATGGGCAGCTCGCATGGCATGTGTGCTGGACAGAAGTGCCAGCCATGGGCAGCCCCATTGTGGTTACTGCGGCACAGATGCCAGGTCTGTCACTTGCACTCGGGCCTTGCCCAGACCTTTGTCTCCAGGTCACTCCACAGCCTCAGAGGCTTCCTCAGCGCCCCACTTCCTGCTGCCTGTCGGCCCTTCTACCTCTTGCCTTGTCCAGCTTAGCTACTTGCCAGGCTCCTTCACTTCAGCCTCTCACCTGCCCGGGCCCTCTACTCCTGTGTTCTCTGTGGACACTGAAAACTCCTTTCCTCCTCTGTCCCTCCTCTCAGAGAGTGGGACACAGCTGGCAGGGGCACCAGTCAGTCCTGACTACTTGCGGTGCCAGCTGTAATATAGATACTGTGTGTGTGTGCTCAGTCGTGTCTGACTCTTTGCGACCCTATGGACTGGAGCCCACCAGGCTCCTCTGTCCATGGGATTTTCCAGGCAAGAATATTGCAGTGGGTTGCCATTTCCTTTGCCAGGGGATCTTCCAACCCAGGGATCTCCCAGTGGCAGGTGGATTCTTTACCACTAGCGCAAGCTAGGAAGCCTAGTATGTTGATAGATAATAGTGGATACTTATCATTGACTTAGCTTCCCTGGTGGCTCAGATGGTAAAGCGTCTGCCTGCAATGCGGAAGACCTGGGTTCGATCCCTGGGTCGGGAAGATCCCCTGGAGAAGGAAATGGCAACCCACTCCAGTATTCTTGCCTGGAAAATTCCATGGACCGAGGAGCCTGGTAGGCTACAGTCCATGGGGTTGCAAAGAGTCGGACATGACTGAGCAACTTCACTTCACTTCACTTCATCGTTGACTGGATACTGACACTGGGCTGGAGACATCATGTCTGTGTGTCATTTCTCACACTTCCTTGAGGGAAAGGTTATTTTTATTGCCAGCTTCTAGATGAATAAACTGAGGTGCAGAGAGTTTGAATGACTCAGTCGAGGTCAGACAGCTAGATGACAGCTAGGGCACTCATCCTGTCAGTCCCAACTTCAGAACTCCCCCACGTCTCCCCAAATCTCAGGTCCTGTGGAGTCTAGCTCTTCAAAATGTCTGCATTCATTGTCACCATCCTATCCCCGCTGCCCCTCCTCCCCACTTTACCTTAGTTCCCCTCTTGCTTGGAGCAGGGCAGCCTCAGGTCCTTTCATTTCACTCTACAGCCGGAATGAGTCATTTAAAATACTGTCTCAGGAACACATGTATACCTGTGGCGGATTCATTTCGATATTTGGCAAAACTAACACAATATTGTAAAGTTTAAAAATAAAAATAAAATAAAATACTGTCTCGCTACCCAGCCTGAGGCCCTGTTAGGCCTGCCTTGCTGCAGCAGCCCTGTTTTCTGAGAGCCTGGAGCCTCCTACCTTTTCTCTGCACCACAGTCCCCACATCAACATTATCCGGCAGCGGCAGCCTTTCTGCTCCCTGGCTGGCCTCACCCTCCCCAGCAGAGGTCCCTGCTGTTTTCTCAGCTTGGCTGTGGGAAGATGAAGAAGACAGATTTTTGTCTCAGAATATGGTTCTGCAGTAGATGAACTGGGTGACCTTGTGCAAGCTCCCTCTAAATGCTTGAGTTTTTCTCTGGAAAATGAGGATGGTGAGAGCATTGTTGGAGGAGACAGTGCATAGCAAATGCTTCAGATAGTGGTGGGTAGTTAGTGCCTTAGTCCGTGAGTGACATGGGGCTTGCTGCACCTGCCTAGCTCCGTGGGCAGATGAGTCCTTAAAAGCGCTGTCCTGTGTCTAGCGTAGACAGGCTGTACAACCTTTGCCGCCCACAGACCTGCCGGTCCAGGACCTGGGTACTGGCCACAGCCCTTCTCCAAGCAGCCTGCCTTTCAGGTTTTTCTTCTTTCTTTTCAAGGAGATTGCTCTCATTCTTTGAATGCCATGACTGGATAGACTTAGGGTAACAGAAAAATGCTTGAAAATACTTAAGAGACAGTAACAGTCAAGCAAGGAAGAGGAGTAAGCAAATGCTGAATGAACCATGGGAAAAGATGGAGACTATCCAGAAGGATTGTGGTTTATTTGGCTCATCCGGTCTGGGGAAGAATCAGAGACGATAGCTGTGGTGCAAATACATGATTCATGAATGTCAGAGATGGTGTTGTTTAGTAAAACCTTAACAGAAATCCAGCTAACGCAAAGCAGAAATTTTTTTTTACTTTGTATACATTTAACTTGTAGAAGATCCAACAAGTCCATCCTAAAGGAAATCAGTCCTGAATATTCATTAGAAGGACTGATGCTGAAGCTGAAACTCCAATACTTTGGCCACCTGATGCAAATAACTGACTCATTTGAAAAGACCCTGATGCTGGGAAAGATTGAAGGTGGGAGGAGAAGGGGACGACCGAGGGTGAGATGGTTGGATGATATCACCGACTTAATGGACATGGTTTTGAGTAAACTCCAGGAGTTGGTGATGTCCAGGGAGGCCTGACGTGCTGCAGTCCATGGGACTGCAAAGAGTTGGACACGACTGAGCGACTGAACTAAACTGAACTTGTAGAAGAAAGAGGCAAATGGCAATAATAATTTTTTTTTAATTTAAAAGGGAGATCCTGAAACGATTTTTTTTAAGGTTGATTATTTTGGCTTTGCTGGATCTTTGTTCCTGCGAGTGGGCTTTCTCTAGTTTGCGCACGTGGGGCTACTGTCTGATTGTGGTGCAAGGACTGCTCGTCACAGTGGCTTCTTGTTGTGGAGCACAGACTCCAGGCTTCAGCAGTTGCGGCCCGTGGGTTTAGTTGCCTTACTGCATGTGGGATTAGTTTCCCGAACACCATGTCACCTGCATTGGCAGGTGGATTCTTAACCACTGGACCACCAGGAAGTCCCTGGAACAAATTTTAATTCAGCCAAATTCCTTTCTTTTTGTAATCATTACATTACTATGTAAGAACTAGTGTGTGTTCATGCTGTGCAGGCTCTTATTTGGAATCATAACTGAATTTGAAAACTAGAGGCGGGAGGGAGAGATGAACCCTGGTAGCACTTTGCATATACGTTACACTTAGGGAAGTATTTGCCAAAGGGAAGAAACAGACTAGAGAAACTACCTGCTGATGACAGATGAAACAGGTCTTCCGGGTTAATTCCTGGGTTGCCAGGACACTGGTTTCTGTGGCCGTGCCCTGCAGAACCTGAGCTACACATGCTCCCGGGACCCTTGGGCTTTCAGTCCTCTGAGCACAGCTATCAGGAACACAGAGTTTTGAAACAAGATCCTGAGTCTTACAGCAAGATAAAATGGCACTTGGCCAGGTTTATATTATGCAGTCAGGCATGAGGGTTTCCTGGCTCCTGTAAAGGAGTCATTTCCACATGGACTTTCTGAGCTACCTACCAGATCTTATATTTCTCTTTAGGCTGTTGTTGAACTTTTACATGCTTTTCTTTCCCTCCTTTGCCAAAGTTCAGTTTGTTCATTCATCCAGCCAGTATTTATTGAGCTTGTACTATATGCCTATCCCTGTAGGCAGTCAGGATATAACAGTGAACAAAATAGAAATCTTTTCTCCTAATGGAAAGATACAGTAGATCTGTGAAACTTCCCAAAGGCTGGGAAATGGTGGAAAGAGAATGAAAGGTGTGTCAGGGTTTGTATTATAGATGGGGTTGCAAAGCAGGCCTCCTTTGAGGGGAGGTGTTAGAAGACCCCCAGGAGGGAGAGAGTATGGGCAGTATTCCTGACTTAACAAGCTCATATTTCTCCTAGGGCTGTTTGCCAGCTGAACTACCGATTGGCAGAGTTTGCTCTTAACTCTTTGTATTAACGTTTTGTAAAAGTGAAGTCTTTCACCGAAGTGTTAGCTTTAGGCAAGACATAGAGAAGCTATTTTCAGGGTGTTGGGAGCACCCATCCCCCACACTGTGTCCACTTAGGGTCTTCGCCATTGACTGATCAGTGATGGTGCTAGCAGTGGGGGTGGGGGGGGGGGGTCAGGAGATATAGAGGGAGCCCCGGGAGGACTGAACTTGGAAGGTTCACAGTGGCATACATATGCACCCTGCCCCAGTCACCTGGTGCCACTCTGCAGAAGGAATCTGTTACTTGTTTGTTACTTCCCTGGAGATGTTTTGTGCACACGTGTATGCTAAGTCGCTTCAGTCACATCTGACTCTTTGCAACCCTGTGGACTGTAGCCCACTAGGCTCTTCTGCCCATGGGATTCTCCAGGCAAGAATACTGGAGTGGGTTGCCATGCCCTCCACCAGGGGATTTTTCTGATCCAGGGATCGAAACCTGCGTCTCTTATGTCTCCTGCATTGGCAGGCGGATTCTTTACCACTAGCGCTGCCTGGGAAGTTCTTTGACCATGGCTCAGCTGTAAATGTAAACATGTGGATGTGTGTGTTTATTTTTGAAAGGTCATTGGGTGTGTCAGTTTAGGGCCTCCAACAAGCAGATGTCAGAACAGAATTAGATGTATAAGAGATCTACTGAGGTGAACACATGTGAGAGAGAAGGCCAAAGGAAGTAGGAGTAGGTGGGCAGAGTCTTTGGTCACAATGCAGGTCTGAAACCATGATCCTCCTTGAAAGCTTCTATTTACTTTCTTAAACTGGATGCCAGTGGAGAGGTACCAGGTGTACATTGCAGACATAAGAATTTCTAGGGTTGTTTTGTGCCTACCTGAACTTAAGAACTAACTAGCAAAAAAGCCCCACAAACATTTGTGTCCTTGGCTTTTCTTGATAACAGTGTGTCTTAGTGGATTGCCTCATGTTGCTTTCCATAGAGTCACCTCATTGTTTTTAATGACTGCATTATATGTATAAAATACATGTTCCATGATTGACTTAACTTTTCTTCACTGAGGAATGTTTGGAGTATTTTGAATCTTTTGTTGGTATAAGCAATGCCTTAATGAACACCCTTGAGTGTACCTTTTTTTTGCATACACATATGGGAGTGTATCTACACATTAGAGATAGAATTGGTGGACAAAAGGGAGTGTGCAGTTACATTTTGACCAGTAGGATGTCATCACCTTCCACTGCAACTGTACCAGTTTGCATAGCTACTAACAGTGTAAATGCCGCTTCCTTGCAGCTTCACTAACAGGGTGTTGTCAAACTCTGAGCTTTGCCATCCAGTAGATGAAAAATGATACATCTTTGTGGTTAAATTTGCATTCCTTATTATGAATGTAGTTATCTGTGACACATGCTGTTCCTAATTGGATTTTCTCAGTATTTTCTTTTCTGAAAGGATTCTGTGCTTTTGTCTTTTTTTAAGGAGTGTGAACAGTTGTGTTCTTGCCTATTTTTATAATCGTGGTGATACTCTGGTACTTTATTTCCCAAAGCAGTCATATTAAGAAGGAAGGTCTCACATATGTAGTAGATGCCCATACCTGCTTTCCATAGCCTACAGTCTTGTGAAATATTAGACATAATCAAGAGCTTTACCTGCATAGTGTGATCTTCAAGCTAAGATACAGTTAGATGCCAAGGAATAACTACATATAGCATGAATGTAGGAAAAATGTCATCTGAGTGGAACCCCTAGATCAAGAGGCAGGAGGGAGACCAGAGTGGATTTTTGTGGTTAGCTCTCAGTTACTGCTGGGGAAGAAGAGAGGAACAGACCAGGGTGAAGCCAGGTCGTCTGGTCTGGATACTTGGGTAGGATTAGTGCCCTCTACAGACACCCTGCCTGATATGGCCCCAGAACCAGATCTGGCTCTCCTCTTTAGTCAGGGGTCCAGGAGCTAAAGGGAGGAGACTCCCAGCCTCTGAGCATCACACGCTCTGAAAAGTTTATTCGGGAAAGAAGCTGATGAACTCAGCGCCCTATTCCTTGGGCAAAGCACCGATGAACCGGAGAGTTGCTTGTGTTTTCCAGCTGCAGTTGGGTTTCTGGCGGTGTCCAGTGTCATCACCATGTCCGCCCCCTTCTTCCTGGGGAAGATCATTGACGTCATCTACACAAACCCCTCTGC
>NW_011494662.1:132278-134883 GCF_000754665.1 Bison bison bison | reverse complement strand
CTGTGCTCACCCCTCCTCTCCCAGCATTAGAGCTCAGTTGCCTGTGTGCCTCCAGGAGTTTGGGTGGTGGTGCGCAGCCGCTGAGCTGCCCGCGCGGGGCAGCCCCTGCACGTGGCGACGGGTGATGCTGCTCAGTATCGCTGTGTGTTCCCTGGATACCCTTTCTGTCCCTTCCTTCTCTCCATCCCCGCTGAGCTGCCCTGGGGGGCAGCCCCTGCACGTGGTGTTGGGTGATGCTGCTCAGTGTTGCTGTGAGGCCTGTTAGTTGATAGGCAGTGACACCACCATGGTGACAGAGCCTGGGACACCCGACTCCACGTCGATGGCTGGCCGTTTAGCTGATGAACTGTAGATAATTAACCAGATCTTGACATTTGAAAGTTCAATCCAGGAAAGGATTGTGAAAGAGAAGCAGAATTAGGCTGTGAGAAGTTAGTGTGATAAAACTGTAGACTCCACTGTTGATCACTGTGCTCTGTCATTGGCCCCATGGCCCGTGGTCACTACGGGGAGCTCTGCGCTGGCCAGCAGCACATGCGCGTGGCTGTGTCTGGTCTCCCACCAGGCCATTACTTGGGCAGCTGCAGGTATGCAGCTGAGCCCCCACTGATGCAGCTTCTTTTGCCTTGCAGGTCAGCGCATCGTGAATAGGTTGAGGGCTTCTCTCTTCTCCTCAGTGCTGAAGCAGGAGGTGGCTTTCTTTGACAAGACACGCACAGGAGAACTGATCAACCGTCTGTCCGCAGACGCAGCCCTCCTGGGGCGCTCAGTGACGGAGAACCTCTCAGATGGCCTCAGGGCTGGAGCGCAGGCCTCTGTTGGCATCGGCATGATGGTACGTCCCTCAGCTGCTGTGTCCTGTCTGAGCACCCTGGCAGGGTGAGCCGCACTCCGGTGAGCTGTGCTCAGTACTGTGCCGGGGCCTTGGGGACCCGGGCAATTGACTTGTTGTTGGCACCTGAACCTTCACTTCTTATCTGGAGAACAGACTGTGGCTTTTACAAAAGCCCTGTTGCCTGGGTTCTAAGAACGTGTGAGGGTGGGAATGAGCCCAGGTAGGAAGAGCCCTGGGTGCCAAGTGCTGGACCGAGGAGGAGCACTAGTCTGTCAGTCTGTCCAGCCATCTGTCCTCAAAGGCAGGAAACTACTACTGTCAGTCATCTCTACAGGACCTGAGGGTTGTCCCTGTCCTCCTCCTGTCAGGAGCAGGATGGGCTCCCTCTGCACAGACAGGCAGCTCTGCAATCATTTACCCTCTCCACCCATCACATCTGTTTCTCCTTAGCTGCGGACTGGAGCCCCTCACATCTGCTTGCCTCCATTCGTACCAGGTGTCTGAAGACACACCTTCTCCTGTGCTGCTGGCCGGGAGAAACATAGTGCAGGCCACGTGTGCAACTTAAATTTTCTAGTTATTGTTGTTCAGTCGCCAAGCAGTGTCTGACTCTTTGTGACCCTAGTACATGGACTGCGGTACACCAGGCCTCCCTGTCCCTCACCATCTCCCGGAGTTTGCCCAAGTTCATATCCATTGAATCAGTGATGCCATCCAACCATCTCATCCTCTGTCACCCCCCTTCCCTCCTGCCTTCAGTCTTTCCCAGCACCAGGGTCTTTTCCAGTGAGTTGGCCACAGTATTCACATCAGGTGGCCAAAGTATTGCAGCATCAGCTTCAGTATCAGTCCTTCCAATGAATACTCAGAGTTGATTTCCTTTAGGATGGACTGGTTGGATCTCCTTGCAGTCCACAGGACTCTCAAGAGTCTTCTCCAGCACCACAGTTCGAAAGCATCAATTCTTCAGTGTTCTACCTTCTTTGCGGTCCAACTTTCACATCCATATATGACTACTGGGAAGACCATACATACCCTTGACTATATGGACCTTTATATATAAAGTGATATCTATGCTTTTTAATATACTGTCTAGGTTTGTCATAACTTTCCTCCCAAGAAGCAATTGTCTTCTAATTTCATGGCTGCAGTCACCATCCTCAGTGATTTTAGAGCCTAAGAAGAGGAAATATGGCACTTCTTCCACCTTTCCCGCTTTTATTGGCCATGAAATGATGGGACTGGATGCCATGATCTTAGGTTTTTTTTAATATAGAGTTTTAAGCCTGCTTTTTCACTCTCTTCTTTCACCCTCATCAAGAGGCTCTTTTAATTCCTCGCTTTCTGCCATTAAAGTGGTATCATCTGCATATCTGAAGTTGTTGATCTTTCTCCACTAGCCACGTTTCAAAAAGGAAAAAGAGGAAATTCAATAGCAGTCTAGTGGTTAAGACTTCACCCTTTCACTGCTGAGGGCCTAGGTTCAATCCTGCAAGCTGTGTGGAGTAGCCAAAACAGTTTTTTAATAAAACAGAAAGAAAGGTGAAATGAGATTAATTTTGATAATAATTTTACTTAACTCAATATAAACAAAGTATTATCAATTCAACATGTATTTAATATAAAAATTATTAATCAAATATTTTTCATATTCAGTTCAGTTCAGTCACTCAGTCATGTCTGACTCTTTGCGACCCCATGAATCACAGCACGCCAGGCCTCCCTGTCCATCACCAACTCCCAGAGTTCACTCAGACTCACGTCCATCGA
>NW_011494662.1:126878-131004 GCF_000754665.1 Bison bison bison | reverse complement strand
CAACGGCAGCCCACTCGAGTACTCTTGGCTGGCAAATCTCATGGATGGAGGAGCCTGGTAGGCTGCAGTCCATGGGGTTGCTAGGAGTCGGACACGACTGAGCGACTTCACTTTCACTTTTCACTTTCATGCATTGGAGAAGGAAATGGCAGCCCACTCCAGTGTTCTTGCCTGGAGAATCCCAGGGATGGGGGAGCCTGGTGGGCTGCCATCTATGGGGTCGCACAGAGTCGGACACGACTGAAGCGACTTAGCAGCAGCAGCAGCAGCAGATGCTCAGCTTATAGCAGGGCCTCGTGAGGATGCACGCCCTGGGATCTGGCCTTTAGCTCTGGAGGGACTGACATATCCATTCTTTCTCACGGGTCCCTGGACCTGACTATGGTAAGCCTGCTTCCAAGAACCTAATGATGCCTGTACCATACTGTCAGTTTAGTAGTTTACATGTGGGGTCTTCCTCCCACCATTGAGATGTGTGTTCCTGATTCTGCAGCACTCCTTTCCGTGACAGCACCTGCCTCATCCTTCAGAAGGTTATCTCTAAGCATGGAACTGGAGCACAGGGAGGGAGGGTCCTGAGACCATCCCCAGGCTCAGGGACAGCAAGGGGTGTTCCTGCCCTGCCGTGCAGACAGCTTGCCTGGGCTGTGTTGTGTTCAGACCTACTCGATCACCTCGCTGCTCCACCTGTGTCCTGCAGGCCACTGACACCCCAGTGCCTGCTTGTCTGTTCAGGGTGGCCCGTCCCCAGAGGTCAAGGTACTGAGCTCATTGCTGCCTCAGAGCCTCAAGACCACAGGGCACTCCAGGCTCTCTCTCTCTCTGTCTCCCCTGTTTTCTCCCTGACTCTCACCTCCCTCTCGCCTTAGACGGAACTCCCCGTGAGTCAGTTACCTCCATGTGCCTAGGACAGTGTCTGCTGCCTGTAGGCCTTAGGTGCTCAGTTGTTGAATGAGTAAAAAAGTGAATGATTGCTTGATCCATCCTTCACTTTACATTTCAGTCTGCAGCTTCCCCCAGCATTTTAGGAGAGTCTTCCACTGATGATACTATTTTATAATGAATAATGATGCTAATACCATTTAAAATATAACCACCTAATTGCAGGCTTGGCTATAGGAAAACCCTATTGTGTTCCTTACTCTTTGGGCAACTCCAGTTGTTAGGAGACTCCTTTTGTTGAGTCCAGATCCATTTGCCTGAGATTCCAGTCCTGTGAGCCGTGGAAACAGCTCTAACTTGGTTGTCACACCTCTGCAAGTCCTCCTTCAACTTTGTCACGTGACGTGGGGATTTTTGGTCTTGCTGCCATCTGAGTCATCTCAGGGAGACATTGCTCTGGTTGTTCAGAAGCCCTGATGCAGACTTGAACACAGAACTCCTGGTGTGGTCTGGCCAGCATGGAGCAGAAGGGGTCTCCTTCCTCCGTCCCCACTGCTCTGTTGAGTAGTGTGGTCTGATTTGCATAGCACTGGCCCAGCGTTGCGCCGGTGGTGGTACAGCATTGCAGGGCAAAGGGCCTTCACAGCCTCAGAGGCTGTCTGTCATGTTACTCCCGCATGGCGGCTGAATATTCGTGGGGCTTTGTGAAGACCAAGAATGTCTGAAAAGTTCTACCAAACAGCACCTTTAGGCCTACCTGTTAATTTAAACATACACATGTTTACAGTGGGCAGTGAGAGTATCTTGCTACTCTGTGTAACACGTATGTTTTGGGTTTTTTGACAGTTTTTTGTCTCCCCTAAACTGGCCACTTTTGTTTTGAGTGTGGTGCCTCCAGTATCCATCATTGCTGTGCTTTATGGCCGATACCTACGGAAACTAACCAAAGTCACTCAGGACTCCCTGGCACAAGCCACTCAGGTAAAGGCCCCTCCCTGGTGTGGTCTCCACTTGGATGAACTCAGAGCCAGGTTATCAGTGGGCAGACCCTAAAGAATGTGTTTAACCTTTCCAAAAAGTACGTCCTTTTCCTCGTGTTAGCCCTGCAGATCCTAGAACCCAAAGTACTCTGTGTTCTAGACTCAATTTCTACCCACACCTCAGCACTGATCCCACTTAACTACATCATATGAACTTATGTCACTGTTTTTTATAGGATGAAAAGGCTAATCATATTCTGAAAATAGTTGTTCTGGATGATACTCTATCCTTTATTAACTAATAAATGTAACTTTGTAGTGCTGTCCTTGTAATGCTGTCCAGTTTTGTCTTTTTTAAAAATTAAAAATAATCATTGTATTTTCATTATGAAAAGCATGCATATTTATGAAAATAAAATTTTGAGAAATATAAGGAGAAAAAATGCATAATCCTAGCTCCGAATGAATGTTATTAACATTTTGGAGTCTATCTTTTTTATCTTATCTTTCTCACTGCATAAAAATATATTTATCTGCCAACCTTCTCACTTATTTTTCTAGCTACCTATATATATGATGTGTGTATGTATGGATACATATTTGTTTCCAAAAGCAGGATTCTTCACATACTCTGCTTTGTAGTCTGTTTTTCACTTAGTTGCGTATGACAAGCAGTTTTCTGTTGATAGTATCTTAAACATGAAAACCACATTTTAATTTTGCTTCCCCTGAAATGTTTGTATTATTCTCCCAGCTAGCTGAGGAACGTATTGGAAACATAAGAACTGTTCGAGCTTTTGGGAAAGAAATGACTGAAATAGAGAAATACACCAGCAAAGTGGACCATGTGATGCAATTAGCAAGGAAAGAGGCATTTGCTCGGGCTGGCTTCTTTGGAGCAGTAAGTTGATTATTTTGGAAAGAATGAAAAGTGTAGACGTCGTGATCAGGAGAGATTTGTATTGGATGATTTTATTTATTCTATGTATGGCTCTTGCCATACATAGAAAATACTTCCCTTCTCTCTCAGAACTAAGAATTACCATTCTTAAAAATATTTTGGTGAAGGAGGGGGAGAACAAGTAAATGTAATTAAAGGAAAGGTGGTGAGACCAAAACTGTGGATCAGGCCCTGATTCTGAGTGTGGTCCAGACTGGGCACATCAGCTTTACCTGGAACCTGGTTAGACACGCAGATCCCCAGCTCCACAAAACTCTTAGAATGGGGCTGACGATCTGTCCTTTAGCCCCAGGTCATTCTGGTGTAGGCAGTTTTAAACCCACTGAGGATTAGCCAAAATAACCTCAGTGTGTTCAAGAAAGGGTTATAAGAAAGTTGACCACATTGATCACAAGGAACTCAGGTAGGACACCGAGCTAGAAAATCACCATGATGGCAGAGTCACGATACTTTCAAAGTGGAAAGATGGTAGAGGTGATCCAGTGATGGCCGTAACTGAACAGACAGGAAGCCCTGAGGAGGCACACTTACACACTATGTACATAATGCACAGCAGAGCAGATAAGTCCGGTATCTTATCTGGCTTCTCAGTGCAGCCTGCCCAGCCCACCATGGTAGAATACGTCAGTTTCTTCCACTTAGGGGAGGCATCCTTAATATCATTTTTTTTCCTTTGCGAATTGATTAGATTGAGTAAAATAGGAGTCTGATGGGTAGCTTAGTATCTAGGTTTCCATGTTTATGAGATTATTTCCTTCAATATTATGATATTTCAAAAATATTTTTGAAGGACTTAACCTGACTTTCCAGCAGTTAAGATTCCATGCTTCCATTGCAGGAGGCAGAGATTTGATCCCTGGTCAGAGAACTAAAATCCCATATGCTGTGCAGTACAGCCGAAAAAAAAGAAAGGATTTTAAAATTCAGATTAAAATGTATTTTGGGAAAATCTTGCCTGATGGTTAAATGCATAAAGGAAATCCTGCACAGTGTGAATGCTTTTTGCATTTGGGGTCTTTGGTTCTCACCTGACTTCTGTGTTTTCTTCCCTTAACAGACTGGGCTCTCTGGGAACCTGATCGTGCTTTCTGTCCTGTACAAAGGAGGGTTGCTGATGGGCAGTGCCCACATGACAGTGGGCGAACTCTCCTCCTTCCTCATGTATGCTTTCTGGGTTTGGAGTAAGCGTCGGAGGTATATAATTTAAATAGGCTTGGGGGAATTAATGAAAAATCAGGTTATAGTTTCCGAAATGAAAACTTAACTTTCCCATTATTCCACCACTCATCAATTAACTAACTGC
>NW_011494662.1:122167-126522 GCF_000754665.1 Bison bison bison | reverse complement strand
CTCAGAGCCCTGCTTTCCTTGTCCACCCCTGAGTGAAGGGAAGCAAGCTCCTTGGAGGCAGAACTGTGTGGAGTCTGCAAAGCCCCAGCCAACCTGGAGCAAATGATTTCCTGCTTTTTGTTTTCCTTCCTTTCTTTGAAAACCAAGATGGAAAGGTTAGATCAACAGCCTCAAGTCTGGTTAAAGGAGCTCAGGTATCCCACAGGGTCACCTCAACTTTTTGTTTTCAGGGTTCCAGAGTTTTCTCCTGGTTAAAGGAGAGGCTTTTCCTTAGACATCCGCAGGCAAGTAAGGATATTTTCTGGACTGAGAGTTCCAGAGATCTATTTAAAATAACATTTTACTTCTGCTGGCTGGTCTTGAAGAAAAATCTGAGCCAAGATGTTTCTGGTGCTGAGTGACTTGCGAGACAGACCAGTTCAGGATGCTGGAGCGATGATGGTGTTGCTTCTTTCTTTACATCCCTGGGGTTGGGTCTGACGGGCTATAGGGTTCATACCGTGTGGTCATGTTCCCCGCTCCGAACAGATCTGCTGGCCACCACCTGCCCTCTCTGTGAGCTTTCTGTGCCCGTTTCACACTTAGCCATCGTCAGCTTTCCTCCTGGCCCCCAGTCTTGTGCTTTCTGCCACATTTGACTTGATCTTTCTTAGAAGTTTTCCATTTTAATGAACTTTAACTTAACAACATATTCTTTGATGGAGTGTGCTTTTAATATACTTAAAAAGTCATCTCTGAACCCAAGGTCATGTAGGTTTTTCTCTTATGCTGTCTTCGAGGAGCTTTATAGTTTTGCATTTTGTGTTTAGATCATTTTGAGTTAATTTGTGAAAGATGTAAGGCCTGTGTCCTGATTTGTTTTTTGCACACAGAAGTCTAGTTGTTGCAGCACCGTTTGTTGAAAAGTCTACCCTTTCTCCATTGAATCGCGTTTGCTCAACTATTGAAGGGTCATTGACTATATTTATGTGGCTCTGTTTCTGCCCGATGCATCCTTAATTTAACCTGAAGGTTTTAGTCCACTCTATCTTACACAAGTATCAATATACTCTAGGATATTTGAATTGCATTTTTTCAGCACCCTTACTGAGGGAAAGTGTTACAAAGTATATGTTCTGGCAGTTGACATGGACCAGTGAACATGGGGTTTTAAATCATAGTTCAAAGATGACTTTTAAGCAGAGGTTGTTAGTGTATCTAAAATTGCCAGATTTCTTTTCAGTTTCTAGCCTAGTAAATGTTGTATTTGTTGAGTCTGAAAGATGGGTTGATTTTGTGGACGTGTCTTTTAAATGAATGTTGGGGTACCTTGTATTCCTTTTTAATATGAGATAAGCATTATATTTTATTTTTATTGCTTTTGACGAAGCAGTCTTTTCTGTAACATTGTGATTTTAATTCAGTGGTTAACTAGTATGACTATATATATTTGTAAATCCCCTGATCAGACCAAAGCCTTATGAGAGATAATGAAATTGGAGGAGGAGAAGCTGAAGGAAAACAAGGGTATGAGACAGAGGGAATTCTGACGGACCCATGGACTGCAGCCTACTAGGCTCCTCCGTCCATGGGAGTTTCCAGGAAGAGTACTGGAGGGGTCGCCGCTGCCTTCTCCTGAAAGTGACAGATTTTGTGTTAAAGGCAGGCTATTGCTACTGTACCCAGAGAATTGGGGTAGCAGAGGGCCATTTATTGGCCGATGATGGATGTGTGCCTTTGCTTCTCATCCTCAGGTCTCAGCTCCTTCTACTCAGAGCTAATGAAGGGACTGGGTGCCGGAAGCCGCCTCTGGGAGCTCCTCGAGAGAGAACCTGAGCTTCCTTTCAATGGTGGGTCTGAACTGGGTTTGCTTTTCTTTGCTGGGATTAAACATGTGTGATTTAGGACAGTGAGACCAGCTTCCTGCCCTACCTGGGAAGGATGAGCATGAACTAGACACCATCTTTACCATGACAGGGACGGATGGGGCCATCGGAGGGTGGGCAGTGAGGACAGATTGCTATTGGGTGCTGCTGGGGGCCCCAGGGTGTCCCTGGAGGTGGGGACCTGACCACACAATGTGCCCCCACCGTTTCCCTCCCTGCAGGTGACGTGTTACCACACACAGCAGGAGGAAGTGTGTGCCGCTCAGGAGTGCAGACAGGAGGGGCCTGGCCAGGCCACCAGAATTGTCTTCCTTAGTGATTTTGACATTTGGGGGCAGGGAGAAAAGGAAGAGGGTTCATGCATAGAAAAGCCTCTGAGTTGCTTGGCTTTGGGGATTGGGTGGAGGACGCTGATGCTAATTGGCTTCGAACCATCTCCTTCATGAGCTGCTTCACTGGAAGCCCGTGCTTGGGGCAGCTGTGGCCTGGGCCGAGCAGTCAGGCTCAGTGGAAGAAGCAGCGATCACTGTCGGCTACTCATTGGCCCCAGGGCAGTAGTGAATGCCAGCGTCCTCCACTGTGATAGACCGGTAGGAATGAGGCAACTGGGAGAGATGGAGCCACTTCTCCCAGTCAAGAGCAGGGTCACCCCTGGATAGAACTGACCTCTGACCCCCTCGAGCTCTGGGGCTGTTGTGCAGCGCCTTCCTGTTCATCATCCTCTTAAAACAAGTCTTTAGAGAAGGTGAGATAAACCCTGGATGGGGGGCCTGCAGAGGCAGCCCACAGGGAGAAGGCCATTGGATTCAGCTGGCAGCTCTTGGCTGGAAGCTTCATCAGCTGCTGCTTGTATCAGTAGGCCTGGGATGTGGACTTGGGCCTCTGAGGGCTGCGAGGCTCCAGCATAGTGGCCAGTGTGCTGTGCTGCTGGTACAGAGCAGGCTCGGGAGCACGGGACTCAGCTTCCCCCTGACTGGCCTGCGAAGTGCCCAGACTCCAGAGCTCGCTGTGCTGGGCCGAGGCCGTGGTCAGGTCGGTGGGGCCCTGGGCTCAGCTGTGCACATGTGCTTGGCGCTGAGTGATTTGTGTCCCGTCTTACCTTTCAGAGGGAGCTGTTTTGAATGAGAAAAGCTTCCAGGGTGCTTTGGAGTTCAAGAACGTGCATTTCGCCTATCCAGCTCGTCCAGAGGTGCCCATATTCCAGGATTTCAGCCTTTCTATCCCATCAGGATCTGTCACAGCACTGGTTGGCCCAAGTGGTGCTGGCAAATCCACAGTGATTTCCCTCCTGCTGAGATTGTACGACCCTGCTTCTGGTGAGTGGTTCAGCGTGTTGTGGGACAGGGGCCTCTCTCGAGCCCTTCTACTCCTGAGCCCTGGGAGAGGGTCTGAGTGTGCAGAGGCCATGCATTGTGTGAGTTCTGAGTGCCAGAGGGTCTGTTCCCAGGGAGGAAGTCCCTTAGACAGCGGTGTCACTTTTCGGGCTGTGAGCTCACCCAGAAGGCCTGTCGGGCATGTTGTCCTTTGTGTCCATGTCCTCGTCTCCTGTGCTGTGTCTTCTGCTCCTGGAGTGGGGATCAGAAAGGTGCCTCTGTGGGGCTCTGACGGCAGCATGTGGAGAACGTGCTGCCTGCGCCGTCCGAGCTTGTGCAGGCGCCCTGGTCTCCTTGAAGCCCACCATCCCTCCCACCCGGGGCCGGCATGCAGACAGGGCACGTGGCTGTCAGTGAGTCACTCCTGTGCTGCTCCACTGATGCTCTCTTGAAGTAGTAGATATTTTCTCACTTTGGTGTTTATTTTTAACTGCATTATAGCATCTTTTAGAGCAAAGAACACATTCTGTTACTTACTTATATCTTTCAAAAAACAGATATAATTGACATTTAACATTAACTAACATTAACATTAGTTTCAGGTGTACAGCATAATGATTCACTATGTGTAAATATTGTGAAATGATGTATATGTTGTGAAATGTTCACACAATCATTAGTGTGATGTTAGCGTGCCAAGGTAACATCCCTCACCACACGTAGTTGATATCCTTCTTTATATCAGAGTTTAGAGAAGATATTCTGTGTGTGTTGGTTTATTTTTGGATTAAGGAAACGTTGTTTCTCCACAAGAAAAAAACCATTGGTAAAATAAAAAATGGGTTTATTTATTTTTGGTCATGTGATTTGTGGGATTTTAGTTCCCCGACAAGGGATTGAACCTCGGCCGTCAGCAGTGAGAGATTGCAGTCCTAACTGCTGGACCACCAGGGAATTCCCTAAAATCATGAATTTAAAGAGCAGGTCTTATAGTCTTTTTGGTTAGAACACCGTGAGAGCTGGTTGTGTGCCAGATAATGATCTGATGTGCAAAACCACCAAGTGTGTTAGTGGATATCACTACACTGTCTGCCTCTGGAATCACTGCCTGGACTTACCTTCTACTTGCTATAAAATTCTGAGCTTAGGAAAATCCTAGCGAGAGGGATGCAAAACA
>NW_011494662.1:119667-121537 GCF_000754665.1 Bison bison bison | reverse complement strand
CCCTTCTTCCCTGCAAGGAACAATCAGCCTTGATGGCCATGACATCCGTCAGCTAAACCCAGTCTGGTTGAGATCCAAGATTGGGACAGTGAGTCAGGTAAGAGGAGAAGGGTCCATTTTTATTACACTTTCTTTTAAAATTGCTTTTGTCATTTCCTTTTCTCTTGGTCTGGAACCTTTCAAAAGAAAAGGAATGGATGTTTTTCAGAGGTAGTAAACTAACCTCTTTGGGCAGGTTGTTTATGTTTTTAGTGCTGTTTCCTGAAGACCTTAAACATTTTAACCACCTGAAGCATTATCTTTTTCCAAAGGTAGAGACTGTCATTACTTGTAATGCAGGTAGTCTAGAAGATTGGGGAGAAAAAGATACAGCTTTTTAGCTTCTTTTGACTCTTTCTCAGTTCTCATTTTCATTAGTAGCTGGTCTACTGTTTTGCCTGAAGGGTTTCAGAGATAAGCAAGCAAAATCTATGCTAAGAGCCAGGTCCCCTTGCAAAGAGGTAGAGGATTTCAAGAACATTAATATGGTCTCTTTGATGAAGCTGTTTTTCACAAGACCACTTAGTGCAGGGAGATTTTGATAAGCTATTTATATTTCTATTACCAAGTTTTGTGCACAACAGACAAACCCAAGCCTTCCCCCACTCCTGGGCTTCTCCCTCCAGTGAACCTCCCCTCAGCCCACTCCTCTGGGGACGGGTTGGGGACAGTGATGGGCTTGGCTCGGGAGTGCTAGGGTAACAGCAGTGCCATCCTCATTAAGGTTAGAGGAAGAAGCTGGGAGTTTGTTAGCTTCTTAGGACAATTCCACAGAACAATTCTCTGCAAATGCCACTTTCCCATCTGCTTTGTGTTTCAAGAAGTGACAGAAAGAGATGGATTCTCCCTTTGTCCTTGGAGGGCAGGCAGCTGGAGAACGCAGATGGGGTCGAGGTCTTCCTTGGGAAAGGGGACTTGCATTTACAGAGCATCTGCTACATGCAGGGTGAGGGCAGGATCCTGCAGTGGTGATCTTCAGATGGTAAAGTCAGTCCTGCTCATGCTAACGTGAATTTTTTGGACACTGTGGGGTAAATTGATGGAGAATGAGAAAATAGAACCTCCCAAAAATACCCAGTATATTTTCTCTGGGAAAAGTTCTTAGATGTAAGTATTGTACTAAGCTCCACTGTATTACTGGCCTTTTGAAATTTTCAATAAGTATGTTTTCTTTCCAATGTGTAGGAGCCAATTTTGTTTTCTTGCTCAATTGCGGAGAACATTGCTTATGGTGCAGACAACCCCGCCTCAGTGACCGCTGAGCAGATAGAGCAGGCAGCCGCTGTAGCCAATGCAGCTGCTTTCATCCAAAATTTCCCTCAAGGATTCAGCACTGTGGTCGGAGAAAAGGGCGTTCTCCTCTCAGGTGCGTTTTTGTTACTCTTCGTTGCAAAACGTCTCTGCTCCAAAAAACTCTCCAAACATTTCCTATCACAGTGTTATTTTTTAATTTTTTAAAGGCTTTTGTCCTTAGAGTTTGTTAAATGAACATTTTTGTTTTCTCAGATCTCTTTTGTATGTGACAATTCCCCAATTCCCTTCACTTTCCACCCCAGAGGTGTTTCCAGGCTCACACTGGATGTCCCACTGGGCAGTATTCAGCCACAGCTGCTTTTTCTCATCTGAGAATAGATGTTTTACAATTCAAGATCCTTGAAAGTAAGACAGATACTGGATGGCAGGATGACTTGTCTTGGGAGGCAGAGACTGAGTCAGAGTAGACGTGCAGCTGGAGGAGATTGTGTGTAGACCCAGGGCTGACAAGCTTTTCTATAAAAGGCCAGAGAGTAGATGATTTAGGTTTGTAGGCTACCTGTGGTCTCTGTCACAT